>NW_025953811.1:0-587353 GCF_022578515.1 Annulohypoxylon truncatum
GTTTTTATTATTAATTTATTTTTTTTTAATTATATATTTTATTAAAAGTTTTATTAATAAATCCTTAATTTTTAATTTTAAATAAATATTAATATCTTATCTTATATATTTATTCTTAACTATTAATTATTATAATTATTATTTTATTTTTTTTAAATATTTTAATAATATTTTTATTACTTTAATAATTATATTTCTTTATTAATTTTTTTAATTATTTTTTAAAATCCAAGTTTATTATATAATAATATACCTTAACCTTTAATATTACTTTTAAAATATTTATTAACATAATAATTTTAAAAGATAATATATTAATTTTAACAAAAATCTTTTTTTAATTATAATATATAATAAATTTTTTATAAACTTAATTTAATAAATTATAAAATAATATTTAATATATTATCCATTATAAAAATTATTAAAAAAATATATCTTTTTTTAAACTTAAATATTTATATATTATTATTAAAATTAAAAATAATAATTTAAACTATATTTATATTTTCTTATATTATATTATAAAATATATAATTAATTATTTCTTTAATAATATTAAGCTTTATATTTTTTAAAATTTATATTTTTAATAAAATATATTTATACTTTAATTTAACTACATAGTTATATACTTAAACCATGTTAATATAATAAATAGTTTTCCTTTTAAAAACTTTTAATTAATTTAAATTTAAAAGAATTAATTATTATTTATAACATTATTAAAAGATTTTATTAAGTGGTAACTTTATTTTATTTTTATTACTTTTTAAAGTGACAATTAATTTAATTTCTTGTTATTTATTTAAGTAAAACTTTTTTATTTTTTATTTTAAATTTCCGGTATAATAAATTATTTATTTTAATAAAAAAATCGTTATATAATTTTTTTATTAAAGTATTATAAAAACCTTACTTTATATTATATATACATAATATTTTTAATTTATATAAAAAAAAAAGAATATTTATTAACTTTATTTTTAAAACTAAATTATTCTTTTTAACATATTATAAACTTAAATTATTTTTTAAATTCTTATTAATTTTAAGTTTATGTTAATTATTTTCCGAATTTTTATTAATTATTTTCCAAATTTTTATTAAGTTAAATTTTTTTTAATTATTTATTAAGTTTTAAAAAAGTTTTATTAATAATTTAAAAAAGTTATATTAATTATATTTTATAATTATATTAATTATATTTCATTATATTAATATATTAATATTAAGTTATATATTAAATTTATTAAGTTTATATTAATTAAATATAATTAATAATTTTAAAAGAAAAAAATCTTATATTTATTATTAACTTCCTTAAAAAACCAAAGTTTTGATTTTTTTAATATATTTAATATATATTAAATAAAATTATTTTAAATTTATTTTTTTAAATAAAGTTAATAAAATCTTTATTAATATATATAAAGACCTTAGTTTAATAATATATTTACATTATATTTAAAAATTTAAAATTATTATATAACCCGGAATAAATAATTAATAATTTTAAATTTTAAATTTTTTTTAAATAAGCCATTTAATATTTATAAACCTTATAAAATTAATAACTTATTATTAATTTATTTTTTATATTAAAGAATTTATTTATAAATTTTATAAATTAAATTAACCACTTCGTTTAAATTTTAAATTAAATCAAATAAAAAATTAATATTAAGTTATAAAAAATCTTAAAAACATATTTAAAAAACTTTTAAAATAATAAAAATAAAAATTAACTTATATTAAATAAAAAACATAATAAAAATAAAGGAAATTAAGGTTAAGTTTTATTAATATTAATTATTATAATATTATTATTAATAATAATATTAAATATTTAAGCATGGACTTTAATATTAAAATAATTAATAAGTATATTATTAATATAAACTTTTATTATTTTATAAATTATTATTATATTATTTATATAAGTTTTTATAAATTTTTTATTAATTTTATAAAAACTTATATTAATATTATTATATTTTATATTAAAACTTTTAATTATATAATTATTAATTATATAATTAATTTTTTAATTATTTATTTTTTAATTATTAACCTTTTAATTATTAATTTTTTAATAAATTAATTATTTATTATTTAAATTATTAATAATAATAAATAAACTTTTAAACCTTTTAAAACTTATTTAATAATATATTTAAACATTTATTTTTAAAATAATTAAATTATTTATTATTACATTTTTATAATTATTAAATTTATTAATATTATTATTAAAACTTTTAGTTTTAATATTAAATTTATTAATTATAATATTAAAACTTTTAATTTTAATATTAAAGCTTTTAATTTTAATATTAAACTTATTAATATTAAATTTAATATTATTAATAATGAGATTTATTATTTCAATAGTATTGCATTTTAATAATGTGGTTCAGGTCCGGGCCCGCAGTTTCTGATTGGTTGGAACTTTTATCGATAAGTTATAACTTCCGGAAACCGGTATATAACTTATTTCGCTTATTCGCATTCGAATAACTTCTCCTTAAAATAATTTAAAATAATATAATTAATATTAATTTAAAGCTTTTAATTAAGCGATTTTAATAATATTTATTTTTAATAATTATATTATTTTTTTTATAAAATATATTAATTTAAAATTAATAATTTAATATTGCTTTAATTATTAAAAATTAAATAACATTTTAAAAAGAAAATAAATTATTTATAACTTATTTATTTTAAGTTAAATATTTTAATTTAATAAAATTTAAATAAAATGTAATTTAAATTAATTAATTTTTCATGTTTTATATTATTATATTATTTGGAAAAAATTATTACATTTTATTTTTAATAAAGTTATTTTAATATAAACTTAAAGGTTAAATGAATTTAAAAGTACGCACGGGTAATACTTTAATTTATATTAAGTTTATATGGCAAATAAAATAGCCGTATTAAAGCTTAAAACTTATTAATAAAAGTTCCAACCAATTAAAGACCGCGCGCTCGGACCTAAGCCACATTATTAAAATATAATATTATTAAAATAATAAATCTTTTAATAATAATATTATTAATATTAAATTTAATATTACTTATAATAATATTAATATTATTATTTAATATATTAAGCCATTTATATTAATAATAAAATTATTTATTTAATTATTTTTTTTTATTTTAAATTATATAATTATAAATTTAATATTAATATTATAAACATTAATTATATTATTATAATTATAATTAATTTATATTATTATAATTTTTATTTCGTTATTAAATAATTTTAATATTTAATTATTAAATGAAATTATATTATTATAATTATAATTAATTTAAATTATTATTATCCTTATTCCGATTTTTATTTTTTTTTTTTAATTATTATATTTTAAATTATATTATATTACTACGGTTCTTAAAATAACAAATATTAATAATAAATTAAACGATAATAATTTTAATAATTTAAAGCTTTCGCTTCCCCGCTATAATTATAAAATGGAATAATAATTAATTAAAATAATATTAACGGTATAAGTTATTATAAAATAAATTTTTAATTTAAAAAGGATAATAAATAATATAAATAATATTATAAAAAATATATAAACAATTATTAAAAAATAATTAAAAATAACGAAAAGAAAAATAAAATTAAAAAAATAATTTATTTAAAATATTAAATATTTTCATTTTAATTTAAATTCGATAATTATTAAGTTATTAAATATTATTATTTTAAATAAAAAAACTTATTAAAAATTTATATACTTATTTATTAATATTATTAAAACTATTTAAATATTATAAATATAAAAAAACGTAATTTAAAAAAATTTTTTATAACTTTTAAAAGGTTCCACATAATAATAATAAATAAATATATTATTATAAAAAAAAAATAAAATATTTAAAAAATAATATAAAAGCTTTAAAAATATTATTAAAATAATTTAAAATTTTAATTTATAAAGTAATAAAAATTATTTAATAAATTAAATATAATAAAAATAATTATTTTAAAACTATTAATTTTAAATTATAAATTATAAATTTATTTTAAATATATTATATTATTAATTTTATAAAAATGGAATATTAAAAATTATTAATATATAATATATTAATAAAAGATTTATAATTAATTTATTTTCTTTTAATTATAAATATTATTTTAAATAAATATATTATACATTTATATAATTATTAAAAAATATAGAAAAATTAAATAATTAATGTTAAAAAATAAAACTTTAATTTTAAAAGTATAAATCTTTTAATTATAAATATTATAAAATGTTAAATTTATAAAATATTAAATAACATTATAATTAAGCTTAAAATAATTAATAAAGTTATAAATATAATTATTAATAAAAGATTTAAGTTAAGTTATAAAAATAAAAATTAAAATAAAAGTTTATAAATGTAACGAAAAAATTAATATAAATATTATAATAATTATAATAATCGTTAAAAAAATTATAAATATTATTATAAAAAATATAATAATTATTATAAAAATTATAATAATTGTTTATATAATTAAAATTATAATTAAGATTATTATTAAAATTAAAAGTAATCCTTTTATTAAAATTAAAAATATTATTATTAATATTAATAAAGTAATAATTATTAAAATAATTATTTATAACGTTTTTATTATTAAAGATAATAAAAAGAACGTAAAAATAAATAATATTATATAATAAATAAAATCATTTATATTATTAATAAATTAAATATAAAAAATTATAAAAAAAATTTAATAAAAAAATTTTTTTTTTTAATTAAAAAATATAACATTTATAATTTTAAATATAAAATTAATAAATTTACTTATATTAAGTTTTTATAATATAATAAAATTAAAAAAATTTATTAAAAATGTAGTAAAGTATTTAATATAAAATTAAATTATTTCGTATATATTTATATTAAAGATTTATTATTTTAATAATATTACATTTTAATAATATGGTTCAGGTTTAAACGCGCGGTCTTTAATTAGTTAAAACTTTTATTAATAAGTTTTAAATTTTAGTGCGGCTATTTTATTTATTATATAAACTTAATATAAATTAAAGTACTACTTGTACGCATCTTTAAATTCATTTAACTTTTAAGTTCGCATTGAAATAACTTTGTTAAAAATAAGATATAATAATTTTTTTCAAGTAATATAATAATATAAAATATAAAAAATTAATTAATTTAAGTTATATTTTATTTAAATTTTATTAAATTAAAATATTCGGTTTAAAATAAATAAGCTATAAATAATTTATTTTTTTTTAAAATATTATTTAATTTTTAACAATTAAAGTAATATTAAATTATTAATTTTAAATTAATATATTTTATAAAAAAAATAATATAATTATTAAAAATAAATATTATTAAAATTACTTAATTAAGAGCTTTAAATTAATATTAATTATATTATTTTAAACCATTTTAAAGAAAAATTATTTAAATGTAAACAAGCGAAATAAGTTATATATTAATTTTTAAAGGTTGTAGTTTATTAATAAAAGTTCCAGCCAATTAAAAATTATGGGCCCGGACTTAAGCCATATTATTAAAATGTAGTATTATTAAAATAATAAATCTTTTATATTAATAAATATATTAAGCTTATATAATTTAAAAAGTCTTTAAAAAAATACGAAAAATTATAAAATAAAAACTTTATAATTTTTTTTAACCTTTAGTTTTAGGAAAATATATAAAACTAAAATATTAAAATATTAAATATTAAAATAAATTAAATTTATTTATAATTTAAAAATATTTATATATATATTATATTTACTTTATAATAAAATATACTTATATTTTAATATAACCACATGGTTATATGCTTAAACCACATTAAAATAATAAATAATTTTTCTTTTAAAAACTTATAATTAACTTAAATTTAAAATAATAAACTATCATTTATAACACTATTAAAAGATTTTATTAAATAATAACTTTATTTTATTTCCGTTATTTTTTAAAATAATAATTAATTTAATTTTTTACCGCTTATTTAAGTGAAACTTTTTTATTTTTTATTTTGAATTTTTAATATAATAAACCGTTTATTTTAATAAGAAAATTATTATATAATTTTTTAATAAATTATTATAAGAATTTTATTTTACGTTATATATATATAATTTTTTTAATTTATATAAAAAGGAAGGAATATTTATTAACCTTATTTTTAAAATTAAATTATTCCTTTTAACGCGTTATAAATTTAAGTTATTTTTTAAGTTTTTATCGGTTTTAAGTTTATATTAATTATTTTTTAAATTTTTATTAATTACTTTTTAAATTTTTATTAAGTTAAGTTTTTTTTAATTACTTATTAAGTCTCGAAAAAGTTTTATTAATAATTTAAAAAAATTATATTAATTATATTATATAATTATATTAATTATGTTTTATTATATTATTATATTAATACCAAGTTATATGTTAAGTTTTTTAAGTTAATATATTAAGTTTATTAAGTTTATATTAATTAAGTGTGGTTAATAATTTTAAAAGAAAAGAATTTTATGTTTATTATTAATTTTTTTAAAAAATTAAAATTCCAATCTTTTTAACATATATAATATATATTAAACAAAGTTATTTTAAATTTATTTTTTTAAGTAAAATTAATAAAACTTTTATTAATATATATAAAGATTTTAATTTAATAATATATTTACATTATATTTAAAAATTTAAAACCTTTATATAACCCGGAATAAGTTATTAATAATTTTAAATTTCGAAAAAATTTTAAATAAACCATTTAATATTTATAAACTTTAAAAGATTAATAACTTATTATTAATTTACCTTTTATATTAAAAATTTCTTTTATAAATTTTATAAACTAAATTAATTACTTCGTTTAAACTTTAAATTAAACTAAATAAGAAATTAATATTAAGTTATAAACGATTTTAAAAATATATTTAAAAGATTTTTAAAATAATAAAAGTAAAAGTTAACTTATGTTAAATAAAAAATATAATAAAAATAAAAGAAAATAAAATTAAATTTTATTAATATTAATTGTTATAATATTATTATTAGCGATAATATTAAATACTTAAATATAAACTTTAATATTAAAATAAACGATAAGTATATTATTAATATAAATTTTTATTACCTTATAAATTATTATTATATTACCCGCATAAACCTTTATAAATACTTTATTAACTTTATAAAAACCTACATTAATATTATTATATTTTATATTAAAATCTTTAATTATATAATTATTAATTACATAATTAACTTTTTAATTATTTATTTTTTAATTATTTATTTTTTAATTATTTATTTTTTAATTATTAACTTTTTAATTATTAGTTTTTTAATAAATTAATTATTTATTATTTAAATTATTAATAATAATTAATAAACTTTTAAATCTTTTAAAGTTTATTTAATAATATATTTAAACATTTATTTTTAAAATAATTAAACTATTTATTATTATATTTTCATAACCATTAAAATTATTAATATTATTATTAAAGCTTTTAATCTTAACATTAAATTTATTAAATATAATATTAAAGCTTTTAATCTTAATATTAAACTTATTAATATTAAATTTAATATTATTAATAATAATATTATTAACATTAAATTTAATATTATTTATAATAATATTAATATTATTAATTAATGTATTAAGTTTATTTATATTAGTAATGAAATTATTTATTTAATTATTTTTTTTTATTTTAAGTTATATGGTTATAAATTTAATGTTAATATTATAAATATTAATTATATTGTTATAATTATAATTAATTTATATTATTATAGTTTTTATTTTATTATCGAGTAATTTTAATTTTTAATTATTAAATAAAATTATATTATTATATTTATAATTAATTTAAATTATTATTAACTTTATATTAATTTTTATTATTACTTTTTAATTATTATATTTTAAATTATATTATATTATTATGGTTCTTAAAATGGCGGATATTAATAATAAATTAAACGATAATAGTTTTAATAACTTAAACCTTTTATTTCCCCGTTATAACCATAAAATAAAGCAATGGTTAATTAAAATAATATTAATAATATAAGTCATTATAAAACAAGTTTTCGGTTTAAGAAGGATAATAAGTGGTATAAATAATATTATAAAAAATATATAAATAATTATTAAAGGGTAATTAAAAATAGCGGAAAAAAAAATAAAATTAAAAAGATGGTTTATTTAAAATATTAAATATTTTTACCCCGATTTAAATATAATAATTATTAAGTTATTAAATATTATTACTTTAAGTAAGGAAATTTATTAAAAATTTATATATTTATTTAATAATATTATTAAAATTATTTAAATATTATAAATATAAAAGGACGTGATTTAAGAAAAATTCTTATAGTTTTTAAAAAGTTTTATATAATAATAATAAGTAAATATATTATTATAAAAAGAAAAAATAAAATGTTTAAAAAATAATATAAAAGTATTAAAAATGTTATTAAAATAATTTAAAATTTTAATTTATAAAGTAATAAAAACTATTTAATAAATTAAATATAATAAGGATAATTATTTTAAAAATATTAATTTTAAGTTATGGATTATAAATTTATTTTAAGCATGTTACGTTGTTAATTTTATAAAAGTGGAACATTAAAAATTGTTAATATATAATATATTAATAAAAAATTTATAATTAAATTTTTTTTTTAATTATAAGTATTATTTTAAATAAATATATTATATATTTATATAATTGTTAAAAGGTATGGAAAAGTTAAATAATTAATATTAAAAAATAAAATTTTAGTTTTAAAAATGTAGATTTTTTAATTATAAATATTATAGAATATTAAATTTATAAAATATTAATTAACATTATTATTAAATTTAAAGTAATTAATGAAGTTATAAATATAATTGTTAGTAAAAGATTTAAATTAAACCATAAGGATAAAAATTAAAGTAAAAGTTTATAATTATAATAAAAAAATTAACGTAAATATTATAATAATTATAATAAATATTAAGAAAATTATAAATATTATTATAAAAGATATAATAATTGTTATAAAATGTATAATAATTACTTATTTAGTTATAATTACGATTATAAATATTAACATGGTTAAAAGTGATTTTTTTATTAAAATTAAGGATATTATCATTAATATTAATAAAGTAATAATTATTAAAATAATTACTTACAATGTTTTTATTATTAAAGATAATAAAAGGAATATAAAAATAAGTAATATTATATAATAAATAAAGTTATTTATATTATTAATAAATTAAATATGGAAAATTATAAAAAAGAATTAATAAAAAATAACTTTTTTTTAATTAAAGAATATAACACTTATAATTTTAAATATGAAATTAATAAGTTTAATTATATTAAATTTTTATAATATAATAAAATTAAAAAAACTTATTAAAAATATAACAAGGTATTTAATATAAGATTAAATTATTTTATATATATTTATATTAATAAATATATTAAACTTATATAATTTAAAAAATCTTTAAAAAAAATACGAAAAGTTATAAAATAAAAGCCTTATAACTCTTTTTAACCTTTAGTTTTAAAAAAGCATATAAAATTAAAATATTAAAATATTAAATATTAAAATAAATTAAATTTATTTATAACTTAAAAATATTTATATATACATTACATTTATTTTATAATAAAAGAAATGGATAATATATATTTTACCACCCTATAAGAAAAAAAAGAATTATAAAATATTATTGATATAAAAAAAAGAAATAAAAACTTAATATATATTAACTTAAAACAATAACATATAATAACAAGTAAAAGTTATAAGATTTAAAAATTTTTAAGTTATTAAACCTTTAATATTATCCTTATAAAAAAAAAGAAAAATAAATTAAAAAAATATTTAAATTTTAAAATTAATATTATAAATAAATATAAAATTAAATTAATAATTTATATTAACTTAAGTTCTTTTAGTTAAATAATAGATTAAAAATAACTGGAAGAATTTATTTAAGATTTTAAAATGTTTATATTAAAAATCTTATATTATATAATTAAAATAAACTTAAAAAATATAATATTAAACCAAAAAATATAATTTTTTTTATAAATAAAAGTAAAGATAAAAAGAGGAATAAAATTAATAATTTAAGTGTTAATGGAAGCATAAGTATATAAAAAAAATTTATTTATATATTTATTTTTAAGTAATAATTTTCTTATTAAATATAAAGTTATTTTAGATTATTTTTAGATAAATATATTCTTTTTGGTTTATTTATAAGTATGGATCTTTATATAAATTATAAAATTTAAATTAATTTAATAAAAAGTGAAAGTAACTTAATTAATAATAATATTAAAATATATAATAATATTAATTATTATAAAATATTTTAATTTATTAAAAGGTTAAGATTTTTTATTTATATTATATTATTTAAGTATGTGTAATAATTTATATTAATATAATTTAATAAAAGGAATGGTATTTTTTAATAATATTAATAAAAAAATATAAATTTTAAGGAATGTAAAATTTAATATTATTAAAGAAATAATTAATTATATGTTTTATAATATAATATAAGAAAACGTGAACATAACTTAAACCGTTACTTTTAACTTTAATAATAATATATAAATATTTAAGTTTCAAAAAGGGTATATTTTTTTAATAAATTTTATAATAAATAATATATTAAATATTACTTTATAATTTTTTAAATTAAATTTATAAAATATTTAATATATAATATAATTAAAGAAAGATTTTTTAAAAATGAATATATTATTACTTAAAGCTATTATATTAATAAATATTCTTTAAGTGGTATTAAAAAATAAAGTATATTATTATGTAATAAACTTAGATTTTGGAAAATGATTAAAAAAATTAATAAAAAAATATAATTATTAAAATAATAAAAATATTATTAAAATGTTTAAAAAAAATAAAATAATAATTATATTAATTAATAATTAAAAATGAATATATAAAGTAAAATATTAATATCCATTTAAAATTAAGGATTAAGGATTTATTAATAAAATTTTTAGTAAAATATATAATTAAAATAAAATAAATTAATAATAAAAACTTATTTTTTTTAAATATTTATATTTTATTATATAAAAAATAATAAATAAAAAAAAAAAAAAATAAGTTATAATTAACTTAAAAAAAGTTAAATAAATATATTTTAATAAATATTTATTTATTATTATTATAAAAAGAAATAATTTAACGGATATATAATAAAAATTTTTTTATTATTATTAATAAAACAACTTTTTATTATTAGTTATTTATTGTTATAAAAAATTACGATAAAATAATAATTATTTTACTTTAAGGATTAAAAGTTTTAAATATTATATTAATAAGTTTTAAAAATCCCCCACGTATATATAACGATTTATAAATTATTGGTTTAAGCTTTTTAAATTATTTATAAACACTTATATAAATGATATAATAATTTTTTTAAATATTAAGGAATAATATTAATAACATTTATAAAAACTTTTCGAGTAATATATAAATATTAAGTTAATATTATTATTAAAAAAATCTTTTTTAAGCTTCTTAATAATTATATTACTTGGATTTATAATTAATAAAATTGGTTTATAAATTATTAAAAATAAAATTATAATAATATAAAAAATAAACATATTAACCATTTTATTAAACTTTAAAATATATATTAATATAATTAGATTTTTAAGAAAATATATTCCATTTTATTAATAAAAAATGTAATTATTATAAAATTAAAAAACCACTTTATTAAATATTAGAAAAAAGAAAAAAGAAATATTATTTATAATATTAATGTAAAAAAGTTATACCTTATAAATAAAATTTTATTTAATTTTTGTAAAATAATAATCTTTTATTATTTTATAATTATAATTTAATAAACCTTTATACTTTATATATGAAGATTTTAAAAAATAAATATTTATTAATATTAATATATTGAAATAAATAAGATTTAATGTAATAATATTTTATTTAAATAAAGATTAATATAGTTAATATATTAACCTTAATAAAGTAAAACTAATTAAATATTATTTTAAAGTTTTAATAAAATTAAAAATATAATATAATATATTTAAATTAAAAATTATATATTTAATATAATTATATAAATTAAATAAGATTTAATTATAATTATGTAAGTTGTTAATTTAAATAATAACGGATTATTAATTAATAATTAACATTATAAATTAAATTTTATTAAAAATATTAAACTTAAATAAAATAAATTTACGGCTTATCGTTACTTCCATATATTTATTATAATTTAACTTATAAATATATTATATTTTAAATAAATTAAACTTAATATTAAATATTCTTTTAAGATTATTAATAATTATAATTATAAATAATAATAAAAAAAAAAAAATATAAATTCATTTTAAAAAATATAACTTAAAACATAACTTAAAATAAAATTAAAAATATATATATAATAATAAAACTTAAGATTACAAATAATTTTCAGTAAAAAATCATTAATAAATATTAATATAACCAACGCTTAAAACAAATATAAAAAATTTTAAAAAATGCAAAACAGGATTAAAAAAATATAATAAAATAATATTAATATAAACTTAAAAATAAATTAATATACCATATTATTAACATAAGTTTTTAATATTTTATAATTCCTTTAAATTATATTAAAGATATATTTAAAATAATTTATAATAAAAAGCATTATTTTAAGCTAATAAAAATACTTTATAAATTAATAAACATATAAATATAAAATATAATATATAAAATTAAAAAATACATTAATTAATATTTAAAATATATAAAAAATTAAATTAATTAATTAAGTTTTAAAAGAAAATTATTACCTATAAATTCCCTAACAATCTTATACTATATTATTATATAAGATTTTATTATTAAATTACTAAAAATATAAATAAAAATAAATCTATAAATGGTAAAAAGTTATAAATATTTTAATATACTTTTCATAATAACTTATAAATTTAATAAAAAACTTATTTTTATTTTAAATAATATTAACTATATAACTTAATAATAAGTTAAATAATTATTTCATATAATATTACTTTATGATTAAAGAATATTAATAAAAACAATATTAAATAAAAATTTAAAGTTTATATTTAAGATTTAATAATATATCTTTATATAAATAAATACCAAACTTATAATAAATATATTTTATCATTTTTAAATAAACAAATAATTTAAAAAATAAAATTAAAAAATAAAATTAACAATCCATTATTATTAAATAACTTCTAAAATACCATAAATTAAAATTATTTTAATATTTTAATACAACATTAATAACGTATATTCTTTAATATTAAAAAAAAGCTTAAATAAAATTATATTAAGTTTTAAATTAAAGTTGATTAAATTTATATTAAATATGTTAATAAACATTCTTAATTTTAAAATAATATAAAAGTAATTTTAAAAAAAAATAAAAAAAGCTTTAAATTTTATTATAATAAATGTTAAAATATAACATAATAAAACTTATAAAGCTATAAACTTTAAGGTTAGTAAAATTATATACTTACATTTATATTATAGTTATAAATTATTAAAAAACTAATTTAAAAAATATAAAACATAAAAAATAAAACCATTATTTATAATAAAAAAAATTAAAGATTTAACGTATAAAATTAATATATTTCCGTCATAACGTATATATAAAATTATAAATATATTATAATTATATAAAATATTATAAGGCTTAAATCCCTATAATAAAAGATTATTAATACTTAAATACATTATAATATAAAGGGATATAAATAAATAAATATTATATAAAATTAAAAAGTTTATAAGTTGCTAAATTAATAACTAAAAAAAATAAAAATATTTAAAATATTTAATACATTAGAAAAAATATATTAATATATATAATAAATAATATTAAAAGAAAATTTTAATAAAAAATATAATAAAATTTATTAATTAATATAATTAATATTATTTATTATTATTAAAAGAATTAAAAGTTTTAATATTATAATTAATAATTATAACATTAAATAAAACTTAAATATTATTATAATTAATAAATATAATATTATATAATATAAAAGATTTAATATTATTAAGCTTGAAGTTATTAACGTTTAAAATATCTTTTTAAGATAATGTTAAAATTATTTTTATACTTTTAAATATTATATTATTAAAGATTATATTTAATTTTTTATTTCCTTTAAAAAAACATCGTATTTAAATTATACTTTTAATAAAGGTTTAATTAAAGCGTTAACTAAGTTTTAAAAACCCATTAATATAATTATAAAAACATAGTTTTTTTTTATTAAAAGCTAGGGAAATTAATAAAATATACTTATATTTTAACATAGTTATATAACCACATGCTTAAACTATATTAAGACAATAAATAATTTTTCCTTCGAAAATTCATAATTAACTTAGATTTAAAATAATGAACTATTATTTACAACACCACCAAGAGATTCTATCACTTTATAATAAAAAAAATAAAAAATATATATTTTATTATTTTATAAAAAAGAAAAAAATCATAAGATATTATTAATATAAAAAATAAAAATAAAAACTTAATATATATTAATTTAAAATAATAACATATAATAATAAATAAAAGTTATAAAATATAAGAACTTTTAAATTATTAAACTTTTAATATTATTTTTATAAAAAAGAAAAAAAATGGGTTAAAAAGATATTTAAATTTTAAGATTAACGTTATAAATAAATATAAGATTAAATTAATAATTTATATTAACTTAAATTTTTCCGGTTAAATAATGGATTAAAAATAACTAAAAAAATTTATTTAAAATTTCAAAATATTTACATTAAAGATTTTATATTATATGATTAAAATAAACTTAAAGGGTATAATATTAAATTAAAAAATATAATTTTTTTTATAAATAAAAATAAAAATAAAAAAAAGAATAAAATCAATAATTTAAATGTTAATAAAAACATAAATATACGAAAAAAATTTATCCGCACATTTATTTTTAAATAATAATTTTCTTATCGAATATAGAATTATTTTAAATTATTTTTAAATAAATATATTTTTTTTAATTTATTTATAAATATAAATTTTTATACAGCTTATAAAATTTAAATTAATTTAATAAAAAATAAAAATAATTTAATTAATTATAATATTAAAATATATAATAATACCAATTATTATAAAATATTTTAATTTATTAAAAAGTTAAAATTTTTTATTTATATTATATTATTTAAGCATATATAATAATTTATATTAATATAATTTAATAAAAAAAGTAATATTTTCTAATAATATTAATAAAAAAATATAAATTTTAAGGAATGTAAAATTTAATATTATTAAAGAAATAATTAATTATATATTTTATAATACGATATAAAAAAACGCAAATATAATTTAAGTTGTTATTTTTAACTTTAATAATAATATATAAATATTTAAGTTTAAGAAAAGGTATATTTTTTTAATAGATTTTATAATAAATAATGTATTGGATATTATTTTATAATTTATTAAATTAAGTTTATAAGATATTTAATATATAGTATAACCGAAAAAAGATTTTTTTAAAATTAATATATTATCTTTTGAAACCACCATATTAATAAATATTTTAAAAATAATATTAAAAGATAGGGTATATTATTATATAATAAATTTGGATTTTAAAAAATAATTAAAGAAATTAATAAAGAAATATAATTATTAAAATAATAAAAATATAATTAAAATATTTAAAGAAAATAAAATAACAATTATATTAATTAATAGTTAGGAATAAATATATAAAATAAAATATTAATATTTATTTAAAATTAAAGATTAAAGATTTATTAATAAAACTTTTAGTAAAATATATAATTAAAAAAAAATAAATTAGTAATAAAAATTTATTTCTTTTAAATATTTATATTTTATTATATGGAAAATAGTGAATGGGAAAAAAAAGGGACGAGTTATAATTAATTTAAAAGAGTTAAATAAATATATTTTAATAAATGTTTATTTATTATTATTATAAAAAGAAATAATTTAATAAATATATAATAAAAAGTTTTTTATTATTATTAATAAAATGGTCTTTTATTATTAATTATTTATTATTATAAAAGATTATAATAAAATAATAATTATTTTATTTTAAAGATTAAAAGTTTCGAATATTACATTAATAAGTTTTAAAAATATTTTTATGTATGCGTAATAATTTATAAATTATTTATTTAAACTTTTTAAATTATTTACTAAAACTTATATAAACAACATAATAATATTTTTAAATATCGAGAAATAACATTAATAATATTTATAAAAACTTTTCAAGTGATATGTAAATATCGGGTTAATATTATCACCGAAAAAATCTTTTTTAAGTTTTTTAATAATTATATTACTTAAATTTATAATTAATAAAATTAATTTATAAATTTTTAAGAATAAAATTATAATAATATAAAAAATAAAAATATTAATTATTTTATTAAACTTTAAAACATATATTAATATAACCAGATTTTTAAAAAAAAAATATTTTATTTTATTAATAAAAAGCATAATTATTATAAAATTAAAAAACCGTTTTATTAAATATTAAAAAAAAAATGAAATATTATTTATAATGTTAATATAAAAAAATTATACCTTACAAATAAAATTTAATCCAATTTTTTACCATTTTATAATTATAGTTTAATAAACCTTTATACCTTATATATTAAAATTTAAAAAAATAAGTGTTTATTAATATTAATATATTAAAATAAATAAAATTTAATATAATAATATTTTATTTAAATAAAAATTAATATAATTAATACATTAACTTTAATAAAGTAAAATTAATTAAATATTATTTTAAAGTTTTAATAAAATTAAAAACATAATATAATATATTTAAATTAGAAATTATATATTTAATATAATTATATAAATTAAATAAGATTTAATTATAATTATATAAATTATTAATTTAAATAATAATGAATTATTAATTAATAATTAATATTATAAATTAAACTTTATTAAAAATATTAAATTTAAATAAAATAAATTTATAGTTTATTATTATTTTTATATATTTATTATAATTTAATTTATAAATATATTATATTTAAAGTTGGAATTTAATTATTAATAATTAGTTAAGGCTTTAATTAAAATTAAATTAATTAGTTCGAGGCTTAATTAAAACTAAGCTTAGTTAATTAATGCTTTAATTAAAACTAAGTTAATTAATTAAAGCCTTAATTAAAACTAACTAAGCTTAATTAATTAATAATTAAAAAAAATTTAAAAATTAAGGTTTTTATATTTTTTTTTTTAAAAATTTTTAACTTATTAAATAAAAATTATAAAAATAATCTAAGACTGGTTTTAATAATTTAAAATTAAGTATTATTTAAATTTAATGGAATGGGATTTTTAGGATTTAAATTTAAATTATAATTAAAAGTTAAATTCAAATTTAAGGTTTTATATATACTAAGTTTTTAAAAATTATTTTCGTCTTAAATAATAAACGTATAATAAACATAATTATATTTACTTAAATTTAAAGTTAAATACTAAGTATAATTAAAAGAATTTAATTTTTAATAATTAAGTTGAATTATTTATTAAGGTTTAAAATAATAAAAAGATTTTAATGGGGGAAAATTTAAGGTTTTAAAGTGCCAAGGCTTACTTGCTTTACCTTATAACATATTTAAAATAATTAATAATTAATTAAATAAATTAACTATAATTATATAATTATAATTATTCGATTTAATTGAACTTATTAATTTAATATATATATAATATATATTTATAATTAATTTAATTAATTAATTATTTATAATAATATTAAATTATAAGGTAAAATTTTTAAGACTTAGAAAGTTTCTTTAAAATAAGATATTTAATTATAAAAAGTTAATTTTTTAATAAAATTATCCACCTTTAAAAATTATTTTAAAGCCCACTTTAAGTCCTATAATAATATTATAATTAACGGTTATATAAATTTAAAATTAAATAATTTAATAAAATTTTAATAATTTTACATTTAAAATTATTTATATATTTAATATTTTAAAAAATTATTATATAAAAATTTTATTAAAATTTATTTAATAAAATTAAAACTTAAATTAAAATTAATATTAATATAATTAAAAATAAATTAATAATTAATATTTATATAAAAAAAATTATTTAAATAATATTAATTAACGCGTTTACGTATTTTAATTATTAAAAAAATTTAAATACATTATAATTTAAATATATTAATTTTATTTATTATATTTTATATTAAAAATAAAATTTATAAATTTAAATCGTAATATATTTAAACTTTTTTAATATTTAAAACGTATAAAACGCGTTAATTAAATTTATTTAAATTATTTAAATTTATAATTCGAATAAAAATATAATATTAAAAAAAATTATTATTAAACTTTAAATTAAAGTTTAATTTTTAAAATTTTTAATAATTTTTATAATATAATTAATTAAAAATAAATGTAATTAAAAAAATACATATAATTAAAAATAAAACTTTAATTTAAGTTCGTTAAAATAATAAAAAAATATTAAAAAATATAAAAAACATTTTTACGGGGATGTATAATAGTTTTAAGTTTACCCGATATTTTTATTATTTAATATAAATTAATTAATTAAATCTTTTATAATTAACGCGGGCGGCTTTCCGCGGTTAATTTAAAAAGTTCGGGAAATTATTACGCGCTTTTTTCCGTTTTTTTTATTAACCGTTCCGAAGCCGCCCGTTCTTTTAATTAATTAAAAAATTTTTTTAATTAATTAATTAAATGCATTTTTTTAAATACATAAAACTCTTTTTTAATTTTTTTAATTTATTTAATTTTAATTTAATTAATTTAATTTAAAAATTATTTAATTAATTAAAAAACTTTAAAAAATTAATTATATAAAAATAACCGTTTTTTTTAAAATTAAATTTTAAATTTAACTTAAATTAAAAAATTAAAAATAAATTTAATTTATTTTATTTTATATTATATAATTAATTTAACGTTTTTTAATTAATTAAATATTTTTTTAAAAACGTTTAATATATATAATATTTATGTAAAAGTGAAATAAATAAAATTAAGTAATAAATAATAAATTTATAATCATTTAAAACTAAAACTTAAGGATTTAAAAAAAAAAGTTATTTTTAAACGTTAGTTTTAATATTTTATTTAATTTCTCGCATATAACACACGTGCTTTTTATGCAGCCGCCACTTTTATCGCTTATTATATAATGGTTTTATTATATATCTTAAAAAGGGATAAGCCTTTTATTATAAAGAAATTTTTTAACTTATAAACTTTTAAGTTTTATAATTTATTATAATTTAATTATAATTTAATTAAATTATAATTTTAATTATAAATTAATTATAATTTTAAAAGTTTATTTTATATAAATAAATTTTTTTTAAATTAATTAATTTATTTTAATTTTATATTTAATTATCGTTCGGTTAATTTATTTTATTAATTTTTTATTTTTAATAATTTATTTAATTAATTTTTATATAATTATATATTAACTTTATTTTAATTAATTATATTATATTAAAAAATATCCCGTTAATTTTTAAATATTTTTTTAATATTTAACCGTGGTTAATATATAAAAATAAAATAAATAAAATTAAATAATAAATAATAAATTTATAATTATTTAAAATTAAAACTTAAAAATTTAAAAAAAAAATTATTTTTAAACGTTAATTTTAATATTTTATTTAATTTCTCGTATATAATACACGTGTTTTTTTATATAACCGCCACTTTTATCGCTTATTATATAATGGCTTTATTATATATTTTTAAAAAAAATAAACTTTTTATTAAAAAAAAATTTCTTAATTTATAAACTTTTAAATTTTATATAATACGTAATTATTTATTTAAATTAATTTAAAAAATATTAATTTAAGTTTTTATATAATATATTTTTTAATTTTTAAACTTTTAAATAAATTTTAAAAATTTATTTTTAAATTAATTTAAAAATTAATTAAATAATTAATTTAATAATAAATTTAATAATTTTTAAAATAATTTAAAAATTATTTTTAAATGAATCTTTTAATTAATTTTTAAATTAATTAAATAATTAATTAAATAATTTTTTAATTAAATAAATAATTAATTAAATAATTAATTTTAAAATTTTTATATTTAATAATTAAATTTATTTAAATATTACGTTTAATTAAATATATATAATTATTTTTATTAATTTTTAATATTAATTTTTAATTAATTATATTTTTATTTTTATTTTATTAAATGTTTTTTCCGTTATTTATATTTATTTTAATTACGCGTTAAATATTTAATTTCGTTTTAATTAACTTTATTAATAATTATTTAATATTTTATAAATTATTAATTTTTTATTTAATTTAATTATAAATTTATTAATTTAATTAATTATTTTAATTATATAATTTAAATTATTTAAAAGTTTTAAATTTTTAAAATAAAAAATTAATTATATAAAAAATTAATTTAATAATTTTTAAATTAAATTTTTAATTTAATTTATATTAAAAATTAAATTTTTAATTTAATTTATATTAAAATTTATATTATATAATTAATTTATTATTTTTTAATTAATAAAATATTTTTTTAAAAAAAACGTAATATATAAATAATTTTTATTATAATTTAATTATATTTTAATTAAATAATTATTTTAATTATATATTAATTTTAATTTAAATAAATTTAAAATTTAATATAAATTTAATTATAATTTAATTAATTAAAAATTAAATTTATATAAATTATTTTTTTAAAATATTAATTTTATTATAAAATTTAAAAGTTTATAAGTTAAGAAATTTCTTTATAATAAAAGGTTTATCCCTTTTTAAAATATATAATAAAATTATTATATAATAAATAATAAAAGTAACGGTTATATAAAAGGTATATATATTATATGCGAAAAATTAAATAAAATATTAAAATTAATATTTAAAAATAATTTCTTTTTTTAAATCCTTAAGCTTTAATTTTAAAAAATTATAAATTTATTATTTATTATTTAATTTTATTTATTTTATTTTTATAATTTTAAAGCTTTTTTAAAAAATTATTTAATAAATAATATATTAAAAAAATAAATTTATTAAAGATATATTTAAATTATTTTCGGTGGTTTAATTTATAAAAAACCATCGGTTAAAAATAATAATAATTCGGGAAACCTTATTTAATTTTTTATTTTTTTTTATTTTTTATATATAACTTAATAAACCTTATTTATTTATATAAATTTCCTTCGGAATAATTATGTTAAATAATATAAATTATTATTAAAATATAAGGAAAGAAAATTAAATTTATTAAAAGTGAATAAAAATAAAAAATAAATTAAATATTCATTTTTAAATGATTATAATTAAAAAAGAATTAATATAAATAAATTAAATATTCATTTTTAAATGATTATAATTAAAAAAGAATTAATATAAATAAATTAAAAATTAATTTATTAAAACTTATTTAACTTAAAGAAAAATTTTTAAAAAGTTTTTAATATAATGTTATTAATTATTTAACGTTTAAAAATATAACTTATTAAATTATTAAAATTAAAATTAAAATTAATTATTTTATTATAATTAATATTAATTAATACATTATAAAACTTTAAAAAATATTTAAAATAAAATGTTATTTAATTAAATTAAAAAAAATAAAAAGAATTAAACAAATTATTAAATAATAAATAAAAATAAAAACGGAAAATTAAATTTAATAATTCTTTTAATTTATTATTAAATAATAATAATAATAAAAAACTTAACTTAAAAACTAATAATATTAACATTTTTAAATTAAAATAATTTTTTTATAAATAAAAAAAATAATTTAAAGATTTTAATTTAACATTCCGTTAAATATTTAAGAAATTTAAAAAATCTTAAAAATAAATATTATATACTTTAAATTATATAAATTAAAAATTAAAATTATTATAATAATGTTACATTAAAAAAAAACCACATTATAAATGTAATATTATTTATTAAAATTATAATAAATTTATTAAATAAATATTAACTTTATTTAAAAATATTAATAATAAAAAATATTATATAACGGAATAATTTAAAAATACTTGTTAAAAATTAACATAAAAATTAAAAACATTTAATAATTATTTTAATTTACTTAAATAATAATTAAAATTAAAATTAAATATTATTTAAGTTATAACTTTTTATATTAAATTAATGTAAAACTTTTAAATTTATTTAAAAAATTATAAAAAAAAGAAATTAAAAATTAAAATAAAAATAATAAAATAAATATAAATTAAATAAAATATATAATAAATAAAAAACAAGAATAAACATTAAAAAAGCAATAATAATAATTCCTTTAATAAAGATTAATACATTAATAATTATAATTATTTATTATTTTATCGAAAAGATAAAAATAATAATAATTATTAAAAATGAAAAAATAAAAAAAAAATAACGAAAAGATTTTTCGTTATTTTATTTATAATAATAAATACCATTTAATTAATTATTATCCGAAATAATATTAATCTTTTAAAGATAATAATAAGGATAAAAACAAGGATAAAAATAATAATAAAAATAAAAATAAAAATAAGAAAAAAAAACGTTAAAAATAAAAACTTATAAAGGAAAAACTATTAAAAAAAAAAAACAAAAAAAAAAATTAAGCTTTATAAATATTATCTTTATAACTATAAAGTTAAAAAACGATAATATAAAAATAATTATACGTTTTTATATTAAAATTATTATTTATACCGTTAAAGAGATTTATTATTTCAATAGTAGTGCATTTCAATAGTATGGCTCAGGTCCGGGGGGTGGTCTCTGATTGGCTGGAATGCTTATCGATAAGCCACTACCACCGAAACCGGGATACAACCAATGCCACCAGTTCGCACTCGAATAACTTTCCTTCAACATACTCTCAGACAATATAAATAGAATCAAGTTGCAGCTCTCAATTCAGCAATTCTAACGATATCTGTTTTAAGTGGTTGCAGTCCTTTATTTGCAAGGTATACTGACTTAAAGTAGTCAGGCTGATGTTGCTGTAGGGGCCCAGGGTCAGGTGACACCCCAGAGAGTGCAAGCTACTTGCAGTCCAACTATTCTAAGCCGTATAGCTCAGCCAAAACAGGTCTGAAGAGGGTGCAACCTGGATCATTCAATTGGCCTATCTCTAGAATATCTGGATACAGGAGTGAAGCTTCTTAAGCCTCCTGTTGACGAAGTTATTCAAGTGTAAAGCTCAGAGGTCCATGAATCCGAGGCTGCGCACGGGCAGTACTTTGATTTGTACAGATTTTGTATGGCAGACAAAGTATACGCGCTAATCCCTTGGGCCTATCGATAAGGCTTTCGACCAATCAGAGACCACGCCCCCAGACCTGAGCCACACTATTGAAATGCACTACTATTGAAATAGTAAATCTTTAAAAAAAATATTAAGACTTTTACGGATATAAATATTTACATTAAAATTAATTATATTAATATATAATTTACTAAAAAAATAAAGTTATAAAAAATAAAACATATAACTTTTATTATTAAAATTATTAACATATTAATATATTTTATTTATAACGTTTATTAAATATTAATTATTATTATTAATAACCGTAATATTATATAAACTTTTATATATAATTATATAATAATTAATAAGAATTTATAAAATTATAAAAACTTTATTTTATTATTAATAATAATATTAAAAAAAAATAAATTATTTTAAACCTGGATAAAAATTAATAATAATTTAAAATAATTATATTTAAATATAAAATTTTAAACCTTTATAAATTCGTTAAAAAAAATAAAAACGTAATTTATATATTTATTATTATTATTATAAAAAAAATTATACCCTTATTTATTAAAAATACATTATTATTTAATAAAAAAAATTTATTTATTACATTAATTAAAGAATCTTTACTTATGGAATTATAAAATTATATAAATATTTTTAAATTTAAAAAAATTAATAAATTCCCGCCATATAAAAACATTAATTATATTATTAATATACCTTTTAAAATTATATCTTTTCATTACCTCATTTATTTATTAATAAAAAATAAATTAAAAATACTTCGTTAATATATAAAAGAAAACTTTAAATTAAAAAAAATATATAAATTTAAAAACTTTATTAATATATTTATTTTTTTTATATTTAAAAAAAATAAAAGTTTATAACTTTATATAAATTATTAAAGTTTTAACAAAAATATAATTAAAAATAAATACTTATTACCTTTTATTTCCAAAATTTTAAACTAAATTTTTAAGGTATAATATTTTTTTAAAATTAATCTTAAAAATATATATTATTAAATATATATTAAAAAAAATAATAAATAAAAAACCGGTTTTTAAACTTATTACGGATATTATAAATATTTAATAATACTTTTTAAATTAATTAATACATTTATTACTTTTTAAAATTTTATTTTTTAAACAT
This sequence comes from Annulohypoxylon truncatum, assembly GCF_022578515.1. NCBI lineage: Eukaryota > Fungi > Ascomycota > Sordariomycetes > Xylariales > Hypoxylaceae > Annulohypoxylon > Annulohypoxylon truncatum. The sequence goes on from NW_025953811.1 coordinate 24,655, forward strand.
TTTATAATTATTTAAATGTTTTTTATATTATATATTTAATTAATATTTTAATATTTTTTAAAAATTAAAAATCTTATATATAATATTTAAAATTAATTTTATAAAGATTTTAAAAATATAATTTTTACGTTAAATTATTTAAGTGTATTTTTTATAAGTTTAAAATTAAATTCTTAAAATTTATTATATTAATAATAAATGTTTTTATAAATTTATTTAAAGTGAAAATTATATTAAAATAAATAAAATTTATTATATATTAAGAAATATAATAATTCTTAAGTTTTTATAACTTTTATAAGAAATTTATTAAAAGTTATTTTAATATAATAAAAAAATTTTATAACTTTTTTTAAAGTAATATTAATAATAAAAAACTAAAAAAAATATAATTATAAAGCGAAGTAATAATTACATTTTACGAATTATGTAATATTTTTATTAAAAATCTTTTATTATATTATTTTAATTTTAAGTTATTAATTAAATTTAAAATTAATATATTAACATATACCATAATAAATATAATATTATAATTATTTAAAGAAATATATTATTTTATTATTTTTTAATTAAAAAAGTTTAATTAAACGGAATTAAATTATAATACACCGGATTATAAAATAATAATAATTATTAAATTTTTTAAATATTAAAAATAATACTTATAAAGTAATAAATATATTATAAAAGTTTTATTAAATTATTAAAACTTATATATTTTTATAAATTAATTAAGTTTTAATAAAAAATAATTTTAATAATATATATATTTATTATTTTATAATTTTAAAATTAAATATAAAAATAAAAAAAAAAAGTCTTATAAATTTTAAATTATATTATTTTAATTATAAAAAAGGTTTAAAAGAATTTAAATAAAATTAAATATTATTAATGGAAGTTAAATTAACGTTATTCCGAGTGGTAAAAGCTTAAAAAAAACGATTCGAAAAAACGAAAATTTAATTTTTAAAAATTTAATTAAATAAAATAATTAATTAAGTTAAGTAAATAATATTTAATAAGTTTTTTAAAAAACTATAAAAATTTTTTAAAAAAAAATAAATAAAATAATAATAAAAGAAATAACTTATAATATAAAGTATTTTAATAAAATAAAAAAGTTATTATAAAAAATTTTAAATAATAATTAAATTTTATTATAAAAAAAAAATTTATTAAAAGTAAAAATTAATATTAATAATAATTTATGGTTAATTAATAATAATAAATTTATTCGATTTAAAAATTAAATTAATATATTAAATTAACGAAATATTAAAAAAAATTAATAATTAAAAATCACGATAACTTATATGCGAAACATTTCGGCATTAAATATATTTAAAAATTATTAACGAAAAAATATTTTTAAAATAATATAAAATAAAATATATAAATATAAATTAAAAATTATAATATATATTAAAAAATAAAAATGTTTAAATATAAACTTTATAAAAACTTATAATTATTTCTTTTATTTATAAAACCGTGGAAAGAAATTATAATGGATTTTATTATAAAATTATTATTAATATAATTTAAAAATTAAAAAGTTAATATAATTTTTATTATTATAAATTAATATATGAAAATAAAATTTATTTTTATTATAATTAAGTTTAATTTAATAAGATTAATATAATTTTTAAAACAACGTATATTTATAAAATATAAAATATTTAATAATATAATTTCGGATAAAAAATTAATATTTATTAATAAATTTTAATTAAGTTTTTATTATTATTATATTATTAAAAAATGATTATTAATAACATTTTACCTTTAAATAAATAATTAAATAAAAAGAATTAATTAAAGATTTAAAATTTATTTATAATGTTTTATTTTAAAATAATAATTACATTAAACTTTAATATTAAAAAAAATATAATTTATTTATAATAATGCGTAAAATATTATAATTAAAACTTTATTATTTATAACTTTAATAAAATAATATTTTATTATATAATTAAAAATTAAAAATAATATTTTTAAAAAGGAAATACCGGTAATAAAAATAAAAATTTAAAAATTTAAAAAAATTAAAAAGAAAATAAAAGAATATTAAAAATATATAATTAAATTTTAAATAAAGTTTTATAATAAATAATATATGTTTTTAATGTTAAAAAAAATAATTTAATTAACTTATTAATTAAAAATTTAAAATTTAAAGGTATTAATTTTAAATTAATTTCGAAATATATTAAATTATTTTAAATTTTTAAATTTATAAATAAATTAATATATTAATTTATATTTCTTAATAAATATTTATAATTATATAATATATTTTTAATTTTTTTATTAAAACTTTAAAAAATAAAACTTAATTTAAAAACAAACGATTTTTTATAATTTTTTAATTTTATTAAAAATAAAAAAAAAATAAAAAATAAAAAAAATTATAAATAAAAAAAAATAAATAATGAAAATTTATATTTAGTTAAATAAATAAAATAATTATTTAAATATAATTAATAAGTTAATAAAAAAAATATAATTAACGCTTAAAGTAAAATTAATAAATATAAAAAAACACGGCGAAAAAAACCGTTAATAAAAGTAAAAAAAAATTAAAAAATATATTTAAAATTAAAAGTTAATTTAAAAAAGCATTTATTTTTTCGAATAATTAACGTTATTAATTATAAATAATCGGAATAATTAATATAAAAAAAAATAATTATAAAACTTAAAAATTTATAAATTAAAAAATTTCTTTATAATAAAAAGTTTATTTTTTTTAAAAATATATAATAAAATTATTATATAATAAATAATAAAAATAACGGTTATATAAAAAACATGTATATTATATATAAAAAATTAAATAAAATATTAAAATTAATGTTTAAAAATAATTTTTTTTTTTAAATTTTTAAATTTTAATTTTAAATAATTATAAATTTATTATTTATTATTTAATTTTATTTATTTTATTTTTATATTTATTTAATTTAATTATATATTTAATTAATAATTATATAAAATAATTTATTATAAATTTATTAAATTAAAACTTTTTTATTTTTTAAAATTATAATTAATTAAAACATTTATTAATTTATATAATTAAATTTATAAAAATTAATTTATTAAAAAATTTATTTTTTTTATAATTATTTAAATTATATTTACCCCGTATTAATTTTTAATTAATTATTTTATTAATTATATAAATTTAAATTTTAAATTTTTAAAATAAAAAATTTATTATTATATAAAAATTTTATTTAATTATTTTTAAATTAAAAATTTAATTTAATTTAATTTAAAAAATAAAACCGTTATATTATATAATTAATTAATTTTAATTTAATTAATTAATTAATTTTTAATATTATAAATAATTATTTATATTAATTATAATTTAATTAAATTATAAATTTAATTATATTTTAATTAAATTATAAATTTAATTATATTTTAATTAAATTATAAATTAATTATTAATTAATAATTATTTAATTAAATTATAAATTTAATTATAAATTAATATTTATTTAATTAAATTATAAATTTAATTAAAAATTAATTAATTTTAATTAATTAAAAAATTTTTTATATAATTATTTTTTTTAAAATATTTATTTTATTAAAAAAAATATATTTAATTAATAATTATATAAAATAATTTATTAAAAATTTAATAATTTTAATTTATTAAAAAAAACGATATATTTAATTAAAACTTTTATAAAAAAATTTATTAAAAATTTATTAATTTAAATTTATTAATTTATTTTTTATAATTAATTAATATTTTTATAAAATAATTTATTAAAATTTTATTAATTTAAATTAATTAATTTTATTAAAATTTAAATTATATAAACCGGATTTAGACCGGATATATTAAAAGCCCCACTTAATTAAAGGTTTTAACTAATTAAGCCTCCCCGATAAGCCGCTATCTTAAAACTACTTATTTAAGTAATTTTTCAAAGGACTTCTTAAAGGAAAAAAAAAAATCAACGCCATAATAACCCTTCGTAAACTCAGGGCATAAAGCTTGGAAAAATAAAAGCGTGCTTAGCAAAGCAACAAAACAGGAACGTTTGCTCGAAAAGCTAGAAATATTCTTCTTATAGTTAAGTAACGATAACTAGAACTTAGAAGAATCAACAATTGATGAAACTCCAGACTTCACAATGCCGGCAAAATTCTAAGAGCCTAATTTAATTTTACCTTAAATATATGACTACTATCGTTGTTGGAACTCTTGCTTCCGACTGTAACATACTGGAAGATGTATAAAGTCGCATCGAAGCACTTATCGTCGGAATGGTTAAAATGAGTACTTATTGCTACCTAATGGCTACATCAGACACATCGTCATGCATCTGTTCAAAGCTGCTGATATCGCCACCTTTTCTGTGCTTTTTACCGCGCATCTTGCCTGCTCGTTGAAAATAGCAAGCGCGCTTGGGGTTCTGGAATGGACTCCCGAGCTCATCGCGAAGGAAGACTATTTCCAAGGCGATGTTGATATCGTGAATGGCGGCATCGCAAGTCTATACGGCGACTCAACGGTCGACCTCGGGTCGAATTCTGAGACTCAATTGCTCCTGCAGTTCGGATCCCACAGAAACCTCCGGAGCATTGGCACGGTGGCGGAAGTTTATTATAGAATTGTCGCCAACAAGAAGTCTGGAATTAATTCCTTAGTGGATCTGAAAGGGAAAAACATTGGTGCTGTTAGGTCGACATCGTCTGAGTATTTTATCCAGACGTATCTTTCCACAGTTGGGCTAGAACCGGCAGACTATACGATCGTAAATGGGATTGGATGTCTGCAAGAGCCCTGTGGCGCTGCCACTTTCCCTGCAATGCTCAGAGATGGGAGGATAGACGCCATCGGGATGTGGGAGCCGTCGGTGGAGCTAGGCGCTGAAGCACTTGGATCTGACACTATTGTGTTTGGAGATAATCAAACAATTTACCGAGAAATTTATAACCTCGCCACCACAACCGAAAAACTCGACGATCCAAAGAAGAGGGAAGAGATCGTGCAATTCTTGAGGGCCTTGAAGCAAGCAGAAAACATCTTTCAGACTGACCCCCAAAAAGTCATAACTCGAGCTGCAGAAGCCGTCAACACCAATGCCACACTGTTGGAAGCGGTATGGCCTGTCCATAAATGGGATGTGCGTGTGCCATCGGATATGCTGGATGTGCTAGTCGATGAAGACAAGTTTGTGGCTCCAAATGCTAGAAGGGACGCTCTTCCGAGAGAAAGTCTTGCTGCGCTTATTGACCCAAGCGTATTGGATGAAGCTCTTCAGACATGAATAATGCGCTGGGAAATGCTCCGTTGTTCTGCGGACCCTGTTATTGAATTGTTATTGTTTCATTCCTTTTTATTCAACCTTTTTGAAAAGCAGAGAGTAAAAAACACCGTCTCCGATTCTGCAGTTTGGCGATTAAAACTCTGAGTCCTAGTCGCAGGCGTTAGCTCCAGTCCACAGAGTGCTGGATAACTAAAAGTAAGAGTCAGGAAAATTTGAAGATGAAAATATGTTCAACTAGGCTTAATATTGATTGGGTCTGGCTTTTTATGCGGTATTTGCATGAGGCTATCTCGCAATTTGGCATGTCCTTAATTTAATTGAAGCTACTTGCTGGGAAGTTATTTATGGCACGGGGTTATGTATGTCACGTTAACTTATCTGGTGAATGGCGAGCCAAGTTACGGATGACCTAGTCACCGCTCCTTAAACCCACATGGAGACGATCATATTTGAATCTGTCTCTCGGGCTTACCGGATATTAATAGACCTGCCGTATTAGCTTCAGCATTCAGCATTCAGCTTTAGATGTGGGGGACGTCGGTGGGCGTAGGATGTAGAATATTCCCGTTAGAGGAAGGTGTTATTATTTACCTAAGGAGCGTCTACCATACAAAGCCACACACACACGAGCTTACAAGATGCGGCTTCATTGGCCCGAGCAAAATGAATGTCCTCCTTATTAAGATTAAGTTCATAATTATAAAAGAATGATAAGATCGCGAGGACCACCAAGTCGATCCTGACTTCTTGCTTATCCAAGACCCGACAATATTCCATCTTGGCAAGAAGAGATCCATAGACATCATGGAGCTCACTATGTTAGCAGTTGCTGCTGCTGGGTCCCTGGTTAGCACCTTCTTCTCTACTCGACGACGTAACTAACGAAAAGTCTTAGCTCGTCCCACTTGGTCATTGTCTGAGACCGCGGACCACAGACGGAATATCTAGCTGTGGAAGTACCTGGATGCCTAGGGACGACGTTACGATTGCTCAAGGAACTGATACACGCACAGGCTTCAGCACTGCGGTGCAAGCCTTTTGCAGCGCGGCGAATGGACAGACGGTGGAGCCTAATGGGTATCTCTCTATGGCAACGGAAGTCTACCTTAACGGCGGAAAGGACCCGGCCACGTACGGGGTTCTTGGATTTGTATATTGTATGAATGCCTCTTCAAAAAGCCATGCCCGAGTCTAACATCTGGTGTAGTCGAGGTCCATAACAAGCAAAGCTCGGATCATACTATCTCAAGTTAGTGCCACAAATTTGCCGTCTGCCCATGTATATAAGCTCGCTGCTAACGTAAACTAGCCGACAGCTGTAAAAACTACCTCTTGGCACTGAGCGCAGATGGAGGTAACTGTTCCGGAGAGACTAATCATGATACGAAAGGCGGTACTTGGCAAGTTGGGGATAATGGTGTTTCTTACCACGCCCTCGCCAACGAGATACCGCCCCAACAAGACGCCATTGACAAGCTGTTCTCCGGCGCAGCCTTGGCGGCCCAGGACGTCAATATGGGATCCGGACCGCCATTGAACCCGTGGCCCCTAGATTCCCTAAAGAGCGTAAAGCCCACCAACTGCCATAGCCATAACGACTACACCCGTGACATACCCATTTACTCGGCGATGAGTGCGGGATGCATTGGAATCGAAGCTGATGTGTTCCTCGCGGACGGAGATGTCATCATCGGCCACGTCGCTCCAACACCTGGCAGAACGCTGAAAGTCCAGTACACGCAGCCGTTGCGAGATATATTAGACCACAACAATGGGGGCTCCCCCGGTAGTAATGGCCTGTACCAAGCCGAGCCTGGACAGAGCGTCACACTGCTGGTAGACTTCAAGACTTCCGATAACGGAACTCTGGATGCTGTCGTGAAGGCGCTGCAACCCCTCCGGGATGGAGGATACTTGTCTCGCCTCGACGGGGGCAAATTTGTCGAAAAGCAAATTACTGTAGTGGCTAGCGGAAGTGCGCCGTTCGATCGCATCAACTCCGGCGACGGTGTTCCTGACCGAGATGTATTCTACGATGCCAAGGTGGACCAGTGGGATGCTGAATACACCAGCGCGAACTCGTACTACGCATCAGCCGACTTCAAGGATGCGATTGGAAGTCCCGGAAGCGCGAGCTCTTTCAGTCAGGATCAGAAAGATAAAGTCCAATCTCAGGTACAGAATGCTCATTCGGCAGGGCTCAAAGTTCGTTATTGTAAGTTCAATCCAGAGAAACGCTCGGCATAGTTACGAGACAAGCTGACAGGCCATACAGACGATCTGCCAGGAGATTATATGTGGGAGCCGCTGATGCAGCTTGGTGTCGACCGACTGAACGCTGACGACATGTATGATACAGCAAGGCTCCCTCGAGTATGATGGGGCGGAAAGATTGATTGTATATATGACATTTTGTGGAAGGTCTAGGAAAGATGGAAATATGTTGAAACGTGGACTCTTATTCAAGTATTTAATACGCTTTAAAGTTTGATCTTGAATCCAATTGGTTACATAATCACCACGCAACTACACTAGACGGTTACGCAATTCAAGGTACTGGTTAGTGGAATCAAGCTGACAGCAGGAGGTAGGTACACTTCTTATTCCGTTCAGTCCGTTCTCGGAACTGTACAGCACTTGTACAAACATCACGCAGGTACCGTATCACAAGGGCTAGGTACCTACGTGGTACCTGGTTACCCCACTACCCCACTACCTCCAATATTTTTTTGTGATTCATTCATCGTATCTACATATACTGCATACATATTCACCCACTACAGTAAACAAGTTAGTTAAGCTATAGTGTTCACGAATTTTGCGAAATTTCCAACTTTTCTAATCGCAAACTCACTCCAACAGTCACGTAGCCTCAGGGCTGTAACCAATTATGGCACCCCTACCCGACCCGACAGTCGATCTCGACTGGTCGGGCTATGCGGGTTCAATTCATGAACGCTTCCGTGCCCAGGCTGAGAAGCACCCTGATAGAACTTGTGTCTTGGAGACCAAGTCGTCTACCCATCCCGAGAGATGCTTTACCTATCGTCAAATATACGAGGCCTCTAACACCCTCGCCTGGTATCTTCATAAAGCCGGTATTGCAAATGGAGACGTGGTGATGATCTGGGCGCATCGTTCCGTCGACCTGGTTATTGCCTTTATGGGTACTCTGGTATGCCATAATTATATCCTTATGCCCCTCCTAAAGCTTCAAGTTCTAGCTAACCTTGCTGCTTCAAATCAAGGCGTCCGGCGCCACCATGACTGTCCTGGATCCTGCATATCCTCCGGCTAGGCAGAAGATCTACCTTGAGGTATCTCAGCCACGTGCTTTGATCAAGATTGGCCGTGCAACCGATGAGAATGGCCCTCTAGCAGACTTAGTCCAAGACTATATCGACCAAGAACTTGAACTAAAGGCTCAAGTTCCCGAACTACGCCTCATTGATGACGGCAGCCTCTTCGGAGGCCAGGTAGACAGCCAAGACATCTTCAGCGATGTCAGGGGCCTTGCATCATCGCCACCTAATGTGGTAGTTGGGCCCGATTCAAACCCTACCTTGTCCTTCACGTCCGGAAGCGAAGGGCGACCGAAAGGAGTCCTTGGTCGCCATTTCAGTCTGACCAAATATTTTGATTGGATGGCCGAGCGCTTCCACCTGTCATCTGATAGCAGATATACTCTCCTCTCCGGTCTCGCGCACGACCCCGTACAGAGAGACATCTTCACGCCACTCTACCTCGGCGCCCAACTTCTTGTCCCATCTAAAGAGGATATTCAACACGAGAAACTAGCCGAGTGGATGCGTGAAATGAAGCCTACCGTAACCCATCTTACCCCTGCCATGGGTCAGATCTTAGTGGGCGGTGCCACAGCCGAGTTTCCAAGCCTAGAGCACGTCTTTTTCGTTGGTGACGTGTTGACGACCAAGCAGTGTCGCTCTCTCAGGCAGCTTGCCGTGAACGCGAACATTATCAACATGTATGGAACAACAGAAACTCAGCGATCTGTCAGTTACTATGAAGTCCCGAGCCGGGCAAGGGATCCCGAATTCCTAGACAACCTTAAGGACACAGTCCCAGCTGGACAGGGAATGCAAAACGTTCAACTTCTAGTCGTTAATAGGGAAAACCGAGCCCGACTTTGTCAGGTAGGCGAAGTAGGGGAGATCTTTGTTCGGGCTGCCGGCCTTGCTGAGTGAGTTGATTCTTATTGGATATGTTATACATTATTTCTTCCACGCTGCTGATAGTTTTACTTCCAGGGGTTATTTAGGTGACGAGGCCTTAAACAAACAGAAGTTCTTAACGAACTGGTTCGTCGATAATGATAAATGGGTCGAGGCTGACAATAAAACGATCAAGGGTGAGCTTTGGAGACAATACTACAAGGGACCACGAGATCGGCTTTACCGTACAGGCGACTTAGGACGTTACCTAGAATCTGGAGATGTCGAATGTACTGGCCGTGCTGATGACCAGGTCAAAATTCGCGGATTTCGGATCGAGCTCAACGATATCGACAGCAATCTTAGCCAGAATCCATTGATCCGCGATTGCAAGACCCTCGTAAGAAGAGACCGCAATGAGGAACCGACGTTGGTAAGTTACCTGGTCCCCGAAGCAGCCGAGTGGCGACGTTGGCTTTCTGCTCGGGAGTTGGATGAAGTAGAAGATGAGGGCGTTGAAATGGGTCCCACTCGTGTTTTCCTCAAGAAGTACCGAAGTATGCAAACCGAGGTACGAGATCACTTGAAGTCTCGATTACCTACGCACTCGGTGCCGAGCATCTACATCGTTCTGGATAAGCTCCCTCTAAACCCCAATGGCAAAGTTGATAAGCCGAATCTTCCGTTCCCGGACGTTACTGAGATTGTCGAAGATGCCTCAGAGGAAGATTTAAGAAGTTGGCAATCGTTAACTTCCACTGAGCAAGCAGTGGCTCAGAAATGGGCTGATCTTATCCGAGGAGTCAACCCAAAAACTGTTCGACGAGATAACAACTTCTTTGATCTGGGTGGACACAGCCTATTAGCCCAGCAATTTCTCTTAGAGATCCGTAAAGGCCTGGGCGCGGATGTTTCTATCAACAGCTTTTATGAGCATCCCGATTTAGCTAGCTTCAGCTCCCACGTTGAGAAGAGGATCCGAGAGGCTGGCACTGCCGACAGCGGCACTACCGAGGTACAGGAGGGCGATCCAGCCTATACCAAGTCTCTGGACGAGTTATCGAGCCAGCTACCCGGCAGATATCAAACCGCCGATCTCGAGGCAATTGGTACTCCCGGACGCTCGACGATATTCCTAACAGGAGCAACCGGATTTTTAGGATCATATCTCGTGAAGGATATCCTTGACCGGTCATCTCGTGATATCAGATTGATCGCACATGTCCGTGGTGCCAAAGACTCGAACGCAGCGCTCCAACGACTTCGCCGTTCTCTGCAAGGCTATGGCTTGTGGAATGATGAGTGGCTACCAAGGTTGAGCGCCGTCGTGGGAGACCTATCCAAACCCCAGCTCGGCGTTGATGATGCGACTTGGCAGGGACTAGCCCATGAAGTCGACGTGGTGATACATAATGGAGCTACTGTACACTGGATTCGTAAGTACCAGGACATGATGGCATCCAATGTGCTGTCGACCATCGACGCGATGAAGCTCTGTAACGAGGGGAAGGCGAAGGTCTTTTGTTTCGTAAGCTCGACAAGCGTCCTCGACACAGATTACTACATCAACCTGTCAGAAGAGCAGACTAGGACGGGACAGGGCGCCGTGATGGAGAGTGATAGCATGGATGGCAGCCGGACCGGACTTGGTACGGGGTACGGACAGACCAAGTGGGTATCAGAGCAACTTGTTCGGGAGGCTGGACGACGGGGTCTCCAGGGCTCGGTCGTTCGGCCAGGGTACGTGTTAGGCGATTCTCAGACCGGTGTCTGCAACGTGGACGATTTTCTGATCCGAATGCTGAAAGGGTGCATACAGCTGTCAGCACGCCCCCGCATTATCAATACCGTCAACGCTGTTCCCGTGAACCACGTCGCGCGAGTGGTCGTTGCCGCCGCCCTGAACCCCCTTCAAGGCGGAGTAAACGTAATCCATGTTACTGCTCACCCGCGCCTCCGCATGAATGAGTATCTATCGATACTAGAGTACTACGGTTACAAGGCCCCAGAGGTCAGTTATGACTCCTGGAAAGAGGAGTTGGAGAGATTCGTGTCGGCTGGTGCTCTCGAGAAGGATCAAGAGCAGCATGCACTAATGCCACTAGCGCATTTCTGTATGAATGACTTGCCAGCAACTACCCGTGCCCCAGAGCTAGATGATAGAAATGCGGTCTCGGTGCTAAAGGCGGATGCGGACAAGTGGACTGGAATAGACGAGAGCTCTGGCTACGGAATTACCAGGGAAGATGTCGGCAGATATCTCCGATATCTTGCTGAGACCAAGTTCATCAACCGGCCGACTGAGAAAGGGAGGCAGCTGCCAGATATCAGAGCGGATATAGTGCAAGCACAAGCAGTAGGGGGCACGGGAGGTCGTGGCGGCGCCCCTTAGCACGGGGCGTTCTATACCCTTACACCCCAGCCCTACGCTGCCTATAGTATGTAGGACAGGCGTTATATAAATCTTCGGTTGGGAAAATGGTGAATACGCGGAAAAGTTACTTGACTTAACTACATTGATCCTGCTAGAGGCAACGAGGTCAATGTCCCTACGGGAATATTGAAATGTAACTTTCCCTTGAAGGTTAACTTGGTGATATCCTGGGAAATTTTACACGTCGCTAGACCAAGCTCCGAGAGAAGAGGATAGGTGTGTTTTTTTTCCTACGAGGTAATAGTTCATTGTATTACTACATTAATCAGAGATCATGAACTTTGATTCCTAAGGCGTATTGCTTCCATTGCTTCCAACCTTCTCATCGAGGAGCTTTATCCTAGCATGGGTGACCATATGTTTGGGGGGTATATTTCAACAATGTTATCAACTTAAGGTATCGGAGGACATATGGATGATATTTCAGGCGCCACTTCTTGTAAGTAATTCGCCATTTTAGGTTTGTAACTTAAGACTCCCATTGTGCGTTATATTTCGTTTATCTTTCGAGGAGACGGATTGTGGCGGCGGATTCTATCAGTGGATACATCTCTTGGTACGGCTAGCGCAGGACAGCCGATTTCACCTGGCTATATGCAGTAACCGAAGGCTGAAATTTGGTGCTAGTCTCCCTTTACAACCTGCACAGATAATCGCGTGCCCCTATTTTATGGCGGATGCGGCGGGTTCTTTGCTTCGGAGCTTCATTCCCATCCCGCCGTGTCCCGTGAAAGTTGAACAGCCACCGATGTATTCATACTTTGATGTTGGGCATGGATCATTTCGAGATTTCATACTCTGTGCGTATAGCGGATTTATGATGGCCCAACCCTAAGCTGACTTTCTATTCGTATTGGCTTTCTATCCTGGTTCCCATGATCAAGTTCTTGATGTTATTTCTTGCACTCCACACAATATTCTCGGTCACACCCTTCTCACGAATCTGTCCGTCTTTGACGGTCTGGATATCGCTGTCACCATTTATGAGACCTCTGGCCTTATGGTGGAAGAATATAGGTGGCGTGACACTGATACATTTTGCATCGAGTCCTCGATCGCCAGCCATCGCGGGATCTTCGATGCCCCATGTGGAAACTGCTCGTCTGCAGAGTCCAGCTAATGCGTTATCAAAAGGTCCTGTTAGGTGGTCAACCGACAAGTCAAAGAGAACTTTACGAGCCCCTCGCTGCGACAGGGCGTAGGCGAAAGTACATATAGGAGCACCCGTGATATGTACCCAACGTGTGTACTCCGGATAATTTCCAAAGTTGACGAGACCAGTAACCCTGTCCTTCGGTGGCACGGTCGCATCCTTCTCGATAACGAACTTCCGCGACATGTATTCGATGCTAGGATCATCGTCGGGCTTTTCTATATTCTCATCTAAGGTTTCCGGGAAAACCTCTCCGCAGTGTCCAAGCCACATGAGATCCCAGTCATCTCCGTAAGGAGAGTTCGGCCTCGAGGCGGAGGAGAGAAGGGCCCTAGCGCCCTGAGCAACCCTCTCCAACTGGGGTTTGAGACGTACATCCCAGTCCATGTCGTCTTCCATGATTAGGGCAGAGCTGAGGTCAGATTCGACAATCTTGCGAACTGCATTCATATGCCCTCTCCAACTTCCTAGATTCGTTTCCCAGAGCTTCTTTCGATCTGCAGCAAACGGTACGGCTTTGTCTGGGACAGTCTCGCCCTTTACACCATTGACCCACTCAACACGAAACCCGGTTAAAGAGCTAGTAAGTGTGATGGCATCGCGTTTGTCGGTCCGCTCTGGGAGGCCGACAACGAAGATCTTCTCAAAACCCAAGGTCTCGTTGGTGACTCGATTGATGTCCGCGGGAGAGGAGTTGCCCTTGTATTCCTTGTCAAAGACTCGATCGGTCTTCCCCAGGGAGGACGCTGGCGGGACACGAGAAGCACTGTGGCCAATAGAATGAGGGTTGGAATATGTAGAACGTGGGGTGAAGATGAGGAAGCAGGCTACAAAGGAGAACGCGGCAATGGCAACCACGATGAGCCTCGGTGATTGACGAAGTGCCGCCATTTCAACGGACTGCTCATTGAAATGGGGCTACGTGATCACGGTGTGATTGTTTGCAGATTTACGAATGCGACGCTGAGGAGTTGTGAGTTAGGATAGGAAGATAAACCCGGAGCCCCGGAGAATAAATGAAATGGATGTATTAGGCACAGAGCAAGCTTTTTCTAGGAATATTTGAGGTGAGGTGAGGGGAGACGTAATAAACTGGAATCAGCTCTGATTTCCGATGACCGATTTTCAGTAGAGTCACTTGAGCGAAGGTAAAGGTTTTTATTAGGTGTGTTTGATTAAGTAGAGAGGAAAGAGGACAAGAATCCAATGTGCAACAGCGTACGTCGTCGATCGACTTAGGTAATCTTACGAGACTTTAGGTTTGAGTGAGATTTTGAGAATGTACATAAGGTAAGAGGTACCAGGACATGTGGGATGTATGTATGTATTTGGTAAGCTCTTTCTTTATTCCATTCTTGTCATACATATATGTATGTAGGTACTACTACATCTTACCTCCCACCGCCGCTTACCCCCCACCATTCGTCCACATTCAGCAGCACGTTTCCTATAAATTAACCATATTATCCCTTTAAGCAACATGACTACTTAGGTACATACGCACAGCGGTAGCTAGATGGCCCAAGTTGTGTAGGTATAATCGATATAATCATAATGTAGTACTTACCTAACACCAGTATCCCTTACTACGTAGACCCTAGGCTCCTGGGAAAATCGCACGGCGATAATTATCACGAATCATACTTTCAATATGTGCGGAACCAAATTCAATTCAGGAGCAAAGATTCCATAGCTTCAACTCTCTCCTCGTAGGCGCCTGTGACACATGTGTGCGAGCCTTTCGCGTTGTCAAGGGTATCTCGCAACAAACCAACCCGATTTGACTTAAACAACCAGTGTTCAACCAACCAACCGGTCAACCAACGGAAATGCTTTTCCACAGCCGTAGAAACACCACTCCGCCAGCATCAACACAGACCTATCCCCTTGCAACCTGTGCCCATGTGGTTCCCTTTGGTATCAACCGTCAAATCATGTTGTCCAGTCCTAATGCAATAATAGCTGCGAAGCAAACATCTTTCCGATCTGATATGCGGCCGAGATCAAATTTGATTGATCCGTAGATGTATGTGGGCACAATCATCACTATACAATGATTGCAGCCCCTTTGCAGAGATATACTCTGCGATAGTATCGAGATCTAGTAATATGAAATCTCGACTGAAATGCGTTACCGAAAATGCGATCAAGCGTAATATACCGAACGCCTGAAAATGCTTGCCAATCATATTGGCAACCGAGACGGAAAAAAAATAAAAAATTTCTTAGTACGATTGGAATCGATGGAATGTATAATTCGAAATTGGGGTGCGTGCCGGGTGGAGACAGAATCTTAGCCCTCATGTAGGCATGTAAAAAGCAGCAGTGCCCATATCCGGAGTGACAACCGCGGGTCGAGTAACGAGAACGACCTTTAGACAGAATAGCCGTCCGTCTTTGTCTGTAGCTCCTCGAGGAAGTCATCTAGGTAGATGATTCTGAACTGGCTAGAATATTTTCCAGAGAACTTGGGATTAGTCCAAGCAGACGAGATGGAATGTTTCCATGTGACCAATTCAAGTCTCCAACCCTTTTCTAGTGCTCGGGTTGCGTAATGTAGGAATCCATGGGAGAATTCAGCTTCTGCTGCGTCTCCGGTTGCTAGTACGATGGTACCTGGACATGATATATGATCCCACATACTGTTCATCATGTTGAGATGGAGGTTCTCGTCCACCCCTTGCTCTCCATTTCGAACCTCGTAGGCCATAACCAACCCATCATCCCCAGTAGACTCTCCCGTGCTAAGGTCGTTTACGTCATGGGAAGTGGCTTTAGGTGACTTTCTGCCTCTTCGCTTTGAGTGGCTTAGCTTTCTCGTCTGAACACGACAGAATATATTCATCTGATAACGTAGCTCTTCTGCCTCTGAGAAGTAAGGTGGCCAGTACTTTCGGGGGTTGCTAGCGGAATATCCAGGTATAGACCCGGCTAGGATTCTTTTCTGTACAGCCCTTCCCCTTTCCATCAAGACAGCGAGCGTCTTAAACGAGAAAACTGGCGCAGGTATTTTGTGGCCTTGGGGGATACGTCTCGAAGCCTTGATTGCGTCGCAGAAGCCAATGAAAATATTGGATATGTCCACGAATAGATGAAGCTTGGACTCGTTGCTTGGATCAAACAGCTTGTCTATATCGACATGCTTCATTACCTTCTGGCGAAAGTGACGACGAGCGGCTTCAGCGGCATCTATGTATGCCGAGTGTGTCCCGGGGGGTACGGCGTTGGATGTATGCGATGTTGAATGTCCGGCAGGTTGATTCGTAGCGAATGGAGTGGGAAATTCCTGTGCTTGGCTCACATTGTCTTGGGAAGCGTCTGGTGTCGTGGTAGCGTGCAACGCCTCCAGAGCCCCAAGGAAGTCCCAGTATCCGTACTTCTTGGCCGTCTCCTTCGTCTCGGACAAGGACAATGTTCCATCAAGGAACCACTGAATGATTTTATTGAGTGCTAAATCACGATGGAATCTTGACTCCTGTAAGATCCTAGCCGACAAGATGTGAGCTGGTGTTGTATAAATCGGATACGTAGGCGAGGCGACCGGGGAGATAGATGATGGCCAATCATCATGATAGTAGTTGGTACTCGTTGCGGGATATAGCAGGGGACATGTTTGGGTAAATGTGGCTGAAGACAGCCCGTAGTGCTGAGGAATAAAAGTTGACATGTTATGGCTAGCACTCTCGTCAAAAGTAGACGCTTCAAGCTCCTTCGCTCCATGACTCTGGTCGACGTTCAAGGATCCGGTGAATGAAACCGGTGTAGTGACATTGGTGTCTGGGGGGGTGCCTGAAGTAGCAGTTGGGGTTGAATTGTTTCTGTCGTGGAATTGAACATTGGCGGTAGTAGCAATGACCGGTTTCTTATCCGTAGCATGTGAGCAAGACACGCCGTTGAGGACCTCACACAAGCCATCTCCAAGTCGAGGTGTCGACTTTCGCTTGACCACCCGGGACCCATTTGGGCCCGGTTTCTGCGGAGTTGCCTTCATTCTTTGAATCTGGGTTGAGCAGTATGAAGTTTCGGTCATGTGTGTCTTCGGAAGCCGTCGCTGAAAAGAGAAGGCACTACTGGTTCAGATGTTTGTTTGTAGGCTTGAATTGACTGATGATCAATTGAAGGTGTAGTTGAGAAAGATCTGCTTCATGTCAATGTGATGTTTTTTTTTCTGAGCCGCAAATTGTGCATACTGAGATTGGTAAAGATAGAGAGGATAAGGTTGGATGAATGAAGAGGTGGGTTGGTAATTGCGAAGAGGGAACAGAGAAGAAGAGAGAAAGATAAGGATATGCACGATGTGAGATGCGCAACACCTATGGATGCGGCAAATTGAGGCTGAAATCTCAGAAATCGTGCACCGAGTGGAGTAACAAGTAATACGTGGGTAGAGAGTGAAATATAGAATTAAGGTGACTTACCTGTGGAGAGCGTTGCTGGATAACAAAAGCGACGGTCAGGCGGGTCTCTATTGTTAGAAATGTCCATTCTGGGTATGAAGATTTTGGTGCAAAAGATAGCGAGAGAAGCCCGAGAGGATGCAAATTAAAAAAGAAAATGTTTTTTTTTGACTGTCAAATGTGGATGTGTGATTATTTACGATAATAAAAAGCGTTGGTATGTCATGAGTTAATGGTTGATAGTTGATGGTCGATGACGAGGTTGAATATTTAGGTAAGCCTACTGTATGTGGGTTAGGTACCTAACTGGTTATGAATGCCAGCTAACTTCAAAAGATTAAGTTATGGGGCGACGAGGCTGACTCCACTATGTACCTAGGTCGTTCTTTTTGTTGTACCTGCATGTACCTGTCTTGAAAGTACCATTGATTGCCCTTTTTATGTATTTTTTACATATTTAAGGGTTAAATTGAATTACAAAATTAACTGTAATAATAGATATACACATAGAATACATATATTTAATTTTTACATTTTTATAATAAGTATTCAAATATATATCCTCAAAGATATGTATTTTTGTATTTACATAGATACATACGTGTATACCTGTGCATTGATGTATGGGTGGCCCGGGCTTTAATGCATGCAAAGATGGGGGTTTGCTTAGGGGGAAAGTACCACTTGCACGGGCGGGGTATTTACGATCTTGTACCGCTTAACTGGAATAGCTTTGGTAACTTCTAGTACGGTGGGATTCTCGTGGCGTTATATAAATTGCCCTGCTAAACAAACTTTTCATGTTCAATATCAAGCAACATTACTAAACATCAGCTCTGTTTAGTATTATTGCAAACCACCTTACAGTATCAGTGAAGCTTTTGAGAAGACATAAGTCGTCAGGAACGAGATATGTAGACGTCGGATTATTAAGTTGCCGAGATGGCCACTTGCCGTTGCAAGGACGTGCTGTCAGGACATAGGGACATAGGGACATAGGTACTCCAGGAACGACCCCGCATGCTGGGAGCGTTTTCCGTGATTCCGTTTTAATCTACCGTTTCCCGTACCTATACATCCTGCATACATACATACATAGGTACATATGGATGTATATACTTAGGGTACCTGAAATAAAGTATAGATAACTGTATAGGTAGGTAGTAATGGGTTGTCTGGTACGGCAAATACGGTATATGACCCAACCGAGAGGGAAAGAAGGAACGGGCTGCACTAGTTCGATCAACCTGATTCGATCGAACAATTCCCTGTCTACTGCTACCAAGCAGCCAAGTTCCAACTTTACCCCGGTCGGTCGAATTCAACCTTTAACCCTCCCACCTTCAACGACAAGCTTAGTGGGTGATCTAGATGGCATTGTTCGAAATCCCTTTCGCTCATTGACCGTATTGCTATCACCACTACCACTACCACTACCACTACCACTACCGCTACTATCATCGCCCTTCGACATCAACAACATCACCAGAGTCTACTGACTGATCTCCATAATCCAGCGAAATTATCAGCGGAATTATCAGCGAAGTCACCACCATCTCGCACGTCGATCCGAATCTTCCACTCATTCTCGGCCATCCATATCATCGGTTGTTTGTGCATATCTGCATATTCGAACACATCTCAGGACGCCAGCTTCAAGTCCAGATGTGGTCGTCTGTCGAACCAATACCTGCTGCTTATTTGATACTTCGTCATTCATAGATTGCTACACTGGCCTGGCCTAGCTTGGGGATATTGTCTGGATGAGGTCCGTTTCCTTCGATGCTCGTCCATAGTACACGAGTAGTAGCGCCACCTTCCAGAGCATCTTGCCCCAACACTATCTAGCCATCGACGTATATGCCACATCACACGGGCCGGTTTTGATATTCTTTCTATCTGCCAACGTATTCACATGACAGGTTTTCAATCACCGACTACATCAATCGATCCTTCTCATTTGATTGCCCATTTGTCGTACGAACAAAAATACGGTTGTCGCATCAAAGTACTATTATCTTGAGGCGGATTGCGCCAGGTAATTCTGTGGCCTCCAACGATCGGTTCTCCTCGCTGCTAAATAGATGTGGCCAAGATGGACAACTTCTTCGGCAACCAGCTCTCCCAAGAGGAGCTGCAGCGCCGCCATGCCCAGCAACGTAACCAAAGACGCCAAGCTACGGCGCTGAATCAGCCAGCCCAGCAGCCCCAATACTGTCCTGTCACTGCTGCAAACCCGGATACCTCCATGGTAGGCGCCGATTCTCTCGACGATATCATCCGCAGCAATTCCCAAGAACTCCAAAGACGACGGAGTTTGCCGCAGCAATTTCCAACCCAGATATCACAGGCTGACACCGATCGGAGAATGTCCATGATGGAGTTTGGCGGTAACGACCCCTCCTTTAGGGACTACCAATTCGGAGTCATGCCAAACTCGTCGGCTAATGCTATGAACGGCGGCTTCCCCAGTCTCAATACCAATATTACCTTACCGGGCACTTCAGCCGGCTTCTCTTCCCCGACTATGCTTGCCGATGAATTTTCTGCGCTCTCTCCAGACATGGTTGGCAATATGATTGCCTTCTCTAATATGAACATGGGCCAGATGGGCTCCGATCCTTCCATGAGCATGTTCACGTCGGCGACTACGATGACTACCGCATTTCCATCGAATTCCATGGATGGCCTATCAGCTGAATTCAGTATGGACTTGTCGAGCGAGAACACCGCTATGGGTGCTGTCCCGCATAACGCCAGTGCTGGTATACCAGTAGATGCTGGCGATGATAGCATGATGCACACCTCTCCACAATTCTCTCCGTCTCACCAGCATGGCCAGCCCACGAACCTTGGCTTGGATACTTCCATGAACGGCTTCCAACCTAGTATTTCTCCCCAGTCTTCTTCCCAGGTCCCACCCCAGACCCTCGTATCATCTACGCCGTCGTACGAGTCCCCTATGGGCACTACGACTGAGACAACACCAGAGAGTGCTGCGCCGTCTCAGCCAGTCGTCTCGGCCAACCCTGTCATGGCTACTCAGCCTGTGAAAGAGAAGACCATCTACTCCAAAAGCGGTTTTGATATGTTAAGGGCCCTTTGGCTCGTGGCTACGCGTAAAAGCCCGCAAGTCAACCTCGGTGCAGTCGATATGTCGTGTGCTTTCGTTGTCTGCGATGTTACGATGAATGACTGCCCCATCATATACGTCTCGGACAATTTTCAAAACCTGACGGGCTATAGCCGGCATGAGATTGTTGGTCAGAATTGCCGTTTTCTCCAGGCGCCGGACGGCAAGGTGGAAGCCGGCACGAAACGTGAGTTCGTTGACAACGGGGCAGTTTACAATTTGAAGCAGAAGATCGCGGAAGGGAAGGAAGTACAGCAGAGCTTGATTAACTATCGAAAAGGTGGTAAACCCTTTTTGAACCTATTGACTATGATCCCTATCCCGTGGGATACCTCTGAGATTAGATATATCATTGGGTTTCAGATTGACCTCGTTGAATGTCCGGATGCTATCGCCTCCCACCAAGGACCGGGTACTATGAAGGTCAATTATAAGCATAGCGATATTGGCCAGTACATCTGGACCCCGCCAGCGTCAAGCCAATGGGAACCAGAGAATGGACAAACTCTAGGAGTCGACGACGTATCTACTCTACTCCAACAATTTAATCCCAAGGGATCTGTTTCTGATTGGCATCGGCAGTCATGGGACAAGATGCTCCTTGAGAATGCCGATGACGTCGTCCACGTCCTGTCATTGAAAGGACTTTTCCTTTACTTATCGCCATCCTGCAAGCGTGTACTTGAATACGACGCTACCGAACTTGTCGGAAATTCTATTTCATCCATCTCCCACCCTTCCGACATTGTTCCCGTTACCCGAGAGCTCAAAGATGCTACTAATGGGAGTTCGGTGAACATCGTGTTCCGCATACGGAGGAAGCAAAATGGATATACTTGGTTTGAAAGTCACGGTTCGCTGTTTGTTGAGCAGGGGAAGGGTCGAAAGTGTATTATCCTTGTTGGTCGGAAGCGTCCGGTTTTTGCTCTCAGTCGACGTGAGCTGGAGGCTAACGGCGGCATCGGCGACAGTGAGTTATGGACAAAACTCTCTACTTCCGGCATGTTTCTGTTCGTCTCCGCCAATGTTCGGTCTCTGCTGGATCTGCAGCCGGAAAATCTCGTGGGCACCAGCATTCAGGAGTTGATGCGCAAAGAATCCCGTGCCGAGTTTGGCCGTTCTATTGAGAAAGCGAGGAGAGGACGCATAGTTACCTGTAAGCATGAGGTACAAAATCGCCGAGGTCAAGTCCTTCAAGCCCATACCGTTATGTATCCGGGTGATGCCTCAGAAGGACAGAAACCAACTTTCTTGCTTGCCCAGACGAAGTTGGTCAAGGCATCTTCACGAGCGACGGGACCGGCTGTATCTGCACTATCTAATAGGCAGGGTTCCACGGGCCACTCATCCGCTGACCCCAAGACGATGTCTACTTTCACCGTGCTGCAAGGTGGCCCTATACCAGACGAACAGCGTCATGGTGTCCTGTCCGCAGCCGCAGGTGGCGGTATGGCTCCTGGTAATCAGGACAGGGCTCTTGCCTCGGACGATAATATTTTCGACGAACTCAAGACGACCAGATGTACCAGTTGGCAGTATGAACTGCGGCAGATGGAGAAAGTAAACCGAGTTTTGGCCGAGGAGCTGCATGGGCTCTTGTCCAACAAGAAAAAGCGCAAGCGTAGAAAGGGGGTTGGAAATTTTGTCCGAGACTGTGCCAATTGTCATACTCGCAACACACCTGAATGGCGGAGAGGCCCGAGTGGGCAAAGGGACCTATGTAACAGCTGCGGCCTTAGGTGGGCAAAGCAGGTTTGTGGCTTTCTTTCCATACAAGTGTACTTGCTGTGCTTTAAGCTAATGATGCGCTCCAGACGGGCAGGGTCTCTCCACGAAATTCTTCCCGTGGGGGTAACGGCGATGCGGCAAGTAAGAAATCCAACTCGCCCGTCCATTCGTCTCCTTTACAGCGAGAGATGCCCAGCAGCGAGATTACCGAGCAGCCTTCCGAGGCAGATATGAACACGGCGTTGAATAGACCGTCTGGTCCTAACATGATTCCCGGTACCAGTAGCACGACACCAACAGGCTCTAGGCCTTTTTCGATGCCTCCCCCAAGTCAACCCCTACTTGGCACGGGTGCCATTAGTAGCGAAATGACAGCTATCCAGGAAGAACGGGAGGTGAGCATGTAGAATGCATGCTTTTGTTAGTGTCATTTTGCCGTGGTTATCTTCATTCCCCTTTTTCGATTACAATTATAATTGTGCAGAGATACCATATCCCGCTTCCCATCCCCTCGAATTTATCTTTCACTTTAGTTCTCCTGTGGCACAACTTCATGCAGCTGTTCAATAGACGGATATCAAGGCTTTTACACGAGATACCTACCCTCAATGGGCCATCATTGAGGAGACTGGATGCATATACGCGGCGTCGGTTCTTTTATATGATTGGGCGTTGTTTGCTTCGTTCTTCTAGCTTTCGGGGGGTCCCGTGTTCCGTCAGTCTATCAGGCCTGACAAAGCACTTCGTATGTGAGTGGGAGATTGGGACTGAGTGGCTAGAAACCCGTGTGCTTATTACGTTGGGAGGCAGTTTTTTAGGGGAAATTCGACATGATCTAACTGTTGCTGAGCCTGGCTAGGAAGCCATGGTTACATCGATGGGTCAACAGGGCAGCGCATATCCTCCCCCTCTTCACATAATGGATGGATTATTTATTTATTAAGCACACACTTTGCAATGTTGAGATGACGTACACGAATATGAATGACAGTTTCCGCCGAAGAAAAGAAATAAAAATCGTTACACATGCTGAAAGTTGTTAATCGGGAGAATCTCGCTTCTGTTAGAAATCACCGATGTCCTCTTGTCTGATCAATTTTAAATGTAAGCATTAGGAAGGTTACAAACAATATGTACTCGCAAAATCATAGTTTCTTGATGTATGGGTTGGTTTGTTATAATTACCTCGAATATCCATATCGCTGGAAGGGGGGGAGTAGGTTGATAACCAACATAGCCTCTCATCTAATATCGTCGTCTCACAATCTGGCCAGGCAAGCAGAATGAATTATGTATATAGTGTTTCTCACCCCGGAGTAGGAATGTTCCGGTCACCAATAGACCCTAGGACAGACGACTTTATTGCGACCATACTGTGATACGTCCAGCCAGGTGTACGAAACAGACGATGAGGGACTCCTAATTCCCTTTTCTTATTCGTCTCCCTTCAAGGCCCTAGCCGCGATAACTCTCTATCCTACCTGCATATAGCAGGACATACATATTACACGCAGTTCTATTGCATACTTCTTGCTTGGTGATCGTCTGAAGTTGGGACGTTCGGTAGTTCAGATGATGTCTGAAGTATGGCAGTAGGCACCCCTGAAACAAGACGGACGGGAGACTGAAGATGGAAATGTCACGGTGGTAATGCACAGCCTGCTCTTTGACATTCTTCGAGCCGACGCTCAAATCGGCATTGATATTTAGACTGCTTACTCCTGCACGTAGTTGCTGCGCCATAGCAGAACATAGCTGGTACACTACCACCCGGTGCTACCCCTTGTAGGTAGTCCAACCAAATTGCGCCTCATTATAAATTATACGTTGTTTCGGTCTATGATTATGGCAAGAGTTCATGGTGTCTTTAATGGGCCCGTTATATTCTGAAGGTATCTCACACGGCGCAGCAGATCCGGTGTCGGGTACAGTCTTGGTATGATTGCCTATTGCCTCTTGAAGATTCCGAGAAGTATTGTTACGCCGTCAGTCAGGCTGGCAGCGAGCTAGATGGGCCAGCCTTGATACCAATCACGTAAAGAGTGACTGGTTAATCGCTGGACAAGGGTTCGCACAGATTTGGCCAGCCTGTGCGCGATATGACCCCTGGCGCCTCCGTAGGGGTACTCACGTTCATTGTCGAATCGGCTGCGTCGTCGGCGCCTTTTCGGGATGCGACGCTGCTGATGTTCGCCTGGCACATTGTAGATCTTGATATCTGGGTCATAAAGTCATTGGCCGATTTGAGTCGACAGTAACGAGGCATGCATGTTTCATACGAATTTAACCAGATGGCGACAGCAGCTACTTAGGAGACAGCTGGAGAAGCAGGCGTCCTAAATTTAGACAGCTTGTCGATCCAGAGCGCAATATCAACAGATGCCCCCATGAGAATGCGGAGGTGGCCCCGGACTACCCAGGCCAGCTCCGCGAACCCGCTAATCAGCAATCCAGGGACTTAACGTTACATATGTCATCCCGTCCCAGCCATGAAACACTTCGGAACAAACGACAAGGCCAATGATAGCCTCTTAAAAACGCCAAATCCCGTATATGTACAAGATCACCATACTAACTCTTTTCCAAAGCGTCAGCAAAGCCAGGTCTTGTTTTTGTTATTACAGGAATTTTTTAAATACAATAGAAAGACCAAGGACTAATATCTTTAAATTTATGGCATGTTCACACGACACTTCAGCCAAAAAGGGAATGTTTCTCCTTTTCCATGACGGAATATAGTGTCTAACGTCGCTGATCAGTGCTGATCGCCTACTACAATTAAGGATGATCAAAACAGGCAAAGATATGGATTGAAGGGTTTCTAAGAAACTGGACGTAGGCATAACACGTCAGGCAGCGAACATAATACTACGTATTCTTTAATACTGTGTTATCAGATCATATAGCAAGTTACTCTCTCCCTTATACCTACTGTAAATTTGTAAATAACAGGATAAGACGAACTATACATAAACGAAGGTTGACCTTAGACTCTAGGAGAATTACTCGACTAGGTCTGCTCAAGTCAGCCTCGAACTCACCACGAACTTAGATATTGCCTAATGATCACTGACGAGTTGTGCCATAGGAACATAGGAAACACTTCGGTTCGGTAATATTAACGCGAGTAATTAATCGTAGTAGTAGCTTGATATTAGTGACGGCAGAAATTTGCTATCTAGAATCTACAGAACATCTTATGTCGCCACACGTAACCGAGTGTGATCGTAACCCCATTTAGAAGAGATGCGACCGGTGCTTAAATGCTTAGCCCATTTACTTGTTCCAAACCCAATGATGCTGTATCCAAGATCCATTACTTTCCGTGGGAATATCCTCCTCATGATGCCCTCGGTTGATATCAAATAAAAGTCCTTCAACCTAAACGCCAGTGATATGCAAATGCTTTCAGATGAAAGATAAAAAAATCAAAAAAAATCGACCTTCTTTGACGGCGTAGCAAATGCCTAAGAACCATATACTATTCTTAGTCATTCTTATTGAATCGATGGATTTTACTAACTTGAGTAGTTGGCTCATATGGCGGGGAGTAGGCAGGCCAAACCATGCCGTGTACTCTGGATCTAACCATGATCTGCATCGTGTAGCGCCTGTGCATCGGATGCCGGCCCTTCCCCTGATATTTGAGCGTGCTTAGCTTCCCAGCCATAGCTCCTCCGACCTCGTCGTCAACGATCTGTAAAGGGGACGCGCAAAGCTTTGAGCCGGGCTTGATGTATCCGACATGGGCGATACAAGATCGTGCAAACTCGCCAGGTGATCTTCGTTAGAACTTAAAGCTAGTGGCGGCTCTGAATCTGATAGCAGCAACGCCTCGGCCGTCGTCAATGTCCCCGCCTCATCTGCTTCGCCTCCGGCTTCTTGCGGCCACCATGGTTCTACAGGCTCTCGCTGGCCTTGGTACCACCACTGGTTTTCGAAACCGTTGTCCACTGTTACCATGGCTGCAGACAACGACTCGAGCTCCCGAGCCCTTTCAAGGTCTTCGCTGCGAGATCGTTCCATGGACAGGGGAACTGTCGTCGGGTTATTTGCGTAAGGTGATCTGTTGCTGTCGCTATCGTCATCCGCCGGCCACGCCCACGCCGACCACGGTAGCCCATCTTCGCCTAGCCGGTACTGACTCGGTGGCGCCGGTAGCGCTTTTCGCCCCTCTGGTTGCTCCCTGCTTGTCTGTGCGAAAGGCGGAAATAATGTTGCCGAAGACACATGGTGGACATCCCACGGGCTATCGTTAAAAGGCGGGGGAGCCGACCTTCCTCGCTCATGCAACAATCCTCTACCTTCGTTTCTCGATCCGGATCTTGGCCGAGCCCGCAGGTGTTCACTAGGTTGATCATTGGTCTGACCTCGGGGACGGCCATGCTCTCGGGACTGAGCTACGGCGCGAGATTGCTGTCCGTGGTGATGGTGATGGTGACGATGCTGTTGTCGCTCCTGATTATATCGACCTGAATGTTCCCGACTACGGTTCTGGCGTGACTCCGGGGCGGCTAGGTAATTGGTAGTCGGCGGTGGTACTTGGCGAGGAAAGTTCCCCGAGTCCCTGGCGTTCTTCAAATTACGGGACATATAAGTCACGGTGTGCGTCTGCGGGGTGTGCCGCTGAGACCACGAGACGCCGAAGGCGAGCTGCACGAAAATCTGCGGCTTGGAGATGTTGGTATGTTCATCTTGTATTGGTTTGTTCCGATTTTTGTCCATGATGATAGGTTCCGTCTTCCACATTCTTCGGAGGGGAAAGAAGAAGAGAGGGGAGTGTGAAACGGGGTGACTAGGACTTGATAAAGAAGGAGGCTAGAGCGTGACTGCGGCTACGCCGTCGTCCTGGAGCAACGCTGGGTGAGCCGCTAATACGGCGCCAATCCCTTGACGCCAGACGTTCCAAAAGGGCAGTTCGGTGCGGCCAGCCAAAAATACTACTACGGCCAGTACGGTATAAGCTGGAGCCGTTTCCTAATCGTGGTGGGGATTCCTCTATCATGCAGTGACCGAGATGATCTGAGCCGGCTTTTGGTGGCGTAATACAATAAGCCTCGGGAAACTAAATCCAGACTCGACTAAGCGGCTAAGTATAAAGTATCTCGGAAAGCGAGTGTGAGGGGAGTAAACGTGATAATCCTGCGTAGCACTAGTTTCGAAGGATACGTCGTATGTGAGAGGTCAGTTAAGGAATGGGGGGTGTAGCAGCAAGTAGCGCAAGCCAATAGTAATACAGATAGTAACTGTAAAGAAACGTGTTGACGATGACTTATCAAGTAGAATGCGAGTGGTAGATAGTCGAATTTAGAGGACGAAAAGAAAGGGTGAAGAGGAGGGCGGGCTGGCGAAATGATTTGCTCATTTCTCTCATTTCTCTCCTACATACAGCAGCTAGACAGCGTCTACTACTTAGAACCAATAGACAAGAACCGACAAGCTGGAGAGAGTAACATACCTTGTCTGCCCGGTACCGCTTCTGCTGTTAGATGGATGTGTTAGATGTACTACGTAGTAGTACATCCCAACATCCATGGATGTTTTGTGCGGCACGCATGGGCGAAGCGATCCCCGGATGATCATATTGGCAGTAGTGTGCGTCGATAGACCCGGTCCCGGTCCCGGTCCAAGACTCAGACTCCCAAATTCCCAAATTCCAATTCTACAGCTCCGCCTCTCCCAAGCCAAAAGGAAAACACTAGAAGATCCGTCTGGATGACCCCTGGTTTCTGCATCCTTGGCACGGGGTTCCCTTGGCCAACTTGGTGCGAAAAAACTCAGGTCTGGAGGATGCTAATCCCTGAAGATTGTGTTTACATAGTATGATATTAACACTTGTCGAAACTACGAAATTTAGGAGACCTTCATCGTAGTAAAAGAGGTGGATAAAAAATTACGAGAAGGGCAAAAAGTCGGAAATTGTTTTCGACAAAGTGAATACTGCATATATACTATGTATGTATGCATTAGTATAATAAACGCGGCACGTACATACACTATGTACGTACCCAGCATAGATACTAGCTTCAACCAAGTAGCTACCTACCTACTTAGGTATTAACAAGCAGAGTTAGATTTCAGAAACCATCCTGGGACGCCCCTGAATACAAGAAGCGGAACTTTTGAGCGCGAATGAGGCGATTCCGGATCGTCGGGATTGTTCCAAAACCAAGCCACACACCGCTCGAAGGCTTCTTGTATTGAATCTGCACTGCGTAAAGTTGTAATATTGTAGCACTCGTTGATGTGTAATTGTTAATATGTAATCCGTCAAGTGTGGTATATATAATAAGGTGGGATTTAGAAATGCTACTCCATAGCTTTGTCTTAGAAGCTGCGCAATAGATTATTTGCATTGTAAATACGTACATAGGTATAAGGTAGGTAGTTGACAAAGAAGACGACGTTTCGAAATAACGAAATAATGGTATCTATCTACCAGGCGTACCTGTCAGGTACCTATGTAATAGGTATCGCATAACTTCAAGGCCTTGTTCGGTAATCGAATCGCTACCTACAGGTACCTAGGTAGTAGTCCGATATCCAACCGTACCCAAGCGAGCACCGAGACTTGTGGGGAAATAACATTAGATTAAAATTTCTGATTTTAGGTACTTACCTCTCCCTAAATAGCTCGCTATATGAGTTAATTGCTTCCAGAAATAGAATCGTCTTACATTCGATATTCCATCAATTTTATACATGCATGTACATGTGCATTGTGCATGTGCATGCTGCAATATGTACGACAACAGCACGGTAGCATCGTTTATTATACAACCTGTACCAGCTCAATTGTTAGTTGCCTTGCCTGCTTCACACCGCTGCAATAAGGCCGCTTCTCGGTCTACATATCCTAAGCAAATACAGTAAGTAATTGTGCTATTCCCGTTATCGACAAGTGCACAAGGCATACATAACGACGTCAAAACATATATGGATGAGACACAAGCTCCCTTAATAGCTTTGCCGCACTCGTAAGCTGTCCCGATAACATAAGTCTCATTGTCGAGGCATCGGATTAATCCAGACTTGTCATGATAAGATGACGCCAAGCAGAGTCAACAATTCCGGCGGATTTTAGAATGTTGTACGAAAGATCGGTTTAAAAACTGTTTAGTTCAATATAAGTAGGAAATTTTCTAACCCGAACGCGTTTCGAATAGAACAGTCGACAGATGCTATCGCCTGGTGTGGCTCCCGTTTCCATCCCGTTTCCAACGGACCCCGGTTCCAGATGACAATCCCCCTTACGCCGAGCCCCATCACTTCGTCACAGTGGACGTGAGTCGCGCCTCGATCTTATCCATCGTACCCTACTAGCCTATCCACCGTCGTAGGTAGACGTCTAACCGCGAAATATCTCCTAATTCCAACTCGTGTCACTATTGCTCGGCTTTTCTAGCCTACTTTGGCGTCAAAGTTCATACCGCGTCAGCTTCGGCTTTTCCAGCGTCGCCATTATCATCCCAGAAACGTGTCCTCTGGTCTCTGCCTTTGATCATACCGTACACGTCGAACGGGTCAAAAAGCGTAGCGAGGAGGTTCCTCTCTTGCTTGTAACCTGGCCCGCTGATCTCCGTTATGCTGTCCCTGCCGAGATAAACTTTCGTGGACTCGGGAAGCCACCGACGTGGATGGCGTATGTTCAGCAGAATACTATTGCAAAGCATGAGCGTCGCCTCGAACACGTAAAAGAACCATTCATAGCGGATAATAGGGCTCAGCACCAAGAGATCAGTGTCGGGCGACGAAAAGTTCACGCTGCTAATGTCGAAGAACTCAACCGTTCGGTAAATGCATCTAGCCATAATGATCGCGCTACTGATATAAAGAGTCAGGAGTGCCTGGTTGATCTTAACATGGTTGATCCCGTTTCCTAGGCATCTTGTGTGGAAAGTTACGGCCAGCGCGAGAAAAAGGCAGACGACGACGAGTTGCAATGTCAACGCGGCCTTGAGTAACGTCTGACCCGTTTGTTGCAAACCTATTGGCAAAGTCCGAATAGATTGGTAAGCTGCCCCTATACCACTGAGCGTCTCGATTATGGTGGAAATGGCGGCAAAGGTCGTCAATACACGGCCTGGGTGGATCGGAGAATGATATGGGACGAAGTACAGTATACGGCCGAGGACATAGTAATTGCAAAGCTCATATAAGGGACTAGCTACCTAGTTAGTAACCTCCTCAAGGACGATCAAGTAAGTCAACCTACGGAGCGGCATAAATAAGACAGGTACTAACGACATAGTATATAAGTTTCGTGTAATCGAATGCCCCGAGTACTCTGGCAATAAAACCTGCCACGAACAGGAGCGAGCAGGCGAAGTAAAGGCCGGTAAGCCTCCAGCTCTTATAATGCCTGGACGATGTGGTTAGGGGTAGCTTATGAGTACAACATTCGGAAATACCAACATGGCCTGCCAGAAATGAACGCCGCCACTAGTTGCAAAAGCGATCGCGAAAAATACTGGTACTCCCTTATTCGGGGCATAGAACCAGATACTATCCTCAACGTGAAGTCCGTTTTCCATGTTGATGCGGTATGATATTGATGATGTGCAGAGAAGGATGGAGAGAGGAGATAGTAAGTCGACTATAACCGTTCCGATTAATCAAGCTGGCCCTCGCTTGGAATGACCATGACTTCGATACACGATGCTTTTATATAAAACGTAGTAGTATTGTATCCTTGGTTGTCTGAATAGCTGCTCTAGTAGATATTAAGACGTATGGACGGACTTCAACCAATTGCATTACATGGTGAAATACGGCGTATACTATTATACTATGGACGTGACATAATGACAACTTTGGAGTACACAGCCGCCTCACGAAGGGCCGGCTAACTTACTCTAACTCGACATAAATCTCCGGCTAGGTATGATGTGCTCTGGAGCTCTAAGACAAAGGGCACGCAGGAATCGTATATGGACCTAGATCAGCTATTACAATCATTTTCGCCGTTGTGAGCCTAAAATGACCATGGCAGTACAGTTCTATACCTACCTAATACAGTTGTACTATTAAAGGCCTGTCAACGATTGGAACCAATCGCGAGATACGACACCTGCACGATTTATTCAAGAAGTACGATCTAATTTAAGACCGCCTGGTTACCGACCTAGCATACGGCGTATTTGGCGTATATTGACGTATTCGTCCAAGTTATGTACTAGAAAATTAGGAGAGATAAACTTCGATCCAGTGTGGCTGAATTTCTGGTTTAGATGAAAATACCGGGGAATGTCCTATCGATAAGAGGAACAATAGGCCGGTATAACCTTGTAGGCATGTCGTCATGAATTCATTAGCTACGTACCTACCCAGACAACTCTTACTCCTAGGTGTAAGACGACAAAAGACAACTTTGCGAGAGGACTTCTTTTCTACCTCCCGCACCTGTATGCTTATTTCAACAACCATGTCCGAACAGACGATGCCTCAATTAGAGGAGCTAGTTAAGGAAAACCTTCAAAAGGCTTTCGACAATTCGAATTTTGACCTAAATGCCATTATACGTGGCATTCAGTTGACTCTCGTCGGTGGTATGTCTATGTCTGTGTCTATGTCTATGTCTATGTCCCTACACCTGAACCTAAGACTCGATATCTCTCTGCGATGATGGCTAATATCTCGTCTCCTCCTGTGTTGGTAGCCCACAGAGCAATGCAGAACCCTGGCATTTTCACAAATGACCATTACAAGCAAGCCGCCATAGCCGTTGCTGCTGGAATCGCTATTCGCATAGCTATTGCCATACCTGTAAGAAGCCCAACGCTGAATATGCCCTAACAGGCCAACTCACGGAGGAAACCCTCGACAACTAGATCATTGGAATCAAAGTTCTCCTCGGCGCCCTGTCTTTGATATTTGACCTTGACAAGACTACCTGGGACGATACGCTGGTAAATGGCCTGGACCTGATCGCCAACCATGTTCTCCAAATACCTCTATTCTTGATGACGCTTATGAGATATATCACCCCAACGCTCGACAACTTGTGCGTCTACCTTCATTCCGTGACACCCCGTTTCACAATCGTTAACACTCAGCCGGCAGGTTCATGGACTCGTTGCGGTGGGTTGACATGACTTATGTCCAGAAACATAAAAACGAGAACCCCGATACACTTCGGGATATGTATTACCCAAACCTGAGCGGATATAAAAAAAGGGACGGGAGTACGAACACTACGAGCACTGCCGAGGCTGTTACCATGTTCATGTGGCGGTTCGCCCGAAAGGCCCTAATCTCCTTGGCCGTATTCGCCTTATCATATGTTCCGTACATCGGACGCTTGGTACTCCCCGCTGCTAGTTTCTATACGTTCCGCAAGGCAGTAGGCTTGGGGCCGGCCGCTGTCATATTCAGCACCGGGGTATTCCTGCCGAAGCGATACCTCATCATATTTCTCCAGACATACTTCGCATCTCGCAGCTTGGTGCGTGAACTGCTCGAGCCTTACTTCGCCCGCGTCCATTTTTCTAAGGATCAGAAACGAACATGGTTCCGTAGTCGCGAGGGTCTCCTTTTCGGTTTCGGTATCGGGTTTTATACACTACTACGGGTCCCATTGCTCGGCGTGCTCATTTATGGCATTGCTGAAGCGTCAACTGCCTACCTCATCACTAAAATTACGGACCCGCCTCCCTCACCGCAAGCGCCCCGTTCTGAGGTGGAACGGTTCGCGGCAAGCCAACAGGTCTGGAGGAACAAGCACGAATTTCTCAACCTTCCGCTCGCGAATCTGGACGCTGACCATGATAGTCAACCTCCATCGTATGACGAAGCTACTAATCAAGGAGGCAGAAAGGGCCTGTGACGTAATATGGTTAATATCACACGTCGATTCTTCGATCGCAAGGGCTATTTACCTTTTGCCTAACCAAGCTGAACTAGGTTGTTGCAGGCCCGGATATGTTTATCATCGAAGTGTGTCAGAGACTCTAGCAGCAAGAATTAGCATACGGTATCCTCTTGATGTTCATCGTTATCTTAACTATATATATCTCAAGTGGGTTTGACGTGAGAATCCCGAGTTGCCGAGATACGCTACGTTCTGTCTTTAGTCCCAAATTGGAGCTCGCCTTATCAGCTTGGTGCATAACATGCCCGCTGCTGTATTTCCTCGGTCTCGATAGATGTGATAAGGAGAAGAATCCTCGTGTGGGGGTGAGGACAGTTGATTGGTATGCTAGTACACGCTATGTATAACTACGAACATACCAGTGCATGCAGGATTCTAACTAGCATATTTCCGACGTCACGGACATGGTGCAGGCTGCTATGCACGTAGGTGTTCGAGATATCACGATGTCTTAGGCATTGCGATTGGCGCCTCTCCGCTCGTGCGATGCGGGGTATCTATGTAGCTTTTTGTCGTTGCAGGAGGAATATATACTTACCTAGGTATATATGTATAGGTATACCTTATATAAAGCCTGATAACAGAGAGCCTCAGTGGGACAACGTTGCCTGACTTTGTTACCCATAGCAAAGTTGAACATACAATCTTTTGGCTAAACAATATCGATGCCAATTCGATCTATCTTTCAGTGAGATTATACGATAACTACTGCATAATATATACGTTCGAATATCATAATGGGCAAGACAGAAATTCGCACTGTTGGAAAGGTTAGCTTCGACAAGCCGGCATATGAGCAGGCCAATCTCCATGTAGGTGACGCTGGTAAGATAACTGGCCGTTTCGCAAGCTGATTTATACTAGAATAGATGGCATCCCGACAGTATGGATCCAAAGCATGCCCGGCTGTTTAAAGGAAATAGGATTACGTATTGACGTGGCTACAGTTCCGTTTGCTGGATCTATTAAGGATGGCGAGACAGTCAAGATTGAATGTCTCGACTGGTAAGTTTATATCCCTACCAAACATGACTCTCATGAAATCTAATATTCCCTACAGGACCGGGGGTCAAATAGGAAACAACGATAGCGCAGACGATATTCGCAATGTTGATCTGACTAGGATCCATTACCTCACCGGTCCTTTCGAGATCGAAGGTGCCCAGCCAGGAGATATCCTCTTGGTTGAGATAATGGACGTACAGCCGTTCCAAGATCAGCCAGTGCGTAATATCGAGTTCTTCTTCTTCTTATTATTATTATCTATATCGACTTGTCTTAGGAGTGAATACTTGAAACTCCCGGGACTCTTTCCTCAAGAAGGATTTACTGACTGCTATCATTCTAGTGGGGGTTCACAGGCGTTTTCCACAAGGAAAATGGCGGGGGATTCCTTGACGA
Source organism: Annulohypoxylon truncatum (assembly GCF_022578515.1). Classification (NCBI taxonomy): domain Eukaryota; kingdom Fungi; phylum Ascomycota; class Sordariomycetes; order Xylariales; family Hypoxylaceae; genus Annulohypoxylon; species Annulohypoxylon truncatum. The sequence goes on from NW_025953811.1 coordinate 59,252, forward strand.
AATCTATCCATCTGCTGCCAAGGCTATTTGGGATTTCGAGGGTATCTTTGCCACCTCACGACATATCCCACATGTCAAATTTGCCGGCTTAATCCACCCGGGCATTCTGGGATGTGCACCATCGACCGAGGTTTTGGCGACCTGGAATAAGCGCGAGGCTGAGCTGATTTCGGCCAACAAGCTTGAGAGGCAAGTCGCTTTGCCGCCGGAGTCGAAGGGCATCCACGCCGGTGCATCCGATACAGCACTCAAAGAGAAGGTCGGTTTAGAAGGAGCTAGGACTGTTCCTGGCCGACCAGAACACGGAGGAAATTGCGATATCAAGAACCTGAGCAGAGGTTCAAAAGTTTACCTGCCGGTTCATGTCCCAGGCGCCAAGTTCAGCGTCGGAGATCTACACTTCTCGCGTGAGCCGCCTCCCCTTTTTCTATCGTACCCCTCGAGACAAACGTAGAGTACTAACCCGCAACAGAGGGCGACGGCGAGATCTCGTTCTGCGGGGCGATAGAGATGGCGGGTATCATCACGATTAACTTCAAGGTGATGAAGAACGGCATGGCAGATTTGGGTCTGAAATCGCCTATTTACCTCCCCGGCCCTGTCGAGCCCCAGTTCGGTCCGGGTCGCTGTATCTATTTCGAGGGTTTCTCTGTAGATGAGCATGGGAAGCAGCATTATATGGACGTGGCGGTTGCTTACAGACAGACCATCTTGCGTAAGTGCAATGAGAATTCTAGTAATTCCTATCCGCAACCGACTAATAGAAATAGGATGTATCGAATATCTTCGCCGCTTCGGGTACAATGACTACCAGATCTACCTTCTGTTATCGTCAGCACCCGTTCAAGGTCACGTGGCAGGTATCGTCGACATTCCGAATGCATGCACGACCCTTGGTTTGCCCGCTGATATTTTCGATTTCGACATCTTGCCATCCGGGCCGGCGAAGGCATTGGACATGGGGACCTGTGCTTTCGAGACTGGTGTAACTAAGGGTGAAGTTACATCAGGGGGCAAGAACAGCGAGCATAGCTTCGGCGGAGGCTTGACATATAAGGCGTCTGTAGCTGAAAAGTTGAAGGAGGCAGTATCGTGATCATGAATCTGTCGAGTTTGTTCAGCCCCTTTAGTCGTCGTTGATATTTTCAAGCCATTAGACGAAGAAGAAAAAAAAGGAAGAAAAAGACGTTCGGAAGCCACGTGAAGATGCCGCCAAACTACCATGGGTGAACACCTATCATGGGATAATGCTTGCTATTGCATTATTCAGACTCATGGCATATTAGCTTTCATTCTGAAAGACCTATTAGACAATTTGCCAGGAGCCAACCTATCGGTTTCGGCGTTATCGAACTTGTACTGGAGGGCTGTTTCATTGGCGTATTGACTACGTAGGTATATCTCATCACTCTGGCCACTTTAACAGGTCCGTAGGTTGATGGTATGATTATCGAGTAAAATGGTATAGAAATCATATGCTAGCAGGTATCATAGTCATGCTTTCTCCACCTGGGGGGAATGTGGTCTACGTCGCAGATTTCGATTTCGTCAACCAATCCGGACGAGGAATAGGTAATATCGCGCCGCGGTCGAGAGAGATAGCGCTAAACACCGATCGTCACGTACTGCGTACATGCATGGATTCTCTACGCAATATAGAATTATCAACCAATCAGGTATCTTGTGGATCAATTAAGTTTACCTAGGTGGAGTCCTCGGGAAAGAGCTTGGACTACTTGGCTGCTTCTTGTCTACTTGCGTGCCAAGTAATTACCCCACCGCACCAGCCTCTAACCGGTACATGCCGTTATATTTGTGGCGCTCTTCCAGGGATAGATCCAGTAGGTTTAGGGGGTCAGAGGGGTTTAGGTGGTCCAGGTGGTTTCCTAGGTACGATCCCTTTCGTGCATTCGCAAACCTTCGTCAATCCTAGTTCCCCGAATGCAGCTCTGACATACCTTAGTCTCGTTTATAGCTAACCTTTCTACCCTCTGTATTTACTTACTTGTTCCTTAACCTTGGAAGCGTTTGAGAGACATCTAGAGCTGGTGTAAACGAACCCGCGAACTTCGACCAGCTAACCTGTTCGAACTATTATTATTTCCCGAAGACGTGTGGAATCTTTTTTTTTCTTTTCTTCTCAGCTATTTTCTCTTTACTAGCACATCGCGATCTTTAGTCATGTCCTAGGCGTCTTCAGCAAGCCAACCCTTACCGGGAGTTTATTTCCATCAGACGAGAAAACGGCTTGCTTCTAATTGGGAATGCGCCAACCATGGCTGATGATAATCCTAAACTATTATCCGGCAGATCAGACGTGTCGCGGCCTCGTCGGGTCGTAACGGCACCTGTCGAATGCCCGCCTCCCGCTCCAAATTCCACTTTACCTTCATCTTCATCTACGTCTACGTCCACTTCATCGTCACGCTCCGAAGACCTAGTCGAGACTCTGTATAGCCATCCTTCCGTCAAAATCATTGCCTTTACATCTACCCAGCGTGCCTCCTTCGGTCCGCGAAAATCCTCTACCGACGTGGACAGACCGGGCACGCTGCCAGCTTCGTCGCGTCTCGAGAGGACGATCGCCGTTGGTACGTTAAAACTTGTTGGACCCAAGAAACCTTCTGCTTAACCTCGGACTAACCTGAAAAGGCCCGTTCCGCATTTATCGTGCCCCGGGATCCGTCGCTTTTCTTAGTTGCGGCTCGGCCCTGCAACCTATCTTACCAAAAAGCCAGTGTTGGTGTATCGATGAGGAGAATAGTAGATTCGTCCTACAAATACGGCGACCACAATACTGGAGAATCGAGCTTCCAGTCTCCGATCCCGACGACCAAGAACGTGCTTTGCTACTAAGAGATATTCTCGATAAAGCTCTGCTATTCGAGAAGACAGCATGTCCCTTCCAGAGAAGTTTCACGGTAGAGCTACCAGAGGAGCTAGAGGTCAAAAAGAAAGCTTGGACGCCCGACGGCAAGAACTTAATATCGGACCCATTTTTACCTATAGTGTCGCCCTCGCCCAAAGGCTTCGGTGATCAACGAGCCAACCTTTTAGCCGACCAGATTGCTTCTTTCAGGATCGACGTTGGGTCCCTTAATGAGTTGGAAGAATCACGGTTCAGAAAGTGGCAGAGCGAGCAGCCGGAAGAACCAGAAGTTAAGGATGGAAAAGACTATAGCGCTCGTTACTATAACAATTTGAATGAATGGCGGAGGGCTGATGCGGCATCCGCCGACGCCTTCAAGGATCTACGTACGGCCCCGAATGTTGCTACTGCGCCGAGACCGCAACGCATCGCAGAAGAGTTACCGGATGATGTTAGTGTAGGCAGGGAAGAGGTGATCGTTGATTCTAGCAAAGAGGAAGAAGCCATCGATGAACCTTCTTCCTTCGAAGGGTCCGGTCGCGTAGCTCCTATGAACCTTACTAGGAAACGAATGAGTCGGATGTTGGCTGGTCGCGCCTTTACTGCCCCTCCGCAGTTGACTGTAGTGACATCGCCCCCCTCCAAGCCGACGCAGGTATCGAAGGCGACCTCGTCCCGTGCGCCGCCACCTCCTCCACCTCCACCTCAGCCTCAACCTCGACGTTTGGCATCGGATGAGAGTTCACCTGTCGGGTCTACAGACTCATTTCATAGTACACAGTCGTGGCACTCGCCGATCGCCCCACTACCCCCGTCGCCTCCATCATCACGCCCGGTCACACCGTCTAGATCTCAGTTTCCCCATCCTCACGAGAATATTGTTATCCCTCGTCCGTCGTCACAAGGAAGGGACAATCGGGTGTTTATGCGTACGCCGGATACAGATAGGACATTCGTCCCAAGTTCCGCAGGGCTTACAGACCAGGCGGACGAGATAACTTCCCCTCTGTCGCGTTGCCCTCCGGAAAGCGCCGACAAGCTTGCAAGCACAATATCCGTCGATGGGTCCTCAGACGCATCGCATACGTCTGCTTTGGAGGAAACGCAAGAAGTTCAGCTGCGGCCGCGGCCACGAATTAATAGTTTGTCTTTCAGCCGACCGGCTCTCTCGCCGCTGCCATCCGCCGTCAATTTCTTCTCGCCGCCTCAAAGGCAAACTTCTCGCAGCCGCATGGATGTCGTCCGTAGACTACCAGGCGCCATCATACAGAAGACTGTTGAAATGCTGCTAGCGCCGCCAACCCACCTCGTAAACTTGATGCTGAAGGTTGCTGCGAAAATCGCTTCGGGTGAGTGGCGCGGCCTAGTTTTTGGCTTCGGTGAGGGTGGTGAGAGGATTCCGGTCCAGTGGGATTATTCCGATGGAGAGTTTAGCGACTGGAGTGACGATGAAGATTATGCTATGGCGAAGAGCAAGCAGAGTAGCAGCAGTAGCATACCGCAAACGGCCAACAGTAGCCGGCGCGATTCAGCGAGGGCCAAGGATAATCGTAGCTGGGAAGTTGATTAACGCGTTGATTAACGATACCTTAACTGGCATGAAATTTGTACTATAATGGGGTGGGTCTAATGATATGGGTTGGCATGTTCTATTGCATGGGAAGGAGGTTGGAGTTAGGGATACGGGATACGGCGAAATCACGACCATTGTTGACATGTTCCTTTTCAGAGTTGGGATTGGACAAAGGAGGACATCTCATTTGGAAGGCGGCATTTGTCTTCTAGTTCTAATCGACTAACCTAATGGTATTCATGTTGATGTTGGTATTATATCGGGAAAGCCACTCCTCTCTACGTAGAATAGAGCCTGACGGCGTATACAATATAATGATAAGCCTGCACGCATAAGCGACCTAGGTTAGGTACGCCGTTATGTTTTAAGTGAGCACTTCACGTTAAAGTATTGGGCGGGCTGGGGAGCCAGTCCATCCCATTAATAATTACAGGGCCAAGATGAAAAATACCAAGACCGCAAACCGATATGTACGTATGGTCAAAACCATCAGACCTTCCTCAGAGGCCATAGCCACGGGGCCATACCTCTATTACTTCTCCTCTCGCATAGGGGTATCCGTCTCCGCCACCGCGCGGGTTTTATCCGGATCCAACTGCGCCATGTCGCCACTCCGCCAGCAATCTCAACGCACATAAGCACATAGCATCGACGACGTCTAGTAGGCGTGTGACCAGGGCATGCAAAGGACAGGCACCTATGACGGACTGACTACGAGTTATCCTTGATCTCGCTAATGTCCGTATGACCGGTCTGGATCGCATGCTCGGCGAGGGCTTTCTGGCCCTGTCCCAACCAGCCGCACTCGTTGCACGTAACGACAAAATCAGAGGTGTCGGTGTAATAGTGGTACTCTTCCTTAAGCTTCTTGCACATTTCCTGGGCGTGCTTGATGATGTGCTCGCTGCCGTCCACAGCCCAGCGCGCGACGTCGAATTCCATGGACCCCTGGCCCTCGACAAAGATCTCGGCGACGCGATCGTAGTGGATGTTGGAGTACACGATGACGCAACGCATCTCGTAGTCGTTCCCCTGGCCGATTCGGTATACGTTTCCCGTCTTGACGTCGACGACGGAAATCTCGAGCTGGAAGACCTCGGACATGATAGAGAGCTCAATGTCGCCTCCCCACACGTCGGGCCGCAGCATGTTGTTACAGTACGCTTCCGGGCTCTTGCCAAGGATGACGGCATTATACTTCTCCGGGTTGGCGCGGATGTGGTCGACAACAATACGGCGAAGCGCGACGGCATCGAAGAACTTATCGGGATCGGAGCCATAACCACGCAAAGCGCCACCGACGGCTGTGAATAGACAGCTGTTGTCATCGGGCATAACTCGAAGGACTACGGGTAAACGCACGACGTCAGTTTGGATCGCTTTACTAAAAATGCGCAGATATTTTAACAAATCGGGCTGCCTACCTAGGGTAGAATTACTCTCGGGCATGAAGACGCTGATTTGCTGGTCCTTGACGCCTCGGCCTTTGCCTTCAGATGAATCCAAATCAGGGATAATAGCTTGAGGCTCCTCCTTAGCTACCGTGGAGGCTTTTTCCAGAGGTGCGATAGTGAGCATCTCGCGGTGGAGGCCCAGCGACTGCAGGGAGACGCCACCCTCATCCGTGCTCAGTGCCTTTGGCGGCCAGCCATACTTGACCGTCAAATCGTCCAGCCCAGTACTAGACTTGAGAGCTTCAAGAAGCTGGTTCACGGTGGCATCATCGTCAAGCTCTAGAGCACCTGGCCCAGAGGGGGCCCTGTATCGGATCTTCATGGTTTGGAGGAGTAGATGAGTATAGAAACGGAAGGAAAGGAAGGAGGTGGTAGGGTTGATGTATATGTAGATATGTATTTGTACGTGTACGGGTATGAATGGGTGACGGAGTGATGGGTAGGCGAGTGAATGGGGGTGAGACTCGGGATGGAACTCGAACTCGGTTTACAAAAGACAAGATAGAGAATCTGGACTTGTTCAACAAGATTATTTTATTACCTAGTATTCTGGTGTTAGTGGTAGCTTGGTAGCTCGGACGGCCAAACCGATTTCGATTTCAATTTCAAAAGCAACGCTCTCTTCGCGACCGAAACCCTTCGAGACCCGCTCTATTTACACGCAATGCAAGATCATCAAGCCAACCGCAGGTACTGCCGACATATACTAAGGTAGACAGAAGGTAGCGTATGCCGTGTATGTGTGGTGGACGTATGTTGTGGATGTGGTGGATGTGGTAGTGTTATGTGGGAGAGAGGAGCTGATCAAAAAACCCCTCCATTACGTATCCGGAGTCGACGAAAGACTTTAGATCCGGTTCTCTTTGGAGTTATAGCCGGGGTCTAGTTGAATATCGTATGCGACTCGAGAGCATAGGTATGTAACAAGATTGCAACTTACCTCGGTGAATTAGTGTGAATCTTATCCACTTCAATGTGACTATGTACAGATATGTAGAGTACCTCCTCCATATGTAGGTAAATACGTACTTAATTGCCAAGACAAACACCACTCTTCAAGCAGTTCTACGGCTAAGACAAACATGGCTGACGCTGCTCGCGAAGAGAGTTATTTCACTATTGAAAAGACCCTGAATCAAAGAAGCGTGAGTTGGTGATATTTGAATACATGGTGTTGAATAGAAATATAATTCATAAAGAATAGAAAACTCAATTTAATCAAATCATTAAATCTTTTATTTTTAAGTGTTCTTAATACAAAATTTATTAGGCAGGCAAGAAGGTCAGTGTCTATTTGTTGATATATGAGAAGACGAAACATCCAATTTACGAATAAGCTCGTGTATCGGTATATCGTGTGGTAGTAATCAACTGGCAAGCAGTGAGCACTTGCCCCTGGCGATATCGTAAACTCAATGATTGTTCAAGTCACGCAATACTGAGTGTCACTGACGCAACCCACTAGGTAAGTCCGGAAGAGGGGAATCGGTACTCTTGCTGAAGAAAGTTGGTTATCTACCAAGTACATAGACAGCTAATATTTAAGCAGAGATCTAGTCTTCTCGAGTAACTAAAGAACATGGAAGTTTATTTTGGACCCTGCGATATTCCCACGCTGAGCGAGATCAGGGACTATGCCATCATAGGAGAAGCTGACGAAGGCACTAATTGCAATCCTATTATCGTTCTAGACTTATACTTCAGTATATGTGTATGTGCCATCGCTATATTCTCATGGACTGGCATATTGTGAAGTAAAGACTCAAGACCGTGTCTTATACCTTTCATGTTATGTTATCTGCCTAGGCGTGAGTTTGGAAATGGCAAGAGACGAGGAAACTCGGAAGACGGCTGCAATGTCACCAGCACAACACAATCTCCTCCAGCATGATAGCCACCATGCCAACGTCTCTGGTATTGGGCACGCCTGGATTAGATTCATGGCTTTTGTCGGATGGTATCCGAAAGATATGCCATGTGAGGAGAGGCGACTGATCTTGAAACTCGACCTGAGTATTTTGATTTTTGGCTGCCTGTCTTTTTTTACCAAATATCTTGACCAGCAGTCAATTACCAATGCATACGTCAGGTATGTGCTCAACGTGTGTTGCCATGAAACCAAATTGCTAAGAATGTATTACTACTGTCAGCGGCATGAAAGAAGAATTAGGGCTGTACGGCGACCAGTTGAACTACATCACCGCAACCTTTTGGGCGTCTTACTGCATCTTCATGATTCCGGCTTGCTATTTCTTAACACATTATCCCGCTAACCGAGTCCTCCCGGCTCTGGAGATTGGATGGGGGCTTTCTACCTTTGTCCTAGCTTGGGCTAGGAATGTCGAGACGGTGTATGCGATGCGCTTCTTCACTGGCCTATTCGAGTGCTGCTCCTTCACCGGAACGATTTACATCATTGGATCCTGGTATAAGCCAGGGGAGATCGGCCGTCGTGTTGCTCTCTTTTTCATTGCGAGCCCCCTTGGAACTATGTTTGCCGGATATCTCCAAGCCGCAGCTTATACAAATTTGAATCAAGTGCATGGGTTGGCGGGTTGGAGGTAGGACTTTCACGACGAGATAATCCCATTAAGGGACAAGAGGAGAGAGTACTAACATTTTAGATAGATGGCTTTTCATTGTTGATGCCGCCATCACCCTTGTTATAGCAGCATTGCAAGTTGCCCCTATTCTGACCTTTTCCGTAGAATTTTGATATTAACTCGGTTTAGTGGTTTCGTCGTCTTTCCCGATGTGCCGTCTAGGAAGAAGCCACGATTTATCACGGAAGGGGAGTGCGTCCTTGCGCGTAAACGACTCCATGGGCTTGTCGCACCGCCGCAATTACAATTATCCCTCGACATATTTAGACGTGTGTTTTCTCGTTGGCATTGGTACCTCTTTGTTCTTCAATGGACATTGATGGATCAAAACTTCTTACCTGGTAGCACGCCATTCTCACTCTATTTAAAGGCGAAGAGCAATATATACTCGGTTGTCCAAGTCAACACGATACCTACCATAGTCACGGCAGTGAGTATTGTAGTCGCCTTGTTCTGTGGTGTTATTGCAGACAGAACGGGTCGATTTTGGACTCCAGCCGTTGTCGTGACTTTCCCCGTTCTTGTGGGCATGATACTGCTCGTAGCTTGGGATGTTGGCGAGAGCGGTCGTCTAGCTGGGTTCATCCTGACTGGATTTGAAGCTGGTAAGTCAACATACAGCACATCGCTTTCTCACACACTTTTTCTTCGCGTATTCGATAGCACAGTATTATATACTGATTCCTTCCTAGCCTGCTCGCCATTGACGATGGGCTGGGCATCGGTGGTAATAGCAAGAGATGCGGAAGAGCGAGCGGTGGTGACTGCGAGTATGAATGCCATCGGCCAAGCAATCACAGCGGGCACACAAATTGTCCAGTTTCCAGCTAGTCATGCTCCCAATTTCCGTGGTGGATTTGTTAGTGTTCTTGTAACGACTATAGGACAGTTAGGCACGATCCTTGCTATCGTATTTTTGAGCCATAGGGACCGTCAAAGAGAGGGCCAAGCTCAAGGTGTGGACCACTCACCGGAGTTTGGAGTTTGGAGTAGTCACTGAGGATTCTCGGTTGGAAAAGACGCTGCAAACTGGCTTATGATGTGATTTTCTTAAGATACCTACCTATTTACATTATATACATATGCTGTCAATATGTCTATCACGATAATTGTGCCATAAAATCTCTAGCCACACAAAACAAGCCACTTTTGGGCTGTGTTACTTAGGTATCAGTTTATCTCCAGTAATTACCAGGTACGTACATATACCACTACTACTTAGGTACATAGGTACGTATACTACCACCGTCCCATGACTTCTGATTGGTTCCGGAATAACGGTGGATAAACTTCTTTAATCTTAGCTGCTGCACTGCGCACGTTAGCACCGTCTCAATGTTGCAAGTCCGCTAAGTAACCTAACCACTAACACCAACAAGAACTGCTCGAAGTGCTGTTGTCCGTCCTGAGAACGTCGAGCTTTTCACGCCATTGTTCGCCCTCCATTCGAGCGCGGACTCCAATATCCAGTCTGAAGCTCGACTATCAATAGTTACAGCCAACATCATTTCCTTCTTCTAATTTCGAACCTTCCATCATGGCTGACGAAGCCGACAAGCCAGCCGAAAACGCGGCCGAGGTTCGCGAGTCTATAGAGGCTAAACCCACCGGCAACGACAATGAAGATGACAACAAGGACCGCGTGCAGGATATCAACACTTCCAGAAACGATGCAGATGCAAGTGGTGCCAGCAGCAGTGCAGACGGCTCTCGCCCAGTCCTAGGGACCAATGTCAACGCGGACGGAGAGGCAGACGCGGAAGGCGACGCAGATGCCGATGGTGAACCGGAAGAAGAACGAACTCTAGGTCGACTCGACCACAATATGTTGACCGTAATTGAGAATACAGCGAACTACCTCTCTACATATAAAGAGGACGGGTGAGTTCTCAATTATCTATCAATTTTATTTTATTTTTTACTGTCGTAACGGCCGACTGCATAACTACATTTTTAGCTAACATCAATGCGACAGCGGCTACCAGGTTGCCCTACCCTTCCAGCGCATCCCCAATCGACGACACCTACCCGAATACCATGAAGTGATAAAAGAGCCTATCGCTTTCAGCACCATTCGCGTGAGTCTATCCACCTTCTTCCACGGACATTATATTATATCCTAATAATCTGGCAATAGACCAAGAAGCTCAAGAAGCAGTATACTGCTTTCTCTGAGTTCGTCAGGGATGTCGCTTTGATCTCCCACAATGCCATGGTTTATAACCGCCCGTCCTCCGAGGTATTCCAATGCGCTGTTCGTCTACGAGAGATATTTAAGGAGGAGCTTCAGAAGTTAGTCGACGACGGAACCATCAAGCCCGAGGAGGCCGTGCTTCCCGACTTAGGCGAGATCCCAGAAACGGAAGATTCTCCGCCTCCAGACCCGGAAGAGGAAGAAGAAGAGGACGAGGATGATGAAGACGACGACGAAGATGACGATTCCGATGATGATGGCGTCCGCCGACGAGGTAGACGAGGTGGTCGTCGCTCTTCGGCCTCGGGTCGGAAATCTGATATGAGAGATGATGATTCACACAAGAAGCGAGGCCGACCGCCTAAGGTTTTCACTCCGCTCGAGGCCCGCATCCATGCCTTGTTGAAGGGCCTTCGAAAGTTCAAGCATCCAAACGGAGAGCTGTTGATCGTTCCATTCGAGAGACTCCCAGACAAGCAGGCGACGCCAGACTACTTTGCTGCTATCAAGAATCCTATTGCCATGGATTTAATCAAGCGAAAGGCGAAGAGAAAGAAGTATCAGAATGTGGATCAAGCACTCAGAGACCTTGATTTGATGTTTGAGAATGCCAAGCAGTATAACGAAGAGGACAGCCAGCTCTACAATGACGCAGTTGAGTTGCAACGTCAAGCTCACATACTTGCTGCGCAAGAGAAGGCGAAGCCTGACAATGACTTCGAAGATGAAGACGGTAGACGACCACTTCCCGAGATTGTCCACAAGGGAGAGGTCTGGAGAGTTGGTAAGTTGTCTGTAGTTCCTCGGCGTGTCGCATAGAGGTACTGACTCTGCTTAGGCGACTGGGTTCACATCACCAACCCCAATGATTTGACAAAGCCTATCGTCGCGCAGATCTACCGGACTTGGGAAGACAAGTCGGGACAAAAGTGGGTGAATGCGTGTTGGTACTACCGTCCAGAGCAGACTGTCCATCGTTTTGAGAAGCATTTCTTGGAGAACGAGGTGGTCAAGACTGGTCAATACCGAGACCACCGTATCGACGAAGTTGTGGATCGATGCTTCGTCATGTTCGTAACTCGATATAACAAAGGCAGACCTCGAGGATTCCCCAAGGACAAAGAGGTGTATGTCTGCGAGGCTCGATACAACGAAGAGAAGCACAAGCTCAACAAGATCAAGACGTGGGCGAGCTGTGTGCCCGATGAGGTTCGCGAGAAGGACTACGAGATGGATTTGTTCGAGGTTCCTCGCAAACTGAGAAAGGTGCCTAGTCCCATCAAGCATCTGCTTCGAGATGATGCGAAGCCGACGGATGCTCTACCTAAGCCGACCTGGGGAGCTCCAAATGCACCCCCCCTCATTGGAGCCGTACATTGTCGGGAGAGGGAGCCGAATGTGAGTTCTCCCTGTTTCTTTCGTTTGATTGCCTGCCTGCCTAAGCCTCGTCACCTGCCACTTCGCATCTTCATCCCCTTCATACCTCCTGATAAGCACGGGATTAAAGAAAAAAAAAATAAGAATCAAAAGAAGGAAAGGGGAAAAAGAGAAGTGAATCTCATCTGCCCGCCCCTCTTCTATCTTTTCCTATCCCTTCTTCATTCTTATCGATTGCATTGTAAGATTTTCCCTTGCAAAAAGGGAAGGAAAAAAAAAAAAAAAAACCTTATACATGTTGTATTGGATGGATGTTAATCCTTTTCATCTTTCCCACTGTCTCACTGAAGCGCGTCACATAAGATTAATTTAATTTCTCATTCGTGCTGACACGAATTCTTTCTATAGGAATCTCCACCACCGGAGCCTACACCATCCCCTCCTCCTGCTCTCCCAATCATCGATCCAATCCGACGTCCTTCATTGATGCAGTCAGCTCGCCCCGTTGATAGTCAGGGCGACATTATGATGGGTAATACTCCCCATTTTTCAACTATCCCGGCAACGCCCACGCCCACACCTGGACATGCCGGCGCGTATGCATCGCCGCATCCCTTCGTGCCGCGTCCCAGCCCTACTCCGGTCCCTGTCCCACCGTATGGCAATCATGCTGGCGCCTCAGCCCATCACAACTTTCCGGTTCAAGGAGTTCAAGGCGCCCATCATGCCGCTCACGGTCACAGTACACCCCAAATGCCCCAAACTCCGCATTTCCAGGCTCATCAACCACATCAGCCTCCTGCTTACAACGGATTTCCGCCTCAATACAGCACTACACCGATCCCCATACCTCATCAGCCTCACCACGCCCCACCTCATCAAATGAATTCTCCCATGCCCAGCTACGACCCGTCGCATCGCCTTGCGCCGTCGCCTGCTCGTCCTGCCATGGCAGCCACCCCTGGCCCAAGTGGACATGCTCAAGCTAATGCCTATAACCCACCTCGCCCGGTTGAGGTGTACCATTTGGACGACGCCTTGAACGACAAGATTCCTGCCGAGGTTCGAGAACAGTTCCAGCGTGACGAGGCTGGACGAGTGCTCTTCTTCACTCAACCACCGTTAGACCGACCGCACCGCGGCCTTTCGGCTGAAAGCGCTACTCTCGGCCATAGCGTCCGTTATCTTGCCGACCGCGCGCGCGAAGTTGAGGATCGTCGGGCGAAGCGCAAGGCGAGAGATGAGCTGCGAAAGGAGGAAGAAATGAAACGTCAAGAGATGGAGAAGGCTGCTGCTGAGAAGGAGCGACTGCAAATGATCGACATTGCCAGCGACATGTTTGTAGGCTGGGTCAACGACATGAACAAGGGGAATGAGATGCTGAAGGCGGCATATGATGGCTGGAGCTGTCGTGATAAGGACATCGACGCCGTTGCCAAGACATCTGCGGCATAGGAAGCCGAAAAGAAGAAGCGCGAAGGGGATGAGAAGTAAGTCCCATAACTGCCGTGGACTCTAATATCGGATGAATTCTTTGCACGGCGTTTGTGGAGGGAACAATGGGTAGGCTGGCCTCGCAGGAGTTGCAAAGGATACCATTTTACTGGCCAAGTTGGGGTCCTCAGCCATGACGGGTACTTGTTTTTGCTGGGTCGGAAAAAAAACCCCGAGTGTAGGAGTTCTTGTAATGTATTCTACTGTGTGTAACATCACAATGATACCGGCTCTCGATGCGAAGATGAGCCAAAAAAATGAAAGGAATAAGTAATGACCATTTCTACAGATCGTAGCCCATGAAACTGCGTGATCTTCTCATCTTCAACTCTAGAAGTAGTACTATATGACCTCTTGGAACGACCAAGTTACCCTCGGTAGTCATACCCACAACCATACCAGCTTTTACACATATAATGCTACACATTAACAGCGTCAGTGATGAATTCACCTGGTGTTTAACACATAAAATTATATGCGATTAGGCCTACTGAGCACCACGGTCACTAGCGAAAACATCCTCTTCACTACATAGTATTCTTTAACCGGGTCTATATTGCTACGTACCAAGTCGAGATGCAAGTTCCTTTGTCGGCCCAGTTGTGCCAGATCCCACGTAAGAATCAAGCTCGATTCGGGTAGGTCGCAAGGGCAAGATAGTGTGCTGCCATGCGACTAAGCCACCGAATCATCCGCTCTCCACCCTCTAGTAATTCACCACGATGGAGATCAAAATGGCCAAACATTGTTTCGGTAGTGATCCGAGCTCGGCATAATAAGTGGTATCGTGGTGAATTTTACCATTTTCCCTTTCTCCCAGTTATCATTCCCTGCAGCTAGTCCTGCGGGAAGCTCTTCATAGATCAAACGCAATTCTTTCTTGTCTCAGAACAGACAGGCTCGCAACCCAAAGCATCGCGCGTCAAGGCGCCTAAGAGAAGTGGCGGCGGATGATTGCCTGTCCTTCCTGTGAAAAGTGCTGCTGCAACAGTAGGGTTGGGTCAACATTCGCCGACTGAAGCAGAATCTGAATCGCTCGGGCAACACGTGCGCCAAGTTGGCCATGGAGCATTTCAGCCTCGAGAGCTTGTCCGACGTAGACAAATACTTTATCTACCTGGCTAGTTACCGCAGGGTTTTGTCTATATGCAAGATTAGCAATTTGGATTTTGCTATACACCGCGCAGACGAGGGGCATAGGAAGTTATCCTCTCATGTGGCACGGAAACAAGTATCAGACTTACTGTTCAATCAATTCCACGAGGTATCCGTAAGCGTATGGCGCCGCCTCTTCGTCATTGGTTACTGGCAGGGTATTGATCCTATATGGTGAACTGATTAGTGCTGGTACTTGGTGTGGGACTGTTTCAAAACACGCACCATTGTGTCGCGATAGCTTGCGGATCTTGTAGGCTTTGTTTATTAAAATGAAGGATCTTGGCGATAGCTGCGCAAGCGTTTTCTATCCGTACGTTAGCGATACTAGAACGTGCTTTGAGTTTGACGATGCGACTGACCAGTAGCGTAAACGGCCTCTTCACCCCGAGCGTCCGGTATTTGTGTCGCCTGGAACAAATAAGGTATAGAGGTCGCCAGGAACTGAGACCAAGGGGCTCCGCCACGATGTGCGGCAACACCAATGCCGTACCTATCAGAAATGTCAGCGTTTGCACTCATTTTGGTTGTATGGTATCACCTACGCGGCAGCCTGCCGAATAGCAGCTGAAGGATCCTTGCAACCTTCTAAAAGAGCAGTACTTATAGCTTGGGCATAGCGGACACTCTGTGGCCCACAATATTCAAGGACATCATCCATGATGCACAATCCCCACTGGCGCTGGGTCGGATCTGTTGAAGCGAGGAAGCTTTGGTATGTTCCCATGAGACGTTCCCACGGCTGAAGGAAGACGTCGCCGTGATTCTTAAAGATGGAATGGAAAGCTTTGTTCATGTCGGAGAGCAGGGTTTGGTCATCCTCGATCGCAAGCAGTAGCTCCTCAGCTTCATCCTCGGCGTCTTCAGCGGCTGCCCCTTCCTTGTCCTCCTCGCGGCGCGCAACGCGGTCCTTATAGTCTTCAATAGCTGAATGGACACCATCTATGAACTTTCCCATATGCTGCTGGGTAAGGCAGTTTTTTCCGACTACCTCGACAGACTCGTAGAAGCATTGGTACATCTCGGCCAAAGCGTCGATGGCGGGCTCTGCGGTTAAAACTTCCAGTAACTTGTCTACAGTTCCAGCCCACAGGCCTCGGAGCTCGTTGGACTCCGGCCCGTAAGCTTTCTTATACGAGCTGAGGAGCTGCGGGACAAGTTTCGCGGAAATAAATCTAACCGGGTCGTGGAAGAAGAATGCTAGACCCGGGAGAGCAATCTTCTCCATGGTATCAGCAACATACGGGGCGAAATGGCCTTCCAGGGTTTGCGCGTAAACGACGAGTAGCTCGATCGCCATATGCTTGTCGTCCATCGTGCTAGTTCTGATGCCAATCATCTTGCCCTTCAAGGGAACTAGTTCCCACCCGTCCTCTTGCTGGAACTGTTCGATCTCATCGTCCGTGTCGAGCAATTGTATGTCAGCCTTAGCGCTAGCCAATTCCACCAGCGGAGGCATGACATTTGGCAAGAAACGCAAAAATTCGGAACCCATGACTCTGCACATTCGGCCCCAGCAGTGCATGAGATACTGCGACTGCGGGTCATCGGCGTCGGTAATGTTGTTTTGGATGTGGGCGAGGAGATCGACCAAAGTCATCGCATCATTTCCAAGACGTTCCTTGCCAACCGCCAATGCTATCAGAGTAGCACATTCCATAGCCTTTGCGCGGAGTAATCGGTACTCCTTTTCGGTCTCTTGCCGTAGGACATTAACGAGCAAAGGCATGAGCGTGTCGTAATACTTGGAAAAGGCAGCCTCAGCCGCATCAGCAATAGTAGCGATGGTGGACAGGGCTTGTTCCTGGACGTAGCGCTTCTCATTTTGAAGTAGTTGGAAGAGGTGAGACAGGAGGTCGTCGAGGTAGGGTTCGAGAATGCTCTTCTCCGCCTCCTCGCAGAAATTAACCAGGGCCGCGGCGGCGTGTGCCTTAACACGACCCTCGGGCGAGTCGAGTACAGGGATAATGGTCTTCAGAACGGTATCATAGTACTCCTTCTGCATCGTAGGCGCAAAATCCGTACTCATTTGGCCGAGAGCTTGGCATCCGGCCCAGCGCACCCGCGGATGGGGATCCTTCAGAGCGGGAACAACAAGTTCAAGGACCTGACTGAGCTCCTTGACCATGAGATCACGGCAGCCTTCAGAGATGGCCGAGATGGCCATGAGTGCCGCATGCCGATCTTTCCACGCCATAGAAGTCATCATTCTAGGAAGCCAGTGAAATGTGGGGGCGAGAATAGTCTCGCCGCCAAGTTTGTTAGCCAATCGGTCCATACATTGTTCTCCGGCGACATGGTTAAGGTCGCTCTCTTCCTGATCAAAGTCGTCGGATGATAACCATTCGGCGGCATCGTCATCGTCTTCTCCTATATCCGTCATCAGGCTGAGGCACTGGGTAATCATGTCGTTCGTGTACGAAGGATCCTTGCGGCACATCGATGGCGCATAGTCAGCGAATGTAGCCATCAGCTCGAGCGCATTCTGACGACAGAGGTCGTTCAACTCTTTGTCCTGGATGACGCCGACGCTGAACATGACCAGATTATGGAATAAAGGCCTAAACATCTTGGGCGATGTCTCCGCCAATTCTATTAGCGCCACGAGGGCCTTGCTGAGATCCTCGGAATCATGCGAATCCTTGATAGGAGGTAGGATGTTAAGGACGTCGGGAAGTAGCGAGAAATACTTCGGCAGCGCCTTTTTAGGGAGACTTCGGAAGAAGGAAGCGAAGGCCTCCATGGCAGCTAATCGAACAGCCACCGAATCATCCTTGAAGCCTCTGTTGAAAGCCTCAAGAACGGCAGACTCGTGCTGCTTTTCAATGATTCCGGGTGTCGTCGCAAACACACGATAAGCCGTCTCTCTCTGGCCTACATCCGGTGCTACGCTCAGGTTGAACAGAACAGCTAGAATCTCGGGCCATTGCTGATCTAGGATGTCGTTAGCAGGCACTTTCGTAGGCATGTATACCCTGCTGCAATAGCGCCTCTTGGTTATTCGTCCCGAAGGCATAGTGGATGGTATTGTAGATGTAACAAAACGTGATCGAGGGCATGGGTGGGAAGAAAAAGAGAAAGGTGACGAGGCGGTGAACTAACTTGTTTCTGAATACTGTCTTGCAACGTCGGCGACAGCATCGCTTATCTTATTCCTAACGAGGCGATCCCTCTCGTTGGCTAGGGTCTCAAGGAGTTTCTGGCGGATGATGGATGCCTGCGCATGGGGTAAGGAGACAAATATCTCGGTGCTCTCTCCCTTTTCGTTTTTGCGCGACTTGGAGGCTATTCGACGAAATATAACGGCGGCGAATGAACGAAGCTACACGAGAGGTAGGCGAACTGATCAGTGCCTGTAGGTTCCAAACAATGGGCGGATAACTACAAAGAAAAGGTTATGCGTACTGATGTCTCGTTTGGAGCAGCTATCTGCTCGGCTAAGCCCATCAACAGGACATCAGGTCGAGTAGCGGTCCAGTTACTTTGCAAATGACCCTCGGCCTGAGATCGTATGGAATTGTCTGGAGATTGCAGGGCTTGCAGAAGCTGTGTCAGCTCTGCGTGCGTCTCGGCCGGAAGTACCGACATGGTTGCTAGTAGCTGAACTCGATTACGGAGGCGGAGGCGGATGCGGACGCGGACGGGCGTAAATTGTCGAGGGGGGGAGAACAGGAGAAATGGTATTCTAGTATCGGCTGGTAGAGAACAAATTTGACAAGGATTCAAAAGTTGTGTCTCTACTTCGTGATGTTGTGCCCCGCAGGGCTAAGGCGCGCGGTGGCCGGCTGTGGATTGTGCGAATTAACGAGTAGGGAAAGACGATCAAATGTTGATATCAACGCAGTAATTTCGAAATATTAAATTCCTGCGTCTTCCGTTTTATGCTCGAAATTCTAGTTCGATTAAACTCTTGCGAAAAGATCCTAGAATAAATCCAAATTGCCACACATTAAAAGAGCACTCGGTCTGTGTGGTGATGGCGGTGGTAGTAGCGGTTATAATTGTTGTTGTTGCACTATGTTGTTGTTATTTTTTTTTTTTCTTTGGCATCAATCAGACGTAGCGAGGGGTCGCGAAAGAGGGGAGATTTCTCTATCTTTTTTTTTCTTTTCTCTTTAGCAAGAAATCCCACCAATTTCATAAAATTCCCGACTAACTACTCTATTTAGTCGCATAAATGCATTCAAGTTGGCCTGTGCGTACATGTTTTATTAAGCCAGCAACGTTCCCAGGTGCATTGTCACTAACTATAAAGAGAAGCTTATAATTGCCGGCTTCGGTATGGCTTACCCGACTAAGTCTAGTAGACCAGGCACGCTCTTACGCATGTGAAGTGTATCTATCGATAGAGGATGGGTAGGTACAAACCTACCTACGTACATACGCGGTATGTACGTAGCAGTAGGCATTGATAAGATCAGGCTGCTTCGATGCTCCAAGCCTTTTGATCCAATTGATTGACAGGTCTTGCGACAAGAGGTGATTCGCATAGATTTCTGTCTGGCATATCTACAGCTCGCGGCCAGTTGATTGGCCGCAGAGTTTTGCGTCTCGAACACGCCCTACCTCTTCACGCTGCCACGTATTACACCCGTGTAAATGCTCTTAATCCCTATTTGCTAAACACGAGCTACCACAGTAACTTTATACCCAAGTCAAGGCCAGTCATCAGCTTATGGTTTCAATGTTTTGGGCAATTATGTATAATGAATAGATCTATGGACGTGGGGAGGATCAATCATCTTATCCTCCTATATTAAGTCAAATGCTATCTTCGGTAGGTAGAGATTTACCACTTATCTCGTCTCTATTTGCTTTTCGAGAGTTGCATTATTGATGGGGCACTATGTACACCATGCGATCGAAAATATAAGCAGAACTCCCCTTCCACTTCAATTATCTTGATCATCCAAGATTTTTTTTCTTTTTTTTTTTTCTTTTTCCTATTTCATGCTAAGTTTGAACCATCAACGATTTCCTGAAACATCGAAGTACATAGGTATAACAAGTAGTATGCAGGTACAAAATACACATCCAAGATCGGAAGACAGATTAGGTATCGATATTACTTCCGGTACCTATAAATAAGAATGATCCATTAAAGTTAACTCGGACTACGGGATCGACACAACGACAGGTGGGTGACGACGGTGTGGGAAGGTGAAGGAGGGGTTACGGCGGTCCGGGGAGGGGCGGTCGCATTGTCGACAATCGGGAATGTTTTACTAGTCGTACAGTCGTAGGTAATACTTCGCGCAATAGCGCCCGTCTCTCACCGGTGTATACCTACATAGGTACATACATACATACATCCCTACCTACATACCTACATCCATGATACCTACATTCCAATGTTACATTCGTCCCTCAACACCAATTACACCGATTGAAGGATCGACCTTTTCTTTGCGCCGTCACCGACACAACCAGCATAACAAAATCAGTAACACCATGATATTAGCTGTTCCAAGAAGCTTCTCTTCTGTAAACCCCATGAAAAGCCACATAAGTTCCTAAACCAGGCAAGGCTAAACTAGTTTCTCAGGCTCCAGCTATAGCTTCAAAGCTGGAAGTCATCCCGACTCTTCCCAACTTCACGACAAAGCGAAGAGCGATACTTGCTACAAAGATCTGTCTACTTGCCTACTTTGCCTACTTACTCTGGAATCTTGTCACGTACCAGGCTCTCCCTTCACCATGGATCCTAACGCCTTCTATTCCCGAGGAGGCAGAGATTCGAAGGAAACGAGCATCTCACCGCCGCCCCCTCAACGAACAGGGTCTGCTTCGAGCTTGCACAAGCCTGGCCATGTCATTTCTCATAGCCATCGTTCAAGCTTCGCCGAGAACTTGAGGGGGCTGCCACCCTCGCCGCGAAATCAAAGACATCCATCCTTTACTCAAGCAGCCATTCAGGAACTACTCAATCATCCGCCAGCCCCGAGACAGCACAACCCTCGTTTCGCCGGCAGGGATTGGCGCGATATCGCAATCGGAGAGCTTGTGTCGAAAGATGAAGTCTCCTGGGTCGAAATGGATACTAGCGTGGAAGATGCGACGATGGTACTCACTACTTATTCCTATCTAATAACTCCTCTCTAACCGTGTCCCTAGGCGCTACTTAAGAATACCTCGAGCAACGTTGTCATCGTTAGAGAAAACGCCGCTAGCTCCGTTCCGGTCTCGACCTTCGATTATAATGACCTGAACGCATACATCCTAGTCGTAGTCGGTTTGGCGCATCCAAGTGAGGACTTGGTCGAATTGTACGATACAGTGGCGACGAAGGCCCAAGCCCGGGTTAGTATCCCTCTTCGCGAAGTCCAGCCAATATTCCGGAAAGAGTCGCTCGTTACCTTAGAAGGGGACGAAGATCTAGCCAAAGCGATTGAGGTTTTCGGTAGCGGCGTACACCGAGCGCTCGTCACCAATCATGACGGGGAAGTTGTTGGTATCCTAAGCCAGTTGAAACTTATCGAATTCTTCTGGAATGAAGGGGTTAATTTCCGTGTCATCGATGATCTCTACCCCAAGCTCTTGCGCGATGTTGGCGTTGGATCGCAACAGATAATAGCTATTAAGTATGCGCGCCACTAGTCTGCCGATTCTACAGCGTTCACGTTTTTCCTTTGCTAACAACCACGCAGTGCGGACAGCCCTTTGACAGAAGCCCTCAATCTTATGAACCAAGAAGGCCTATCAAGCGTAGCTGTCGTCGACAATGGCTTAAATGTCGTTGGTAACATTTCTAGCGCGGATGTCAAACACCTTACTAACGCTGCGAGCTTCCCGCTATTGCAGAATTCATGTATGCATTTCATATCGGTCATCTTGACTGAACAGGGTGTTGAGAAAGGCAAGGATTCGTTCCCTGTCTTCCATGTCAATCCCTACTCGACGCTGGCGCACACGGTGGCCAAACTCGTGGCTACTCATTCACATAGAATGTGGATAGTGGAATCAGCTTCTCCATCACCTTCCGCACCCGGGACCCCTTCGCTAGGGCCCACCGTCTTCGTCCCGACTCCTTCTTCTTCGCAGACATCTCTTACCGGTAGTCACTTCCCTTCCGTCCCCCCGGCTTCCACTTTACCTGGGTCTCATTTGTCGGGCCGCCTGATCGGTGTTGTTACCTTGACGGATATTCTTAATCTGTTTGCGAGGTCCACCGGACTGAACCCATCAGATCCGAGCGAGCAACGAGCAAGAAGGCGGAGGAGCTCTAGCAGTTCTGTTCGCCCGTCTATCGAGTCTACGCGTGCTAGCCTAGATATTCGACGTTAAAAGATGCCAGGCTGTCGAGTAGTGCATGGCAAGAATCGGGGGGAAAGAGAACCTAAATGTTGTTTAGGGGTTGGCAGGGTTACAATACACAGCAGTATGGTGTCACCGTGATCCTATTCTTATCTCAGGGCTCTTTCTTATTTCCACATCAGCAGTAGAGAGGGGGTTTTGGTGATGTTCTTTTTACGTCCCATCTATTCCAAAGCGCAATGACGTTTACGAGATACGCCGTTGGGAGTCCGTGGCGTTACTTCCGGGTTTCTCTTTACAAGGATCATAGTCGGAGTTAGACATATTCAAATATTACCAATGCGTGCTTGTCCCTCTCGTTTCTTTCGGCAGTGATACCTGGCTAGGTGATATCAAACTTTTGATGGTGATATTATGTTTACATTCTGCACGACGTATGTAACGTAAGATTTAAATGTTTAATACAATGAACAATAGCATAAGAATAGCTTATTATGTATGCATAATAATAGTGACTATACCGTACGTATCTGGCAGTTGCCTGTGTGGAATAGGTACCAAGCTTTAACAGACTTCGCATAACATATTAGCTTATGTAAGTGATTAAGGAGCGAAGACATTCAACCAGGTACCTACTAGTGTACATTTATCCAAGTCATGTGATATGTAACAAGCCTCGGCACTAAATTAATTAAACCATATAGAGTGCCGTAAATCGCAAATTTTCAACAAATTACCGCTAGACTGGACGGTAGGGCACGATGTCGGAGTGGTTAACGAGTGAGACTTGAATCGCCGAGAATTATTTCATTCTTGTGCAGTGTGATCTCATGCCTTCGGGCGCGCAGGTTCGAATCCTGCTCGTGTCGTTCTTTTTAGCTTGGGTCCTTTTCCTTTTCATTCCTCAATGACGACTCAGGAACTGAGCTGGTTCAGTCGTCTAATGAACTATTTCACGAGTTCGATATTTTCAAGGCTGTAACATCGTTGTTTCTCTTAGCTCCTTTTTTATAGCTCTCCACAGCAGTCTCTAATAGATATGACTATTTTCGACAGGCCATATATTTCTTCTCCCGGACAATCAAGCCGATCCCATCTCCCGCAAGAAGAAAATTAATTTCAATCAACACGTTCCCTAGAATGTTCATTTCTCACTCCTTCTCCGAACCGGTGGATTTTTGTGACCCGAGTATTCTCTCCTTGTCTGCGGCCGAGAATAAAGCGGTGCCCTGCTGTAGGGATTTGATGAGCATGCCTACCGCGTCGCCTTTGAAGTCGTCGGCGCTGCGAATCTTGTCTAGATCCTCTGCGAATTCCTTTGTGCTTTGCTGGAGGTAATAGGAGGTGAACTCCCGAGACGTACTGTCTTTGTTTGACATCTCTCGTTGACTTTTCTACAAATTCTTGGAAATGTGCCGATTGTTACTCGAGATATTGTCTGCTCGATCGAAATGAAGGTAAATGTAGTTTGTAGCTTTAGGTAAGTGTGTAAGCTGTTGTTGTTAGTGGGTGGAAAAGTTTTGGGAGGTTATTACAAGATTGCCAGTCTTGCGGCTTGCCAATCTGTAACCCCACATACCGTTGAAGCTACCAAGTATTATTATTAACTTCTACAAACATATCTGCCAGTTTATGTCGTCGTCATAATTTTAACGAATAACTACCTGCATCTGGGAAATGCAGCAGGCATTTGAAATATTCATTCATTTTATGTAATCAATTCACATGCAATCCCCAAGACGATGTTTTCCAGGAGCAGTTCAAACTTCAAGGGTTCCCCGCCTTGCTTGTGTTTCAGGGGACATAGGGACATGGAACAACCTAGCCATCCCCATTACGTCAACAGCACCTGGACATCTTTCTTCTCTTCATGTAATTCTCTAAACCCTCCCTACTAACGAACAACTGCAATAATATCAAGATGGCGCCGCACGAAGGCTTGGTCCACCTAAAGGAATACGACTGGAGGGACAGCAATGTCGAAAATATAGGATCAGAACTTGATCACAAGGTCAAATACAATTCAGCGTCTACAGAACCTGCATGGCAGGAAGTCGGACATGCCGCCGGTCTTCACGTTTGGCGAATCGAGGATTTTGAGGTAGTCCCGTGGCCAAAAGATCGGTACGGCGACTTTCACGAGGGAGACAGTTACATCGTCTTGCACTCGTACAAAGTAGGAAGCAAGGATGGTGAGCAGAAGCTTGCTCACGACATCTTCTTTTGGCTCGGAAGCAAGACATCGCAAGACGAAGCGGGCACGGCCGCTTATAAAACGGTCGAGCTCGACGAATTCTTACATGGCGTCGCAACGCAGCATCGAGAGCTCCAGAAGGAGCCTTCCGACGATTTTGTCGCTCTGTTCTCTCGCATCCGAATCCTTTCTGGTGGTGCTCGCTCTGGCTTCACGCACGTCGAAACCGAGGAGGAACCGAAGGATACTCTGATGCTGCTTAGGATCTTCAAGCATCCGTCTGCTAAGCGGGCAGACTCCGTTATGGTCTACGAAGTTGAACCTACCTGGCAGAGTCTCGACGAGAACGACGTCTTCGTATTGGAGCGTAAGGATAAGATCTGGGTCTGGCAGGGCAAGAATTGTAGCCCGATGGAGAAAGCAAAGGCTGCCCAAGTTGTTCACGACATGACCATTGCGAAGCACATCGATGTCGAAGTGCTGTCACAAGAAGAAGCGAGGTCTCGAACTGTTGTTGCTATGCTAGGGGGTGAAGACGTTGGGGAATCGCTTAAAGCCCCTCGGCCGATTATCTCGTCTAGCGGTCACACTGTCGGTCGTCGCCCTCGCAGACTTTTCCGCTTGTCGGATGCCTCCGGCCAGTTGAGGTTCGACATAGTCAAAGAAGGCACCGATATTAACGAGGCAGATCTAGATAGCAATGATGTTTTCCTTCTTGACACGGGCGATACTGTTTGGGTCTGGCAAGGTTCAAGAGCAAGCAAGACAGAAAAGGCCATGTGGATTAAGGTGGCCGAATCATACATTCGGCGACTTGGAGAGGACGATGACAAAGCATATCTAAGCCCAATATCCAAGGTAGTCGAGGGCAACGAAAGTCCGGCATTTATCAAGGCTCTTGAGGCGTGATGGAGGCTTTTTCTTTACTGCCACTACTACCACCCCTTTTTCGTCTTGCTGGACTCGACACAAGCGCCGAATTATTTCGTACTAAAAAATCCAGTCTTGTATAGGCGCAACATTGATTTTTAAATCGTGAAGCTAATGAGCTTGAATAACTTGGACTTGAAACTATTTCATTAGTAATATCTCGTAGATGCAATTAAAAGGATTAAGCACGGTAATATTGCAGTAATATGGCAAATGGGGCGGCGGCCTCAATTTTGACGCGACGCTAGCAGGCGCCCCCCTGTTCCTGGACCCTAGCGCCCTAGGCCGTGTGATCCGTGTGGAAAGTAAACTTTAGCTGGGGGCTGCCTGGTTACATGCTGCATAGGAGAAAAAGGATTTGGACCCTTTTTGACTTGATTTGGATCTCGTTGCCGAATTTCCCCTAGACTTCCCCTACAATGCCATCTTACATTCGAATTATTCACAATTAGCACTCCCCTACTAAACTTCACCTTACGCCATCACTACACTCCGTGGTGAAACATCAATGTCTCTCGCTTGATCATCCGACGATTAAATTCGAAGATGGACCTTCACGAGGCTCAGGCGTACTTGCAGTCTTCGCTGCACGAGATATCTCACGCCTTTCAGAAAGTCCCCGGAAGTGCCGTCTTAATACGATACATCCAGTCCAGCTATCAGAATGACCCAATCCGATCCGCTATAGAACTTGTTCTTGTTATATTCTTCGTTCGATACATCCTCTCGCCGTCTTATCCTACCCACGGTCCCAATTACGTGAAGCTTCGCGAAGATGAGATCGATGAGCTCGTTAAGGAGTGGGAGCCCGAACCGCTCGTCGCTCCGCAGACCCCTTTTGAGGAAGCCGAATCCGAGAGACAGCCCATGATTGTCGGGTAAGCATCAGCGCAGCAAAAACAAAAGTAGAGGGCGATTACTAATAGCACGAGTATAGACCGACTGGTCCGAAGGTAAAGCTATCTAACGGCAAGACCGTTGTAAATTTAGCCTCCTACAACTTCTATAATCTAAACGCGAGTGAATCGATTAAGGAAAAAGCTATCCAGACGCTGCGCACATATGGAGTTGGTCCCTGCGGTCCGCCGCAGTTCTACGGTACTCAGGACGTTCACATGGCTACCGAGCATGACATCGCCGTCTTCCTTGGAACCCAGAACAGCATTGTTTATTCTCACGCTTTCTCAACTATCTCGAGCGTTATTCCAACTTTCTGCAAGCGAGGGGATGTCATTGTGGCCGATAAGATGGTCAACTACTCTATTCGCAAAGGACTGGAAGCTTCCCGGAGCATCATTAAATGGTACGAACATAATGACATGGAAGACCTGGAGCAAGTTATGAAGAAGGTGGTCGAGGAACAAGCAAAGAAGAAGATTCTGACCAGGCGATTCATCGTGACGGAAGGTCTATTTGAGATGGTCGGAGATTGCTCTAACCTTCCTAAGCTCGTAAGCTCTCCTCACCTGGTTCGAACTCTGTTGGGCTGTTTAGCTAATGAAGAATGCATTTTTAGGTGGAGCTGAAGGAAAAATACAAGTTCCGCATTGCTCTTGATGAGACTTGGTCTTTCGGCGTGCTCGGCCACAACGGACGAGGGCTTACCGAGGCACAGAATGTAGACTCGGAGGCCGTAGATATGATTATCGGGTCCTTGGCGGGTCCTCTCTGCGCAGCGGGCGGATTCTGTGCCGGTTCGAAGGACGTTGTAAGACACCAACGTATCAATGCCGCATCCTACACCTACTCTGCCGCTTTACCTGCTATGGCGGCCGTCACAGCCAGCGAGACTCTGAATGTTCTACAGTGCAACCCTGATATTCTGCTCCAATGCCGGGAAAACATCCGAGCCATGAGGGCGCAACTCGACCCCCGAAGCGACTGGGTGCAATGCACGAGCGACCCCGAAAACCCGGTCATGTTACTCGTGTTTAAGCCCGAGGTGGTCTCGTCGAGACGGTTAAGCAACGAAGACCAGGAGCGACTGTTCCTCGACATCGCGGACGAAGTAAGTTTCTAGAGATTACCCCCGCCATGATCTATCTACTCACAGAGATGTAGGCGCTTGCCAACGGAGTGCTAGTCACACGGTTAAAGAGCGTGATGTTGAATGGGAGCATCGGAACCAATGACATAAATATCAAGCCTGCGCTCAAGGTTTGTATCACGTCGGGTTTGTCGAAGAAGGAGATCGAGAAGGCCGGAGTGACGATTCGGCACGCCATCACAAAAATAATGACTCGGAAGCCAAGCCGGCAGTCGACCCTAGCTGCTTAGTAACCATTCGGCTTCTCGTGATCTCGCCTGCTACTCTACGTCGTCTTACGAAATGGTACGAGAGGAAGATGCTCGATATTGACGCAGAGGCCAAATATTATGTTACGACCCGAGTATGGCTCGACGATAATGCGGACGGGTGTTGGGACGAGCCGTATGAGATGGGTTTGGTCATGAATGTATACAGGACGAGAAAAGGAGGCAAGCTGCGATAGATATCAGATTATAGACTTGGATACTAATTGCTAATTCTTACAAATCACATGCCAGCTTCCTAATAATAAGTTTGCCTTGTTGGATACGAGGAAGGGTCAGGCTGTCCCGAAGTACCAGGTAGGTACGCCTATAAGGTGATATGTACTTTCCTTCAGTCATTGAAGGAAGTGAGACATCCATATCTTAGAGTTCTACTAGTGTACCTATTTTAATCCGAAGGTATTATTTGCTAGCGTTCTTGCCGTTAAGTTCCTGTTTTTTACAGGGCTTAGATGAAATTGAGGCGGTTTTATCTTCTATATCCAACGTTTTCCCTCATCATACTATCCCAAATATTTCACCCTTCTTCACCTTCCTTCACCTCACCTCTATTATTCTCATCGTTCATTTTTTACGTGTAGAACACGCACCTGTATTAAATCACACTCTTTTATACTCTTACACCCTTACAATCTTTTACACTCGACTACCTGCTCAGGGTCGTCTAGTTTACCTTTCGTTGACTCTTCTCGTTGCCGTCTGAATATTCCAACAAGGTAGTGTCAATAATCGATATCTATTGATATCGAGAACAAAGATAGTAAGTACTACACCTAGCTATGTCCTCGATTTCCACTTACCCTACCTACTATGCACTATGGTGTGCCCTCCCTTATTTTTGATCTTTGACATTTCCTCTCCCTTGCAACGCCAGCATTCCTTCACCACAATATTTTGCTCCCCTTCGAGGGAATGCGCGTCTTACCGTGTTTATTGTTTCTCCCTCCTTTGATCTCGATGCCGGGGCAACTTCCGCCACAATAATTGCAGCATTGTTAGCACCTTTTCTTGTATTGAAGTTGGACCCTCGAGTCTAGAACTTCAACATAACTCCTTGATATACCCTTTTACCTACGAACACCAGTTCAAATTCCACTCCTTTGTCCCTTTTTGTTTCTCACCTTCTTCACGCTCTCAGTCACTCGTTCGTTAATTCGTTCGTTCGTTCGTTCATTCTCGCACATAGTTGCCTCACTAACAATTTAGGTCGTTCGTTATTTGTTTCATACATTTCCACCGCGTTCCGCGATTTCCTGATTCTTAACGTATCCTTCGTCATATTGACGCATCGATACCATGAAGTCTATCACGATTTCTCTTACGTTTCTTTCCCTTCTCCACCTGACGGCTGGACAGCCTCGTAAGTCACTATTCTATATATCTTTGTTTTAACTTACTTAAATTAATCTAATAACAGGACATCAACATGCCCACCACCACAAGGCGAACAGGGACATTACTCCAAAAGGGGGTAAAATCACCATTACAGGTACTACGTACAGTACAACTACTGAGATCCCCGAAGTCGTGGTCTATGTAGACCAAAACAACAAACCAATTCATACCACCACTGAGACGGTTGTCTACGTTCCAGCATCAGTAGAGACGCACAAGACACTGGCTCCATCCACGTCGACAGTTATTGCCCCCCCTGTGCCTACTAAGGCTGTATCATCGGGGGCATCTACTCCCCCAGCGCCGTCTACATCAGCTTCACCCACTTCAAAGCATGTGTCAACTTTTGAACCCGTCCCATCTCCTAGATCGTCACGAGCCAGTCCAGCACCATCAGTATCCTCCGTGCCATCTTCTATGCCATCTCCTCCGCCGTCCCCTCCTGTTTCTGGCGGAGGCACCCTTCATGGTGTCACTTATTCTCCTTACAAGGGCAGTGGAGGCTGCAAGTCTGCAAGCGAGGTTGACGCGGATTTCGCGCTCATAGCCAAAGACTACGGCGTAATGCGTCTGTATGGCGTTGACTGCAATCAGGTGGCAACAGCATATGCTGCTGCCAAGAAACACGGAAACAAGCTCTTCCTGGGCATCTATGACATCAACTCTGTAGAACAATCAGTCTCTACTATGGCTGCCGGCGTTAATCACGATTGGAGTATCGTTGACACCGTCTCGGTCGGCAATGAACTAGTCAA
This sequence comes from Annulohypoxylon truncatum, assembly GCF_022578515.1. Classification (NCBI taxonomy): domain Eukaryota; kingdom Fungi; phylum Ascomycota; class Sordariomycetes; order Xylariales; family Hypoxylaceae; genus Annulohypoxylon; species Annulohypoxylon truncatum. The sequence continues at coordinate 88,812 of NW_025953811.1, forward strand.
TAACGGCGGAGCAACTGTAGGCCAGTCGCTTAGCGCATTGAGTCAGGCGCGATCTGCGTTAAGGGCCGCCGGATACCAAGGCCCTGTCGTCGTCGTGGATACATTCGTTGCCATGCTGTCTCACCCCGAACTCTGCGACCAGTCGGACTATTGTGCTGTCAACGTCCACCCTTTCTTCGACCCCAATACGGGCCCAAACCAAGCAGGATCGTTTATTACTTCTACCGTCAGTAAGATTCGCAGCAAGCTATCCGACTCGAGCAAGCGCATTGTGGTTACGGAGACGGGATGGCCCTGGCAAGGAGAAGCGAACGGCGCGGCCGTACCCGGCATAGGCCAACAGTCGACCGCGCTATCGTCTATCAAGAACGCGTTTACTAACAACGCGAATGACTTGATACTCTTCACAGCCTTCAACGACATGTGGAAGAAGCCCGATGCAGGAACGTTCATGGCTGAGCAGTTCTGGGGCATGGGAGGACGGTATTCGCCTAGCGACGAGTAGGACGGCGATGGTGATTAACGGACAGATGGTCTCCAAGTGAGACCCACTTACGAATTAATGAGGTCAGGAATATGCATGGAAACAGTTGGCTGAGTGGATGGCGATGATGATGATGACGACAGGGACCAGTTAGCTAGAGGAAGCCCCAGACTGGAGATGTGTACGATTTGACTGGCATTGCTCCCATTCTCTGTGAAACAGTTTTGACGCTATACTTCCCTCTAGTTTCCAGCCACGGAGCTCGCTAGCTCCATAGACTTGTGTTTTATTTAACGTAAACGGATGCAATCAAGCCATAAAATCCAGATAAAACTTGAGAATCTCGAAGTCACTGACTAGACAGACCTCTAGGTAAGCATATGTGGCAATGTACGGGGTTTTTGAACGTCCTACGTCCATTGAAAGTGGGTTGCATGACATATCATATAGAGTATGTCTAGAGGCCTAGACATTTACTATATGTTATAATATCATAAGGAATAACGCCTATATCATTTGTCATCCACTGCTCTGTTTTGTTTCTTGGATCATCCTCTTCGTCTCTATACAGGTAATCAATGGCTTATAATTATATATTTATTAGCTGTACCACGACCAGAAGCCGAGTCAGGATACTCCCCAACCCCTTTTCTCACATTTATCAAGGGCGCTACCTCTGTCCTGGACTTGGAAGCTCTTCGCCCTCTAACGAAACGGATTCCAATTAATCAATGCAGTTCCCGTAGCAATTAGCAACATGAGACGACTGCACGCCAAACGAGCCTGGATCATATAAAGCAGTTCCAGCTTCCTCGCATCGGTCAAGTTTACCACAGCAGGACACAAACCAAAATTGCTACCAAGAACCCGACAGTAACACCGGTTTCGCTTCCACTACATCTCCATCTCAAGCTCCCGGCACCACTAGTAGTCCCAGGTTGCGCCGAGGAAGTACCGGTCGCGCTCTCGTTGTCCATCGTCATCGTCGCCGTCGCAACCGCGTCGCTACTAGCAGTGGACTCCGGCGCGCCGGAGCCGTAGTACGTGAATGTCAGGCCACTCGCGGTGCTCGTGAGCGGGGGCGCGGCGAGCGTGAGGGCGCCCCAGCGGACGGAAGCGCCTGGAGAGCAACGGGACGAGGTTAGTCAGCGGATACGCACGACATATATCTACAGTACTGCTCTGGGCAATGTGCCGAGAAAAGGAGAATCCTGGCACTCTTGGTTCTGGCTAGACTAAAGTGTTTCGCTAGCCGTTACTTACGCGATGGGCTTCTCGATGGATGAGGAGAGGGGAGAGGGGGCTCACCTGTCAGCGTGAAAGGCGCGACGGAGGTCGAGCTAGGCCCGGATAGGGGGCCAAGAGTAATCGAGCCGAGGGAAGTGGAGCCGCTGCAGGTGGCGGCGGTGGTGTCGGATAGGAGACAGGCTTGGGTTATGGAGCTGCTGGGATGTTTAGCTGTATGTTCGAAAGAGGAGGGAGAGTGAGAGAGATATGCTCGTGTAGAGGGGGTAGGAGTGGATGATGAGATAGGAAGGAGAAAAGTGCGTTATGACGATGAAATAGAACGAGACTCGCATTGTAGAATCGATTGTCCGTTCGTAGTGGTACGTTGAAGGCCCTTCGGCGAACGTGAACGGGAGCAAGGTGCCGCCGCCGATATTGCAACTGTGGCTCTGGTCCGGAGCGCAGAAGATGGTGTAAGTAGTTTCAGCGTCGTTCTACCCGACGTCACCTCAGATGCAGGAGTTAGTTGCGATGGTGTGAGCGAGCGGGTGAGTGAGCGAATGGGCTTAGTGTCCGTAAAAGGAGACATATGTACGTACGCGAGAGAGTATGCTGCCTCGTAGCGCGGCCCAGTCTGTCGGTCCGTAGGACGGTAAAAACACGGAGACTATGGTAGGTGTCGGGTCTTGGGCCCCGACGGGTCCCGTAAGGATCGAGAGGAAGAGCAGCAGCGATAGCGTTAGCCATATGCGGGAATGATTGGCTGCTAGAACAGCTGCCATAATGGTCTTGGCTATACGCAGCAAGGGTCCCGTTTCTTCGAGTGAGCTGTACTCGTGGAGGGATGGGCTAGTGAACGGTAGTGAATAGTGAATCTATCTTATGAAGTAATAGACCAAACAGACCAGATAACTAACTATTCCTTCTCGGGAATCCAGGGGGCATGTCGGCCTATACGTGGATCTATGCGTCTACGTACATGATTTAGTACGCTATGAGGCTCGAATCACGCAACCCCTTGCGATCGTTCACGATAAGCTATCAGCGGAATCGACGTCACATTTTGGCGTGACGTGAACCGGCTTTTGCCTATAAGTGACGTCGGCAATGGGGTTGGTGGAAACCTCATGCAAACGTGGTTACATCCCCTTACGGATTGGGATATGCCGACGCTTTAAGCTTAATGCCCCTGTTGTTATAGCTTGATAACAACACCAGAGGCTCAAACGTCCGTAAAGAGGAAAGATTCACGGCTGAGCGATTAAAAACAGCGAAACCGCCAAGATGTGATGATGCAGTTGGTATTGATGAACTATCCAAATGCTCATGGGGTGCTTGCCCATCTATGTAGGTATGTTTTTGTGTATCTCTAATACAACTGGAGAGATCTATACTCAGTCTCTATCCAACGTGTTTCAGACCAAGTCTCTGCTCGCCCGAGGGTATATCGACAAACCCGAAGAAATAAATAACGAAAGAACAATTACTAAGATCTTCCTACTACGCACCAATGTTTCCCAATGTGTAAAGAGTCAACTTCGACTCCTAATACAATGCCGTACCAACTCGAGGTACTCATGCCAGTAAACAAATAAAAAATAAAAGAGATCAAAAAAAAAAAAGATTAAAAGAAACCTCATTGTCGTGCCTTATGACGACTTCAAGACCGCGCATATATCATAGCAGTTGTCGTAAGCCCAACCCCTAAGAAAGTTGAGCGTAACCAACGTAACCGATATAAAAAATGACGATCATTAATCCATCACATCTTTGTCTCTCGCAATCGTACCGCCACGTAAAAACCCCCTTAATCAGTAGAAGGCGGCGTCGACATGAAGACCTCGGCTTTCTCGAGCGTGTCAACCGTAGCCTCCTCGTCCGAGAAACCGTATTCGCGAGCCTTCTCCCGGACTTCGGCATCGGTAAGACGGGGCAGCTCCTGAGCGGCCTTAACGTAGCTTATCTTCTCGGAGTGGCCCTTTGCGAAGATGACGTCGATTTCTTCCAGAGTACGGCCCGCGGTTTCGGGATAGAGGAAGTAGATGACGGGGAAGAACATGGCATTAAGGATAGCGAAAAACAGGTACGTTCCCCAGCCGCTCTTCCCGGTGTTGGCCAGTAGCACGGGCGTGATCATGACGATGAAGAAGTTCCACAGCCAGTTGGACACGGTCGAAGTAGCGTTGGCCTTGGCTCGCGTCTTGAGCGGGTTGATCTCGGCCGGGTACAGCCACGGTAGCGGCAGCCAGGTCGCGCCGAAGAAGGCGATGTAAGTCTGTTGTTACAATGTTAGCCCCTATTCTCACGAACGAAAAGGGGGTTTGGTATATGTAGAACTTACGAAAAGACCAACAGCAGCACCTTTGGCCGCCTCCTCAGTTCCGGGAATCAAAGCACCGAAAGTAAGAACCATAGACAAGCACTGTCCAACGGTGCCGATGAGGTACAGCTTTCTGCGCCCGATCCGCTCAACGGCAAACCACGAGGTCGTAGCGAAGATGGAATACACAACCATGTTCACGCCTCCCAACAGCAGAGCCAAGTTGTGCGAGGTGCCGATCGAAGTCTGGAATAGAATGGGGAAGTAGTAGATAACGGCGTTGCAACCACTCAGCTGCTGCATCGTCTGAGACGAGGCACCCAGCAACAGACGGCGGAAGTGCTGCGTAGGGCCGTTGGTAAACAGGTCCGACATGGACGTCACACCGCCCTTGTGACCAGACGCGCGGATAGCGTCAACGATAACAGCCTGCTGGGTCTGGACGGTGGGATCGTCGCGGCGCGTTCCGTTAAGAGCTGCCAGTACCGTAGACGCCTCCTCGTTGCGGTCCTTGCTCAATAGCCAACGAGGAGATTCGGGCAGCTGAGTCATGAGACCGAGGACGACGAGAGCAAAGACGCACTGGAAAGCGATCGGGAAACGCCAGACGAAAGCGTGCGGGCCGTACGTGCACCCATAGTCGATCCAGTACGCGATCAAAGTTCCGATAGCAACGTTGCCGCCTTCGATGCAGATGAGTTTACCGCGATTGTGTGAATGACTGCATCTGTCGACGGGGAAAAAGGAAGTCGAGTGTTAGTGAAATTCATAATAGGGATAGATAGAGGCTTGGATAGAATAATTACTTACTCTGCTTGATAAGTTGGCACCGTCGACGTATTGATACCGTTTCCTATTCCCGTTATACAACGTCCTATGATAAACTGCGCTGTCGGACCTCCACCTGCACCGGTCGGCTGAGAACAGATCTGGATGATGACACCGATAATCATGATAGTAGCACCAAGGAAGATAGACCGGCGGCGACCGAGATGGTCGCCGAAAGAGAGGATAAAGCTGGCTCCGAGGAAGCAGCCTACGGCGTATATAGAGACTACGAAGCCTTCATACGTGCTGTCACCGTCGACCTCGGGGAAATCTGAAACGAAGGCCGGGGCGGAGATGATGCCGGACATAACACCTTGATCGTAGCCGAACAACAAGAAGTCCGTCGTCGCTACCGCCGTGATCAGATGCTGCAACTTCTTTCCGGACGTGCCCCAATACGTGGGCGCGCCATTGGCGTCGTCTGTGTGCCCCATATTGTCGTAGTCCAGCCGTCTAAGTCGCGCTCAGGAGAATTTTCAACCGGATATGGGCAGTATGGGGAAGGCCTGCTGAAGGGGGAGAAAAGGACGGGGTAGATAGGAAGGGGGAAGAATAAAGATTGCGGGAGAGATGGAGAGGTAGGGAAATAGACTAGAAGGAGGTCCAGGCTCGTTTGGGGGAATAAGGGGTCCAAGGGGTCCAAGGGGTCCACGGTCCACCAGCCTCATTTTATATATGTTTATGTTGAGATACAAAGATCTGCTTACATAGCCTCCCCCATACCCCTCCGGACGCTTGAGACACTCCAGACGCTCCAGATAATCATAAAAAAGGGTCCGGTGCCTTCAGAACTGGAGTCTCTCAGTTGCGGGTGGATGTCACCGAGCAAGGACCGAGGAAATGTCATCATAACGCCTGAGGTGTGTGAGAGAAAACCTAGAGCGAACCCATCGGGAGCCCATAATAAATCCATACAATAGTGGGCGCCCCCCGGAGACCGCGCCGTCCCAACATGGCCCTGGATTACGTACGGACTTCACGATAATAGTGAATTGTGACACTTGTGATTTGTAGCCGATGGCAAAAAATCTGTATTTGATTTTTATTATGGGGATGTCCTGAAGATCGTCATCCGCGTTTCGTCATATCTACCCACTTCTCCGGTCCACAGCTCGACTCATGCTGGAGCCTTGTGGGGTCGAAGGAGGACCGGACCTTGCGGGCGCGCAGGGCACGATGGGCAACTGGGCCCCTGGCGACCTGTAGCGCAGCCTGCCAATGCTGGGCCTGGCGGCGGCAACGGGATGATGTCGAACGGCGGCCAAAAGATCACGGCATCCATCGCAAGCGGCCGAGAGCCAAGCCGAATTTGGCCAACGCTGCCCACGCTGCCCACGGTTGGTTCATTTTCGAAGAAAGAGGCTGCATGAACCGGTCTTGTCGCCATGGCTGGAATGTCGCCCAGAACCCTATCTGTTTCGCCTCTTTCCGTGCCTGAGCGGTGTGTTCAATGTCGATCTTAGGACGAGAGCCAAGCAACTGATACATCCTGACATCCAGCAATTCCCTTACTTCAAAAGAGTGGGTGTGATAAATCACAATCACCATTGTTCCATATTCCGAGCTTCCGAATTTATGCTGTGTTACATTTCTTTTCTCGTTTTTCTTACCATAACCACCATAAACAGCAATAACAGCCAACCACAGCCCCCATAACTTGCATAGCACAGTAGGTAGGCTAGCATAATCTAGCATAAGTTATAGCGAAGAATCCCGCAAATTGGTACGAGGAAACTTAGAATACAACTTAGAACGCAACTTCAAGGTTGGAAATTATATTATACATCGATGGATCCATGCATACATACCGACATAAATATGGATACCTATACCTGCCTACCTACTAAAGTAGGCACTCGCAACCGATCGATCACTTCTTACTGCATGCATGCGCGGTACCAAGTACGAACAAAATCTGACGAAGAATTTTTTTTCGCATCATTAGCCTTGTGCTGCTGATGCTAGAATCTCTACGGACATTATTACTCTGGTCCATAAGCACTCTATGCATATGGCCCCAAGTCGTAGTAAACGCAACAGGAACCCTTGTCATTATTGAACACCCATCTCGTTTCCATTCAGAGATAGTGAAAAAAAAAAGAAAAAGAAAATAACCTGCAAATATTTATGCCCGAGACTCTACGACGAATGAAAATACCATGTGCCATGCCGCCCACTGTAATCAATCAATACACACAACACCTCAAGTACAGTCTCGCGGATATAACGCTAATTAGTACTCGCCCTAATTCCGTAAACTGGCAGAGTAACCAGGAACTTTTTATTCTTTATGGTACAGGTATCACTTCAATGTTCATTAGACGAATCGGAACTTCTTGGAGTCGTCCGACGAAGACGACGAAGTCGCCGCCGCTGCTGTCGTCATCGATGCCGTACCCGGACCCGTGTACCCGGGCGAGCCGGTTCCCGTCTCCGTTCGATTCTTAGTGTCGTTGTGATCCTGGGTGGGACCCGGCTGAGCTAGGGGAATCGGGAGCTTCTCCAGATTCTTCTCCAACGCAGGTCCGATTTGTTTGCCTCCAACGGCTGGTGCAACGATTAGGGCGACGAAAACGACAAGCATGACGAAGTAGAGGACGGCGTAGCGAATAACACGTCTTCTCCTGAGCTTCGATTGCTTCATCGAGTAGATAGGCGGGCGAATTTGTCGGCTGTAAGTTTATATGTTAGCAACTAGAACCAATACTGAGGTGTGAGCGAACAATGCAACGTACCTTGGTCGGAGCCAGAACAGCATCATAGAATGCAAAGTATCGACCTGGGGGATGAGGATGACAGGCAGCATGATGAACAAAAGGATGTGGCCGAGGATGAAATCCGCGGCGAACATGCTCAGCTCCGTAATCTTGCAGAGATATTCACGTGCCGGCTGAGAGATCGAGTGCCAACCCATAGAATACCATTTTCCTGTCCAGAACGCAATGTTGGACTGATCTGTCTTGAATTCACGAGTGAGAGCCAGCGACACGATGAGCTTCAGGATAAACCTTTGCATCGCAATAGCCGTGATCATTCCCAAAAGGGTCTTGGTAAAGTCGAAGCCCTCAAGGAAGAACATGACTTCGAAAAATACTAGGAGAACAATGACGGCTACGGCGTGGGCAATTGCTGCCAGCACACTACCGAACTTCTTGCAGCACATACTAAGTAGCGGACCCATGCAGCAGGCCATGCCGAAGAGACCACCGAGTAGGCCGGCGTTAATACCAACAGGTGCGAAGGCGACGACAGCAACACGGATAAGAGACGCGGTAGGCTTAGCAGAATCGTCTAACGGCTTAACACCGGTTTGCGCGTTGATGAACAGGTATGGGATAAGTGTTGTTGCCACAAAGAGAAGCGGAGCAATAATCTCGCCGAAAACCAGGTTGGTGATGGCCGCACGGGGCACGTCAGAGGACAGTTTGCCGGACGGGTCTCCTAGCACCTTGCGCTTGTAACCGGTAATCCTCGTACGTGACAGACGACAGAAGGAAATCCATGAAGACGAGTGACTGAGCGAGTTACCACGCGAGAGCCAGCGGAGGTAGTCACGGTAGTCAATGAAGAAATCATTCCATGCGAATTGGTGAGGGTTGTAAAGGAATGGCGAGATGACCAGAGCAAGAAGCGAAACCCAGAAGTAGACCAACGCAGCCTGCCACACGGTTAAGGTCGCAAATAGCAACATCATCAACAGACGGGCACCAAAGTAGATGGATGGACCGGCGAACCGAGAGTACAAGACGCCGAAAGGAATGCGGGCAGTGGCAAAACCACGACCAGTACCAATGTAGCGGGCACCACCGAAGGACAGATCCTGTGTGACAGAGTTGGCGTAAATTTGACAAACGAACACCTCGAAGAATGGCGAGAAAGAGCAGAACTGCTTCGCCAGACGGGTAGCCGCACGCAGCACACCACGCTCGGTAAGTTCCTGAACAATCAAAGGTACGAAGGCCAAGAAGAACACGACGAAGATAGAAATAACGCAGCGGTAGATCCAGTCCATGAGAGCATCCGTGTTCGCACATCCTGTAGGGTACAAGGGGTCCGTAATAGGAACGTTCCGGTTGTATTCACAGGCAATAGTCTGGTTCCGAAGTGAGCCGATGTTAATAAGGACTATCATGAACATCTCGACAGACAACATAATAAAGATGTTGTTCAAATGGAAACCAGCGTGGGCGTAGTAGAATGACAAGAAGCGGTCGAGGGGTAGCTGTGTGCCGAGGTAGTAGTACTCGCGAGATAACATCTGTTCACCCATACCAGTACCGATCTTGGTGGTGAAGTTGAGAATGGATCCAAAACCAAGATCACGACCCTTACCACACTGGTAGTATTCACAGTGCTTGATACGTCCACCACGGAGGAGAGCATTCATACCAGCGTAGATATCCTCGTTCAAATGCAGACCCTTTTGAGCCTTAGAGACACCACCACGAGTATTCATGAAGATACCGTTGAGGAAATCCGGGTGACCATAATGAAGCTTACCACCAATCTGGGATAGCGTTCTGGCGAAGAGCGTGCCGAACGTCTGTTCCTTACCGGCAGCGACGTCACCAAGAATACCAATGTTCTCAGAGAAAATGTACTCGCGAGCACCCAAGATAGCGACAGGAGCTTGGGTCTCGTTCTTGACACCAGGCGTGTATGGGGAAACATTTTCAAGCTTCATTTCCTCAAATTCGGCAAGAACCGACCGAATCTTTAGGCATTCTTCCAGGTAGTTGTCTTGGTTGGCGTCGATAAGCTGGATGTATTCACCACGGTAGAAGATGATGGAGTGGTTCTGGTTATCAGACTTGCCGTCACCGAGCACGGGGTTGCCAGAAAGCTGAATGCGGAACTTGGGACGTCGCATGCCGTTCTCCATTAGTTCAGAGTGACCATCAACCAAAGCAGAGTAGATACGAGGCTCTTCGCCCTCGACTAGAGGCGGCTCTTCGTCAAGGTAAGCAATCTGTAAATCGGGGTAGGCTCTTAGTAGGAATTCAGCGTTCTCCATCTCCTCTTTCTTGAACTTGGCGTAGCGCTGCATAGAGACGACCAGCTTGAACTTGCGTCGGGCCATTCTCTCCAGTTCACGCTCCAACTTCTCAGAGCTACCACCGAACATTTGGACGACTTCGGGGTTCTCAACACGATAGAGCAACTTAATGGCACGGCTGTAGTTCATGAAACCAGAGATAGTACGGTAAAGAGTCTGCGAGCGGAGAGATGCCCAGATACGAGTTCGGAGAGTGTACTCAGGAGCAGAGGACTTGAAACCAATACAGTAGAACGGAAGATCGTCAATCTTGCTCTTGGCCGTGTCCTTTTCCGTCTTTTCTTCATCTCCATTGAATTGAGAGGTCTCATCAGCAAGAATCTTGGTATCTTTCACAAAGCAGTCCCATTCGTGAGGGTGTAGCTGCTTAAGGTATTCAAGCTGTGTAACGCGAGAGTAAGGCTCGTCTTCACGAATAATCTCTCGGAGAGTAAGCAGAATCTTTTCACCATAGTGGGGGATCAGAACAGTGAAGGTTGGCATGTTGTCAACAGGTAGAGGTTCCGGGATCGGCGTAGAAAGAGACTGCGCGAAGAAAGAAATACGACGCTCGGCTTCGCTGTGGTTCGGGAAAAATTCTGTCTTGAACGAATGATCCTCTTGGGAGACGAAGAACGTTGGCGCACGTAGAGTGCGTTTGCCCTCCTGCTCGGATGGAACCTGGTGGTAAAGCAGCTTCTGGACATGGTCGATGGCCAACAGATGTTCTCGGTACATGGATATCACGATAGCGTTCCAGATTTGCGAGATCAAAACCTTGGGCTTGTACTTGATCTCCATGTCCGTCGTAGCCAGGATCTTGGAGTAGATTCGCTTGGGAAGTCGCGAGAAGATATTACGCCAAGGAGTCCAGATGGACGAACCAAGGTAGAATGATCGAGCAATAGAGAAGACGGTGTTAAGCAGGACATACCACATGTACGTGTCGAGGAAGAACAGAATCAAGTCGGTGAGGGTCATAAGAACCATGACAATCGTCGGCTGGTAAGCACACAAGGTGTTACCGATCTGAGCATCACCAAGACAGGTAGACACATCCATAATTTGGAGATAACGAATCGGGTCTCGGAGAGACAATGTGAGATAAATGTATGATTCTCCAAATTTGGCACCAAAAACCGCCGTCCAGAGGAAATAGGACAAAGCTCGATCGTTGCCCTTCAAGTGCGGCCAGCTAGCAGTAAATGTCTGGCTGGCAACATAACGACGAGAGTTCTTGGTTAAGTAACTGCCGAAGAGCGCACCAAGCGGCATAACGGCGAAGAAGATAAACGTGATCAGCGCGATAAAAAATCCGGCAATACCCAAGGCTAAGGCAGGCGTTGCGTTCTGATCCTTCGCGAAACCGAAGACGTAAACACTAGGAGCCAGGTTGATTATAAAGACGACGATTAAGAAGAGCAGTCGCTTGCTGAGATGTTGAGCACCAGCCCATCGTCGTGGGACGTACGCCCACTCGGCACAGGTAGCTATGATCTGGATCAACGAAGCAATGGCACCACCGGCACTAACGATAGCCCACTGCGCAGATGCCGGCGGCTGCTGGTTCACCTGCTGTTCGTACGAAGTACCGACCAGTAGAGTCGGAACGTTGTGTGCGGTGTAGAACCAGAACATGGTCAAGTGGATAACCCAGATACGATTGAAGTTAACAATGACGTGGAACCATGACCGTGTCTCCTTGTAGGTCTTGAAGAAGCACTTTTTCCAGTTCACCTCTTTCAGCTTAAGGTAGCGCTCCGCCGGAGGAACATCAACCAATTTGCTCTTGTCATTGAGAACGATACGCTCAATACCTTCGGGGTACCAGAAAAGCTGGTTGCAATCATCGTAACCGATGATTTGGTTGTGATCACGTTCTCGTCGGACATAGACTCCGTTATAAATCTCGTATCCTTGGTCCCTGCAGTATTGGTATAAGGGTGTAATCACATTGTTCAAGAACGTGCCCTCCTCGACCGGCTCAACCAGGTTTTGGCAGGCGGGCGAATTTAGGTAGTCGTCCGCGCACTTGAAGATGAAGCAAAGGCACTCGGCCATAAAACGGACCTGGTTTGCTTCGCCCCAACATAGAAGGAACAGGGCAATTTGACGAACCCGGTCGTGCTGGGACATGCGGTTCATTCGGGTCTTCCATCGGTACTCGGCTGCTTCCAGACTGTCGTCACCTTCTAGATCTTCCAGAACCTGGTCTTCGTTCTGATCACCCTTCTTGCCCTTGGCCTTCTTCTTCGACTTGCGTGCTTTCTTGCCCATATTCGCAAAGCCGACTGCATCATCCAAGTCAAGATGAGCAGCGAAGTACCACTTTCGGTAGTTGGCGTTGTCACCACCAATGTAATCGGCGTGTAGAGACAGTAGAGCTTGGTTTGGCGTCATTCGGGAAGCTCTTGAATCAAGCAGAACCATCAAGTGGTCGTACATGTTTCGCATGCTATCCCGCTGAAATCCAAATTTGTTGGTAAGGTCGAGGAAAATGTCCTCAACTTCTTCTTTGGACAGGGGAATCTGCGCGTCGGAAGTCCATGCTGGGTATGGTTCGCGAGACCTTTGAATACCCGGGACATTTCCGTAGTCCATTCCATAATTGGGAGTGGAAGCACCTGACGATCGATTTCCGCCGTAGGAGACTTGGGAGGAGGGCGGCCTGTACCCGCGGCCCTGTTGGTCGTAACCACTGTATCTCTCGTCGCCGCGACCGTAATAGTCCATATCAGTAGCACGAGCCATGTCGGATCTCATGGTGAAATCGCTAAACGTCTCGGAATCCTCTTCAGAATCGCCTCGACGTCCACCATTGCCGTTATAACCACCCTGACCATAGTGATCATAATAGCCGTTACCATCATCGTAGTAGTCTCCACCTTGCTGGTACTGATCGTGGTTATCGTAGTAACCGCCTTCCGCGGCGTAAGGGTTGTTGGCATCTGCGTTGTAGTAGCCACTTCATGTCATGTCAGTAACCAACTCCAAATTGATAAGATGTGGACTGCGCAAACTTACGATTCGTCGTAGTAGCCATCGTTTGCATGGTGGCCCTGGGCCTGACCTTGGCCATGTGCATCGTAGCCGTTATTGTCATAGTATTGACCGTGTTGTTCATCTTGGTAGTAAGAATCGTGATTCTGCCCGTAGGCTTCGTTGTAGTCGTGGTGACCACCTCCTGGATAGCCCGACATTTTGGCAATTCGGGACTAGGTAAAAGACGTGATCTGCGACGGGCGGTTTAGTTAGTAAAATGTAGGTAGGCATTGAGATGTGCGCTGCATGTTAAATGCCATAAAATGAGCGGCAGATCGACGATTCAAGGGATTACTTACAATTCAGAAACCCATTAGATTTTTATTGGTGGTTGGCGAGCTTAATCAGGAGTGACTCTACTGTCAAGAGTGGGTTTGTCGTGATTAATATTATTACTTGTAATATGGAGAATCAGTGTGGCCGGCCACAAGCAAGAATTGGTCTTTGTGACAGGGTTTGAGGGTAAAGAGTAGTGAGGGTAACGAGTAGTGAGTGGTAGTGAGAAGTAATAAGTCGACTGTTGTTTGTTGACTTGGAAAGGATTGGCTGAATTGGTTGTGTATTGTCGTTTCTGCGTTGGCTCCTAGCGCTACGCGGGATGGCGCAGGTGTCAGAAGTTGCAGGTGGGAAGTGCAAAGTGGAAGAAAAGTGAATGTTGACTTCCAAAAGTGCTCCTAACGAACGCGACCGGTAGGAAGGTAGGCACTAATTGTAGTATCGATTTAGTGTCGTAATTAGCGCGCCGAGCCCCTGACAGGTTGGTGTGTAACTCGAGGTTGGGTCAGAAAACGCGTTTATGATTGGAGAATCTGACAAATTCCACCACCAATTTCTCTCCCTTTTTTTCCTTTTCCTTACGTGGCTGGTGACGGTGAGTTCCGAAACCTCGGTGCTTCTACGCCTCGTAATAATTCAGTCGATATTTCTTTTTCTATTCTCGAACGATTGACGATGGGATTTTTCTCAAATCCGTTGGATGAGCAGATTGAACCAAGTACAAGTACTTTTTGTTGGAGTCCTTTAACTTTTAGGTTTTCGCGGACCGTTAAAACGAGCGTGCGTTGACGATTCAACGGGAAAGCGGGAGCGAAACACAAAAGGGGGCGGCCGAATTGTACGTGGAAGTAACGAAAGGATTCAACTCTCACAAAACTCTCTTCGATCCTCTTTTCCTAATTCTTTTCCTGCAAATCTTCACTCGTTATCCCCTGAGCACCAGAGACGAAGCGGCGAATTGGCACAAGAAAGAAACGAGGGAGAAAGGGGAAGCAAGAGAGAAGAAAGGAGAATTAAAAGTTCGATGGGTGAAAGCGAGTGTAAAACAAGTTTTGTCAAGGGCAGGACCGGGGGGGAAAGGGATTGGGAGTATGGAACTTGGGATCGAGAATCAAGAAAAATGTCAGAAAGGAGAAATAAGGCCAGGGGGAATCGGGGCAAAGCTTAGCCCAGTCCCAACCAACGATACCCGTGGTAAAGTGTCACCCCTTAAGCAAGGGTGTGCTACAGGTACCTCAGTACCTATTAAAACCTACATAGGTACATCTACACTACGTCGTAACCTTGTAATGGAGTACAATAGATGCGTATACAGTGTGCTAGTCTACTTCTGCGGGGCGAAATGTGCTATCCACAGATGGTATCTTCAGTTCGTCACCGGCACATCCGGTGAAAATCAGCGATTAAACCGATCAAATATTTCGGCACCTATGTCAAGTCGCCACGACGCTTCCTATCACAGTGCATTACAAAAAGGGAATGATCGAGATTGAAACCGGGGACATTGCAACCTACGTACATAGCAGGCATAGTAAAGGGGAGAGACAGACGAAAGATATGTAGGATGTGGCTGTGTTACGGAGTTGCTGCTGGAGGCGAGAAGTGGGACTAATGCAATGGAGTTTCCTGGTTTCGCTTGGTAAAAAGTATCGTACTATCAATTAGACTACGAGTTTCCATTAAAAAGGCGTTAAAGAAGAACATATAGGGAGAGAATAACTGGTGGGGTGTGCAATTGCCAGAACGAGCCGTCTCTGATTCATCAGTAGCAAGGCCACGTCCTATTGGTTGACACGGCCCAGTTCAGACAGGGATGATTAGGAGTAATTAGGAGTAGGCTTGTTCAGGCTTGTTCCAACCTTCCAAGCCTGCGGTCGCTAGTTGCAAGTACAGTGTTGATAGCACTGTATTTATATCAGGGCCGCGTAGACTATGGTGCTACACTATTCTTCGACGTACTATTAACGTAGCTGGCGGAGGCAAACCCACCACAAACTTCAGAAGCTCTGCAGGTCTTTTATCGAACTGCCAAAACTCTTGACAGAATCTTAGCTGAAGACTTCCCACACTCCCACTTACATTAAGGTCGAGATGTCAGTTGTCATCTGATGTTCTTGCCCGGCTGTGAGTGTTGTACAGAGGTGTATGCATGTTTGAGTTTACCTCATCTTTTTCCTTATTTTAATATTTTGCTGTACTTACTTTGCCGACAGCCAAAACCTACCACTACAGTTATATCCGAAGCTAGTGCCGTACTTTGTACACATCCAATCCTCAAAAATAGCACCCGCCCACCCGCCAGCCCGCCTCTCCTTATCCCCTTTCCCTTTTCCCTCGTCTAAGCATGTACGTACGCGATATACATAGTACATAATAGTCGAACACATCTAAATAGCGTAATAGGTACTAACCCAAATCGACTTGGCCTTATCATCATCAATAATGCTGTCGATCAACTCTTTAGAATATGTATATATGTACAAACCGGTTTCTACGTAGACTCATGGTCAAAAAGCACAGGCTAGTCCCGTCACATCATGATACCCGCGACATATGCGTGGGCAATTTAAGGACCTTATCAGCCATGAGCTGCCGTAGCATGAACTATGCTATGCACGTAACTAATAAGGATAGGAAGAAAAGTTTCATCTCAACTCAATCTCCGCATTAGAAAAAGAATGACGACCATATTCAGAAGAAACGTGAGATTCGTATATAAAAAGGCAAACATCGTGTTGTCTTCAATGTTCGTTCGTATTGCCCATCGATAGGTCGTCCTCGGGAAGCACTGTAACCCACCCAGCAGCTGAACTAGCCTTCCAAGGCTCCTCCAAGGCTTTTGCCACCAGTTCCCTCCTCGAATACGATCTACCTAGTAGTTTGTATGGTGAAAACAGCTAGACGATGCTACTACGACGTAGTATGCAGGACACGTGCCGACACCAACTTTGATAATGCATCTCAGTTAACCCTCACATGTAGTGCATGATGACATTGATATTTTAAACTTAGTATCTGGTTTCGGCCATCGACACAAGAATACAGAATACAGAATATTGGATGGGTATTTGCATGCTCAGGTACTCTGCATACAGGAGTCAAAAAATTAAAAATCCAGGCTCAAAAGTCGGGAGCAAGCAAAGTCCTATTGCCTCGTAATTAGACGATCGACTGTGGTGGCACCCAATGAAAAGACCAAGAGATACACCTTCACTTTAACGGCTAGTCCAATGACCAGCCCCGTCGTATGCAGGTACCGGCCATTGCCTCTTCTCGTGGCTTTCGATGACGAAATGGCCAAATCACATACGTGTACATACATCGCTACATGCGTAGTGCAATTTACTATCTCGCATGAAAAAAGATGGCATGGTGAGAAACCATACACGCGTCTAGTTTGCAATGGCTGGCTTCCGTTCCCACTGAGCGAGCTGAGGCTGATGAGCACTTTCTCCCGTCCACTTCACAAGAACTACAAGATTTACTACATACAAGATTTGACTAGATCTGTAGTTCTTGAGGAAAACTTCTCCTGATCGGCACGCTAATCCGAAGATATTAATAACACATGTTAGACTAACGTCTTACGGAGTAGAAGATTTTTTTTTCAGTCTGCTGAAAAGTTGGCCGAACGAATAGCTCAGCGTGCGAGGGCTAGAACTGGAAGATCCTGGTAAAGACTGTAACCTGCTATAGACGTTGGTCTGTGGAATGAGCTAGCAAGATTGAACTCAAACCAAGACTGTTCTTCAATGGCCAATCTATTCTAGGCCACTTATTAGGACGTGGGTCCATCTTGAGATCCGGCGATGAACGGTAGGATTCAGCTTCCAAATCTCAGGGGCTCGCAGCACCGACGCCAACATCCTTGATTGGCTGCGCCTCTTTAGGGCGCATACCTAGTACGCAGTCTTTAAAGCCGTGAATTCCGTTATTCTAGCAATAGCAGACTCAGAGTCCAAGCAGCAAGGAGCAAGGATGACAAATATAGTTATAAGATCGATCGACTTGAAGTTCCTGTCCGTCCGTTCGGATTGCATATGATCATTGATGGCTCCAAGCTTACCTAGATCAAACAGTCAAAGAACAATTCGCGTTGCGAGAGCTGTGCGAAGTCATTGGTTACATGTCACCAGCAATTACGGTTCTTTTCAGCTCGATGTGTTTGCCTGCTCAGGTAATCAGGTAAGTATACTGCTCAACCCGCAACTCTGCCAATGAGACACTTGGCCTTCATCCCTATCAACTCATGTATACATATGGGGAGTAATATTCTCCATCAGCCTTCAGACTCTCGATAGGACATCGACCACGAGTATTCCCGTTATTGCGAAGTTTGCTAGTGTGTGCTCATGTGGATTGTTTAATTTTGTTTGATAGATCATGTCGACCCTTACATACAAATTATGTTATAAAACTCTGGGCTTCGTAATAGAGTAAATAGCTAAGTTGAATATCAGAATATCAGAACAGATAATGATTCCAATCAAAACTGTAGAGAATGCCTCCTCCCGCCAACATACCCAACTAAAAGGATCCTAAGACGCCATGTTCATGAGTTTCTATGTGTGCTACCAAACCCAGACATCGCACTGCATACGCAAGTACCGAAGCCACTTTACGGCCGACTTCAAAGACCTTTACCCCAAGGCCGTCTTCTAATTTTCCCCTTGTACTGCGATATACGATATAGAATCAAGTATCAGTCTTCAGTGTTGTAATAAATCTCGAGTTGAGTTTCTTCTTGCAGGTAACTGAACATAAAATACTGGGGACAGTACGTACTGTAACTAACCCCGCGTTGCCTGGCAACCACTAAAAGCAATCATGGAGCCTATCAAACTTCAACTCTCCAACTTTGGTCCCATCAGTCAACGACACCTCAAGATATAAAAAATATTTTACGCGACTACTAGTACATAATGAGTACCGCAGCATGATCATCGCATAGAAAGGATAAATGGCAAATATGTCTGACGCGTTAGGGGATAGTAGTGAGGACGAATTTCCAGAGGTCGACGTGGTTGTCCGACAATATCGACACAAAGTGAAAGGTAGACAACCAGAGGGAGATCGCGATGACGAAGAATTCAGTTCACGAAATGTAACCAAAACTACATCGCAGAAGAGAAGCGAGGTTACAAATACGCCTGCAGTGAAAGCAACGCCTCTTCGGCGGCGGAAACTAGGCCAAACCCAAACTACTGACCAGTCTCTTCTAAAGCCCTGGGGAAAGACAGTATCTAGCAAAGAGGAGAAGAGTCGGGCCCCAAATTCCAGAGGCCATCGCGCTACTGTCCAAGTCAAAGGAGAAATTATCGAGCTCGATTCTTCTTCCAAGGTCGTACCAGAACTTATGTCATCAAGAGCCCGACAACATGATCATCATGGTGTTTCATCGAGTACAGACTCAAAGCCAATTTCAATAAAGGCTGAGAAGCTTCAGAGGGATGGCAACAGAAAAGCCTCGAATATAAACACGAGACCAGTCCCTAAGAAGTTGCCTAAGAGTTCACTGCTTTCGAATGTGTCTGGTGAAGAATCAGATATGTTCGAGGACATTCAGGAGTCAAGTGAAGAGGTGTCCGAGTTCGTCTCTGAATCAGATTCGGAAACAGATGCTTGGAATTCAGGTTCTGAACATTCTGTGACACCGCGAACACGGCGTTCAAGAAGTCCCACCATCCAATGGGCAAATCCACAAAGAACATTATTCAAAAGCCCAGATAAGAAAGCGGCTCCCAGCAACAAACAACCCCAGGCAACAATCGATGATCTAACCAAACGCCCACCCAAACAACGGGGGACGCTTAAAACGTTAAAGGCATCCCAATCAGGGGGAAACTTGGAAGATGTTTTCCAAAAACTTCAGATGTAAGCCAACTGCAAGGCATCTCTTATTTTATTTCTACCATGGCGGAGCCACCAGGAGACACTGACAACCCTACCAGCTTTAACGAGGACTCAGAGCCAGACGAGCCCTCGGTAAAAAGAAATCAGAAACCCATCCTAGAACCTACCACGCCCAGGAAAACGCTCAAGACAGTCCCGGCCTCCCCCCTCAAAACACCCAAGATCCCCGCGTCACCCTGGAAGCCCGAGCACAAGGAATTTTGGGACTCCGAGGCGCATTTCGGCTGGATCGACAAGCACTCGCCGGAGAAGAAGCCGGAGAGCCCCAAGAAAGCCGAGGCCAAGCCGACGGCGCAGGAGCTTAAGGCCGAGGCGAAGCGCAAGTACGGCACGAGCCCGGAGAAGAAGAAGGCGCGCATGGCCTTCGACGCGGTCAAGGAGGAGCTCGCACGCTCCTTCCTCCAGGAGCTCGACGACCGCATCACGGACGGCAAGCTGTCGCGGCTGACGGAGGACACCGGCGGTCTGCGCATCACGTGGTCGAACGCGCTCCTCTCGACGGCCGGGCGCGCGCACTGGAAGTGCAAGACGCAGTCGACGACGACGAAGAACGCGGACGGCGTGCAGACGAGCCGGCACGAGACGCGGGAGCATACCGGGACGATCGAGCTCTCGAGCAAGGTCCTGTGCAACGAGCACGACCTCCTCAACACGGTCGCCCACGAGTTCTGCCACCTCGCCGTCTTCATCCTCAACGGCAAGCCCAAGGCCCCGCACGGCGCCGAATTCAAGGCCCTGGGCGCGCGGTGCGGCCGCGCCTTCGCCGACCGCGGCATCGTCGTCACCACCAAGCACAACTACGAGATCGAGTACAAGTACGTCTGGGAGTGCGAGGGGTGCCGGGCCCAGATCAGGCGGCACTCGCGCAGCATCGACCCGGGGACCCAGCGCTGCGGCACGTGTCGCGGCGCGCTGAGACAGGTCAAGCCTACGCCGCGCGGCGGCGGCGGGGGTGCTTCGACGCCGACGAACGGCGTCGAGGGAAGTAGTAGCGGTGGCCCGGCAACGGCGAAGAAGAAGCCGAGCGCGTGGCACGAGTTCCTGAGCCAGGAGATGAAGGCGCTGGGCCAGAGCAAGCCGGGCATGTCGTTCAAGGAGAAGATGGCGGTCGCGTCGGCCAAGTGGAAGGAGCGGGAGAGGACGATCAAGGAGCTGCGGACCGCCGTGGAGGTTCTGAAGATCGAGGATGGCGACCAGGACGAAGTTGAGGTGAAGCAGGAGGAGGATGGAGCAGCGAAGGATCAGCCTAATGCCTAGATGGGCGGCTCGATATACCGGCGCTTGCGACGTCTTCTATTTAAGTTTCTGGAGTAATAGACTGGAAATGGCATTACGATTACGGAAGGGTTATCACATTGAACGGGTCTAGCAGATTGTATCTACCGAGCTCGCGGGCGGACAGACATAATGCGGTTCTATGTACCTACGCAGGTAGTTAGATGCCCGTGATGGGTATGGCAGGCGCGCTGTCTACATAGGGCGTCGTCTTAATCGTCTGGATGACTTAATGAGATTGTCACTTTTTGGAGAGCCCATCACTTCAATTTCACGTTGATCGTCGTCGTACTTATAGTTCCTTTTGCATCTAAACAAGATAGAGGCCATCCCCCAAGTATCATAGCAACCGAAGCGATTCGTAATTCATTCCAAACCTGAAGCCTCAAAGAACGGACCGCCAAATAGATCACAAAGGAAACGTAATTCCTCGAAACTTCTGTCGCGAATCTCGTCGCATTGTTCTTCCTTTTCTCGTTGCCCCCTTCCTGTTAATGAAACCCCAATCCTAGTTTCCTCGTAGTATGTCATCGCCGCCATCTTTCCAACCATACCTCATCATTGGAGCGCATTTCACCCATCCCATATTACATCTACGTCGTCTTATCGACAGATTCGCCCTCAGACCCCGTTAAACAGATCCCAGTCCTTAACCCGGAAGGTCTCCCAGATCTTGGCGGCGTAGTCGACGGCATCCCCGATAAGCTTGCCCTGCTTTCCGAGTTGGAGGTCGACGTCCTCCTCGTCGTATTCGCCCTTGATATGCGGCACGTTGATGGTGATGAGCAAGTCGGTCTTCTCGCGCTCGAGCCGCACCAGCGTCAGGATGATGGCAGTGAAGTCGGTCTTGGTGCCGGATCGTGCTTCTGATTCCGACTTGTGCGGAGAAACGGTCGCGATCAACGTGTACGCAGGAATGTCCTCGCTGTCGGGGTGGCGATACCATGCGCGTTAGTCCATCTACGGATCAGTTTCGGGCTACGGTATTACATACTCGAGTCGCGAGAACAGGGTGGGCGTGGTATTCCAGACCTTGACGCGGTCGAGATCGTCTCCCACCAGGTCCTCGAGGTGAGTCGTCAAGGCGCTGCCGTCGATCTCCGGGCTAGAACCCGGGCCGCCGACGCGCTCGGCGATGTCGAAGATGATGCTCGTGAAGCCATCCTTGTCGATGTACACTTCTTCGTTGTCGGGGACTTGTCTTATAGCGCTGGATTGCGGAGAAGCGGGTTGCGCATGTTAGCCACATTGCTTGTATGAAGCTACCATGATCTATCTGCAATCTATTTGCGATAAAGGGAGGGAACATATATATGCACACATACCTCACGTCGGCGAAGCTAGCTGGGAGGTCGCAGATGAGAGCCCCTCCATATAGCGGGGTGCTCTTGTAGGAGGTCATCGTGAAGAGAAAAGATTATATTCTGGGTGTATGGGGGACAAATCGGCAGGTGTACGGATTCAAATAATTCCACAGGGAGATAATCAGGGTATAACAGAATACCTGTCTTTTCTTAGTATCGCATTAAAGTGCGAAAATATCAAGTTTGATCGGGCGATTGCTTTCCAGGTTGTACATCTGCCACTTTCCCGGTTTGGTGGGGCGGCCGATGATGTAACTAGTAGCTTCATGTACCTACGTGCTTGCCTCAGACCAGAGTTGTCCCATCCCATTGGAGCTACCTACATATTGATGCTTTCCTGCCTAACATACCTATTCTAACTCAAAACATGCTTGGTTTTATTAGTCCTGTTTGATTTCCTACCCATCATCCTCTAGTCCTATAATATCAATTGCCGTCTCTTTTGATATGTCAATATTTATATAATGAAGCATAAGTAGGTCAAGCTTAAATATAGGTAGCTATACGTATCTCTAAATCATCGTTAAAGTTTCGACTCACGAGGTCTCCCCTTCGTTTGTACATCTGGCACACTTAAGCCATTTTTCTCTACAAATTTGCTCCCTAATACCTGCCTCGACATTTCGACTAAGTATACGAAGTATATGTTGACATCCCTAAGATAGTTGGGTTATTTAATAGAACTGCGCTAATGAAAACGCCTTAGTGAGCTTGATTGACTTAAACGCACGCTCCGTCTACGGGGAGTTACTGGGCTCTTATCACCAGAACCGCAGATGGTCCCCTAACTGTCCTCGATAACATAGGGATCTTATGGAAATAGATCACTGAGATCACCCAATCAAGATGTGGAGACAGCGGTGATATGATTAACGAGAACCTTCTGTCACCTCATGTAGGGTCTTGCCTTGAGTGGTTCTTGAATGGAGAGAGGTACCCTAGTGAAATGGCCCCCTTTATCCTTGATGAGTCCCCCCTGAAAGGCAAACCACCAAGTGAGTTGCACAACAGGGGGGTTAAACTATTCCATGGTATTCCGTCATTATAGTCTTTTGAATGATTAAGTACGTTATTCTGTAAGAATGAGGTAGGTATCAGCGAGGCGAGAGTAAATTAGAGAGTTGATATACTGTAGGAGGGGGTTCCTACATATATATCATGGCACCTCATACCTTGCGTGCGATTACGAGACTCTGTAAATCTAGGTAGGTATCCATGTGTCAAGGAATATTTCTGAAAAGTAGTTTGGCTGGGTATATTCGTGTACGGGGATCTGTAGAAATTGCTTCAGCTGATATTTAAACGAGGACATCTTGTGGGAGCTGTCCTCATGTTCCTGGTTGATTGATAATGGACACGGGTTTCCTTAGGACACATAGATCACGACCAGTAGATCCAACATCTTAGCGGACGATCACAAATTTATACCAGATAACGTCTACGTATCTTCATTGCGAGCGGAATTTCTTCATTATTTCGAAGTCATTAAGACTCGCGCTCTAGTCATGCCAACATTCATTCACCTCACTGGTGAATCGACACATGTCATCCAATTACCGATAGCTAATCCAACCACCACCAAATCCACTCCAAATCATGCTTCGTTTTCCCTAGGGGTATCATCAATAGTAATGAAAGTCCAGAATGCTAAGTTTTTAGAAAGACGAGTATCTTGGGTATATCGCAATTGACCACCCACGCCTCCCTAAATGCGCCGTAACCCAATAATGTGACCTGATTATAACTATATCTCGGCAGGGCTGTTGATGAGTAACCCAAGCCGCTTCCCACGCAATGTATGATGCATCCCGGTTAATTCCCGCCAACCTCCTTAGACGTGGGAAAGTAAGGTCCAAGCATTCGGAGATCGACTAGATTCTTTGCGGACGGCCCAGCCTTTCAGGGCTAGGAGAACCACAACCCAAGCCATGAGCAGACCAACAAATCCCATCGTAACCGTATAGAAGAACATGGCATCCAGGTTGTAATGGATCATTCCATCGACAGTATCGCTAGCCTGTTATAATTGTTAGTGACCAATCCTCTTTGAATGATTGAGGTGTTACCTACGCTAGCCATGAAGATAGTGCCTCCAGCGATAAGTCCGAATGCGGTCAGGAGTTCCGTCGGAGGTCGAGAAGGCAAAATTGAACGCGGAGGCTTTAAGTATACAAGCACATACGTGAATCCTCGAGCAAATGAGGCACCAGTTAACAGGTTACCCCATTGCTTGTGAACCATGCTAGAGACCATTGTCTGCTGCGTGTGCGAGCTCATCATGATACCGAGAAGCAGAATTACAAGAGCGGGGATAGGATTGACGGAAAATTCGTATTGCTTCGGCATCTCCAAGGCCTCGCGTTCTTCATCGTTGTACACGTGACTTGGATGTAGGAGAGCTGCATCATATACGGTGGTGTTCAAGAGTTCGCGAATTTTCGTCGACTCGATTAGCATAGCAAGCTGCACAATCGCGTTAGTATCACCCCTTGTTAATTAGCAAGGGCGGGACAACTTACCAGGCCACCTCCGATGAAAAGAACGGTGATGGAGATATGCTCGAGATCCTGAGGACTGAACTCCTTGCCAGCATTGCCAAGATGTTCCAGGAAAATGTTGGTTGATCCATAAGTGAAGATGAGAGCTCCCTCGACAAATTCCGCCGTGGGTCTCCACTTCTTTGAGCTGTGCTTCGGGCGGACATTCCACGACTAAGAAGTTTGTTAGTATAAGAGAACGGAGGATTTAGCGGCGACGACTCCAACTCACCCAACCCAGCTCGCCGAAACTTCCAGACCATCTCCCGAGGGTTAAAATGCCGTACCAGAAAAATATGCCGCCTTTGATCCAGTGAGCCAGACCACTAAAAATGCCACGTCCTTCCTGAAATTGCGGGTTAGCTCCTATATTGGGGCCATATAAACCGAGCCGAAGTCAACTTACAAAGAAACGTCCAAATGTGATAATACCGGTGCATAGCGTGATGTAAGCTAGGATAAGAATAGTCCTGTCAATGAAATTGTAACCGAACATTAAAAATCTCCAGGCCCTGCTAGACATCTTGCCAGCAAGTCTAGCGACAAATGAGTTAGCAGGTTTCGCGGGTAGCAGCTCCGCAGGCTTGAAATGAAGATCATCATCGTCATCCTCGTAGTGCGCTCGTCGGTCGCCTAACTCAACAGGAGATTCCTGACCCACAGCTGTCGATACCGAATTGCTTCGCAGAGACTCGGTGTTCGGTTCCGTGCCTTGTCCGCTGTCGTTTGAATGTCGATATCGGTGCGGGAATAGGGCGTCGTTGATGCGCTGGTGCTCAGCCATAGCTTCCGTCGAAACTGGGATAAATGCTTGTTCCTCCTCTTTTCCAAGTTCCGCAGCGCCGTTTTTGCCCATTATGCCTGCTACGCGACTTATGAGACTGACGATCACTTGCGCGCTGACAACCCACGTAACCAGCCAACCCAGCTTGTGGTGCGCATTGTTGGGATACAAGTCCGGGGTATTCGCATTATAGGTAATGCCTAACAAGAGGCCTATCGCATTCGTACAAAGGAAGAGAAACTGAACCGCAAGCGTATATCGTGATCGTGCGATCGAAAACATAACAGCTGTAAAGTACCAGTTAGAAATTGCTACGAATCATATTAGTGTCACCGAGACGGCGCGCGTACCTATTGGTAGCATTATGACCCAGCTGACGACCATTAAGGCGATGTGCGCATATATTTCGGCTACGTGCTCTGTATGTGCGAAGTAGGTCGGCGGGTAGGAATCGGGATCGGGTTTCGGGTCCTCCTTGCTCATATCCATACCCGCATCCATTGCGCCTTCGTCGTCGCTGCCGTGGGCGAGAACTGCAGGAAGAGCTCCAGCTACGGCGACAAGCGCCAGCAGCTTGAGCGCGATTTGCGCAGTCGACCTCATGTCGCTGCTAATGTTTGGAATACACTACTCAAAGACGTTGCGCGATTCAAATCCGAAGTATTCACATTCCCCTCTGCGGATTTGGTTCTTTGTGGAAAGGCTGACCTTCAGGAAACCAGGCGGGAGAGGGTATCTTCGGTATAGTTACTTATAAAGCCCAGCCTCAGTGTGGCACCGGAGCTTTGTCCTGACGAGTGAGACAATAGCTAGCTACGGAGCTAGATCGATAGCATTACAACCATTGAAGAGACAATTGTTACGTCGCAGGGTGGGAGGGCGAATGGCCGCAGATGGAGGAGAGGGGGGAGAGCTTTTCATAAAGAAACATCGTGGTGGGAAGGAAGTGCATGGCTCCGGAATATATTTATTTTTTTATTCTCTTTACCAAGACTGGGCGAAACGGGTAACGCTTTCTTCTACTTTTTTTTGCCCTTGACTTGACGAGGCCGAAGTTGGGCAGGTGGGTATTGTGGATATTAGTGTATTCTGTACCTTGGTAGAATATAATAGAATAAGGCTATTCGCATGTATGTCATACTTTTATCTTTATTGACAAGGCTTAACTTTGAGCACTTTGAGCACTTTGAGCAAGAGCGAAATGCGCACGAGAACCCGAACAAAAGGGCCGGGTCCACCCGTCTGCGTTTCTAACCTTTCATCAGCTCGTGCCATCTGTTTCTGATCGGTGATGAGCCATCGAGCGATAGTGTGGGAAAATAGCACGATGACATATCCGAGGGATCCGAAAAAAAAAAATAACTAAAACGGCGGTGGATGGGAAATATTGAAGTTGTCAAGGGCTTGAAGGTCAAGAAGCTCGCGGAACCTGAAGTGGGTACAAATTGTAACTTTTGCGTCCGGGGTGGGTCGGCCTTAAACAGCTACCCATGTCCAACCACATCCAACCATGTTATTCCATCTGATCCATGGGGCCCATGTTACCCAGCCCATCCATGTTAGAGTTCGTGTACCAAAGTACCATTTGCAGATGAGGATACTTAAGAATGACCACATCAGTCATACAAAGATCCACTTCCCGCAAAGTACCCATCGCATCCAAGACATATCCAAGACATGATTGATCCAAGACATACATACAGAACGTTGTTACCAGCCGGAGTGTTCTTTTCGCTTGGATGCTTACCCATCCTTGCTACATGATTACATCGTCGCCGCACGTGTAGAAGCTTCCCGACCGATAATGAATAATCGTGCAGCCTTGGTCGGGCTGTAACATGCTGGACATGCTGGACATGGGGAAGAGGCAGATGGAGTTTTTAACCTCGATGAAAGAGCCTTGCATCCGAACACCCCGCCATCCGCAATCGGACTCGACATGCTGTATCGGGAATAGGATGTATTTTAATTATTCTGTTTTGAATCCGCATCCGTTTCTACTTGGCCAGGTGCTTGTTTTAATTTACCTTGTATCACTAAAAAATAATTACGTATGCAATCTCTTTCTGTATTGAAATAAATTCGCCATGGTATTCTTCAAGGTTTTGGATACCTATAAGGCTTAGTAGATACCTATAACAACTACCTGCGTATGTAGGTTTGCTAGTTCAATAAATACCTACAGGTGAGATGGTTTTCCTTTGGCTGATCATGTGGAAGAACTTAAGCGTTTCTTACCCGAAAGTGGTTGCTTGCACAAGCGAAGATGATTGACTTTCTCAGCCTTTCGACTTTCTTGAGGAGCCGCGCTAGCAGGGATACAAGCCGGTCGTTAGTTACACAGTATGTACCCTAGTTAGAGCCGGCGTCTACGTATACATGTACCTACCTAAGATATCGGTCGCGGGATGTACATACATCTTTTAAATGGCGGGGATTTCATTTTCTGAGAAAGTTTCGATAACTAATACATAAGGTTGGCATAAATTGCTCAATAAGCTGAACTTTACAACTTCGAGTAAGAAGAGATATGGAAAAGCTTGAAGCCGAAGTGAGGGTGACCAATATCACCAGAAAGAAAAGGATACATCGAAGGGATTACCAACCGCCTAACTCCGAGAAATGTTTCACCACTTATTCTATCCCTAGCAATTCGTCGGCCAATGTATCTGTTATCAATAACGAGATACTGTACCTAAGCGACTGGGGGACAACAGCTTGCCCGGACGCCATCTGCAAGAGACGGCAGTAGTGTTACAACACACCAATTGCCGCCCGCTAAATCCATCGGTCGACGGTGACGTTGCCCATCCCTACAAAGTAGTAGAATGCGAGGCAGCGAGGGCATCTGTAACAATTCTAGTCCGAACAGTCTGGACAGTCTGGGGAAACTTGATAACGAACTAAAGGTGGTAAGACATCTGCAGATATGAGATGAGAATCTAGCCTCGCAGCTTCGGTCAAATCTGTGAGACTCTGTGAGGGGGGTAAATTGGAGGGCGACATTGGCGATTGTGGCCAGTGTGGTGTTAGTAGTGATGGTGTATAGGTCTCCTCTCCTCATCGAACCGATTTTAGTCGCATCTATACCGAGTACGAATCTCCGACTAAAAGCTGCCTTACCACCTTATACCTGCAGCAACCCACACCCACATGCCAACGATGCCATTCCACCAAGACCCAGTGCTTCTTGGGTGGAACATACATACATATGTATATGTAATCCAGCATATAGAATCCCGCCAGCTGGGTACCTGCGATGTAATAGTCACACATTCACAGCACCAACATTAACAAACTTGACCAACAAGTCAGACGTTGCCAAGACCTTAGGAGTCAAAACGAGGAGTCCAAGAATACCGAGAATCAAGACCAAGACGTTAAGGAAGGACGGCGCCTGTAGAACCCGGATCCCTTGCCATAACTTCCATATCGGTGCTCGCCGCGCGGAGTCGTGCCCTACCTTCTTAGACAGCTTAGATGAAAATCCTTTTTAAGGCGCCCATCCAATACGGCATCGGAGAAGGAGGTTATGGCAACGCCGGCGAGAGTCGGAGTCCGAGATGAGGAGACGCATCTGGGGGACTCACACAGTATACGATCATAAATCCACCGTGGCATGTGGTCAATTGCATTGTAAGGCTGGGCATTACAGCTCAGCTTACATGGGCCGGAAAATACACCGGTTACCGACTATCCCGCATCGCTTCAATTTGTCCCCGCCTCTTTCTGCAACTCGAGGCTCGGCCGACTAGGCAAGGAATATGGAGATGATTAATGTGCCGTTAGCCATAGGGCTATATACGTAGCCCTGGCTTACATTCCTAAACCCGAATCATCTGATTAAATTTTATTAGGAATTGCTCTCGACCCCAAGTAATGTTGCCGAAAGCACATACGTTGCGCCGCTTACCTAGTTGGGTATATAATACGTACATACGAAAGGTCATACATGCGTCCTTGGCCCCGAACATCCGAAGACACCGACACTAACACCATTCGATTGAGTCATGAGAGTTGCAATGTAGGTGTTTAATAAAGGTCTCCCTGCATACCCGCTTCTTACAAGGCTATTCCTGCGCGCCGTTGAAAGGCGCCTCACGGCGTTTACTCTCCGTGGAACCCGATGAACCCGATGAAAGGTGCCTCCTTGCGTAGGAACTTAAGGGGGGGGCATCGTCTCCCGACATGTTGGTACTACCCCAGATTGGTCATAATACCAGATCTTTGTTCCAAAGTGTGCCAGATGATAGTCTAAAATAGATGCGGAAACCTAGGCTGAGGTAGGGCGGAAGCGTCGAAGATTGTCTACGTACCATTGTGTTTCAATGATCTGTGGTCTAGGTAGGGCTATATAAATACAAAACCTAAGCTTATGGATTGAAACCGGATTTTGTAGCCATATTTTTAGGTAACCTAGAACCCCAAAATAGCAGTGCGGCCGTGCCAACGATCCTGCGGTTCTGGCTTGCGTATTGATTTCGCAGCAGCTTGTCCACGGGGCGTGACCATTGTCATAAACTTGATCGGTCTTTAAGACGCCACGAATCCCCATCCTCTAGTACAACTCTATCTTCGTCCCGGAGCTTCCGTAGGATCTGGACCACCCCATTTGCGGCCGGTATATGAAGACTTTCCGGAACGTCGCGATATATGATTCTCACTAGTTCCATAGGAGTCCACGACTCGTTATCTTGAGTAGAACCCAAGGTTTGTAGTACTTGCTGTTCTCTCTGATATCTATGGGAAATGTACTCGGCGATAATGGTGCTGGCCTGTGGTAACACAGGGCCATGTCCTGGGTATCCTCGACCAGACACCAGCTTCTCCATCTTCGCAAGGCTTTTGAGATAGGTGCCAAGGTCCTCGAATACGGCTGTGCCCTGACCCAAGACATTATCACCCGTGAACAGCGCGTCTTCCTCTTGCAAAACGAAGGCTATATGATCTGTGGTGTGGCCTGGCGTATGAAAGGCTGTCAAGGTGACCCCCTCAACCTCGAATTTCTGCCCTTCTGAGATATTTGATTGGCCTTCTGCCGGTGAGCTTTTGTAGATTACTGTTTGAGGTGAATACTCCAGGAGTTGACTAATACCGCCAGTATGATCATGATGCCAATGAGTAATCAGGGCTTTTTGTACTGCGGCTTTCTCCTCATCTAGAGTTCGTTTCAAGGCGGCAATCCATGAAGGCTTGCCCTCTCCAGTATCAATCAATAACCTATTAGGCCCGGTCCCAAGTAGATATGTGTTGGTGCCCTGAAGCGTGAACTTGCTCGGGTTGCCGCCTAGAATACGGATACAAGCAGGACTAAGGCGCTCAATTTCCGGCAGGTGAACCAGTGAAGCCATCCTGATACTTGAAGCTACTCGGAAAGCTTTCATACCATGACAGCAATCTGGTTGTGTTGGATGATACCGAAGCACCACTAGGTACTCTAATGTTCGGGGAAGGTTGGTATTTTGTAGCAGCTGGATGTTTAGTGTCGGGCTACGATTGGATATCGGCAATGAGGACAGAACGCGGTATGATTATGCCATTAATTTGTATGCGACTGCATATAACTTATTGATGTAGGTATTATGTAGATAGCTGGACATAGATAAGATGCCGAGGTTCTAATGATAAGCGTGAATAAATACTAATAGCATGCATCTATCGTACCTGCCCTACATGTATCCATAGGCAGTAGCTACCTACATAAATGCCTTACTGCTCGCTGACGATATTCAAAGTTTAAAATCTATAATTGGTATATGGAACAAACATTGAACCCCTGGATCGGCCGTTTAGCGTGCTCGATAAGCAAGATAAGATCGTGGATCAGGTGGCGATAAGAATTTCCAGCGTGTTGCTTCAACTGTAATCTCGTAATCTTTCCTTGCGCACCTAGTGATGTGAATAACCATGACGCTGCGTGCACCAAGTTATCAATGATTCTGTAGATCTATCGTGGAGTTTCTGTCTAATATTGGAACTCTTGAGTCTAATAGCTTCACAGACCTGTAAGCCACCCCTAATTAGTATGCACGCGATCAGTATGCGGCTAACCAATAGCTTCGAAGCTGTAAAAGGAAGTAGAAGAAAGTTAGCGGTCGAATCGCATCTTCAGGAGCTTCATCGCTGTACTTTTCTTACTTGCCTCGCTTCCACGCCCACATCCACTTTCACTTCCGCTTCGTCTGCGCCAGAGCCTCACTCGTCTCTCCAACCTAGCCTTCCTTCCATAGTCTCGACCTTCTTCAATTACGAAAGACACCCGCGGCTATTTGGTCGATAACATACTCGATTCTCTTTTTCCGTACCATTTACTACAGACCACCCGAACCTACATACACTCCTGCCTCGAATCCTTTCTCTACAGTCGAAACGATTGCATACATATCCGTTCGTTTAAGACAATAATTTATACAAATAAGGCCTTGATAAATTCATCACCATGGCTGCGCGACCTACCACTCCGGCGTCGCCTAAGAATGTCAAGATCA
This sequence comes from Annulohypoxylon truncatum, assembly GCF_022578515.1. NCBI lineage: Eukaryota > Fungi > Ascomycota > Sordariomycetes > Xylariales > Hypoxylaceae > Annulohypoxylon > Annulohypoxylon truncatum. Next base: position 120,385 of record NW_025953811.1, read on the forward strand.
ATTCTCCCACTCCCGGAACACCCTTGTTTGGCTGTGGTTAGTAATAGTCCGGTGGTTTGAATTTGTGCTCTGGTGTATATGTGCTAATATGTCCTAGAACATGTCCAACTACTTCTTTCCAACAGCCCCGACGTGATGAACAGTACTGTCCAGTATTACAAGATGTTGCTGAGAGTCATATTCGATGGCAATCCCTTAGTGCCACAGACCTGCAAGGGCCCAGACGGACAGATAATTACCTCTTTAACGTCGAACTATCTCTGCTTGCAATGTTCGACCATCGCCTCCGAGGAAGAGCGCATAAAACATGGCAATAAGAAGAGCCACCGATTCTGTAAGTTCTAACATGATTGTATAATTCTACGTCCTCTCCTGTTCCTTCCACTGACTAGCTACAGACGTTGACTCGAGAAGTGGTGCGCTTTTCTGCCAGTTCTGCGAGGATTTTGTGTGGGACCCGACTCTGGACGAGCTCCGAGTGAGAAAAATAGGAACTGGATCTTTTTCGAGTATGTCACACTATTGAGTGGCACTTTTTCTGCACCAGACTAACGTGCTTAGGTCGTAAAAGGAAGCACGAGGAAATGTTCTCGGATGCTGTAAAGGATCCCCTGAAGGACGATCCTAGGTATATCTCGTCCAACACCACCATCGCCTCATGTAGAGCAGACGGGCTTCGGGGAATTTACAATGCTGGCGCAACATGCTACCAGAACGTCGTCCTTCAGAGCTTCCTCCACAATCCTTTACTCAGAAACTTCTACCTGAGTGATGGACATCAGAGCAGCGATTGCCAAGTGCCTCATTGTTTGAGCTGTGCGATGGACGACATGTTTCAGGATTTCTACGCCCTAGAGAACACTAATGGCTATACTGCAGCTAATATTCTCTCCGGGTTTTGGATATCTGAAAAGAAGGCATTCGAGAACCTGGTGACAACTAGGGAGCAGGATGCTCACGAGTTCTTTCAGTTCCTAGCTGAGGAACTGCATGAGAGGAATGGTGATGGTAAGAAACCCGAGACGGGGAGCGAGCACAGTTGCAACTGCATCATACACCAGACTTTCTACGGAAAGCTCCAGAGTCAGACGACTTGTCAACATTGCGGGGGCGTTACGAACGCAATAGAGTCGTTTCTTGATCTAAGCTTGGGCTTAGACAATCTATCTCACAAAAAGGTCAAAAAGGCACCTAAAGGCGGGCCTTCCCTGACGTTGCAAGATTGTCTCGACGAGGAATACATTAAGTCCGACAAATGCGAGTATCGGTGTAGAAACTGCAATTCGTCGCAGCAGGCTCGGCGAGACCACAGCATTAAACTTCTTCCGAACGTCCTCTCCATACAACTTAAGGTAAGCATAGTCCTCGTCACAGTAATATCTTAGAAAACGAGTACTAACAGGAACATCTAGCGGTTCGAGTTTAAGCAAGGTAGTCGTGACCGAGTTGCTTCGAAGATTAGTACAAAGGTACAATTTCCGTTGCAGCTGAACATGCTCCCGTATACCACTCGTGGTAGAGCATCTGACGCCAAGGACAGCCAGGAGCTGAGGCGTTCATGTACATATGACCTGCTGAGTGTTGTAGAGCACGTCGGAGAGATCGACACAGGTGAGTTATTACCTCTACAGAAACCCCCTGGATCAAAGCTGACTAAGGCAGGACACTACGTGACTTATTCTCGAGTGGGAGATCAGGTGAGTTATATAGATATCTTGGGCATCCGTACCAAGCTCTTGGCGACATGTGCTAATATTGTTCTAGTGGTTCTCCTTCAACGACCACAGGGTCGAGTTGGCTAAGAAGTCCGACGTACTAGGAAGTCAGGCTTACTTACTCTTCTACATCATCCGATCATTGACATAGGGACGTGTTTGTATCATTTGGCATCGGTATGGGACGGAGTTGTTCTGAAGCATTTACATGGGTTGGGGGGTTGACGACTCCTATACGGCGTATTGACTTTGTGCCTTTGAATAGAGAGGCGTTTTCACAAACAGAGAAAATCCTCAATTATGACTGCCTAGGTGCTAGTTACCTGCCTGATATGATTATGAGCCTTGTTCATTTCGGATTTGGTTGCCTTAATGTCTGTTTAGGTATATTGCTCGCTAATTGTGCCATTTGAAAGCAAACCTGCCTCGGCATTTGACTTGACAAAGGGGTAAGATGTGCCAACTGAATTCCAACGTTAAGACCAGTTTGAATGTGCTTAATCCTATGTAGCGCCTTGTCCTTGACCCGCCTTTTCCTCCTTGCCCTTAAACTTCCAAGCGTCACACTCGAAGTTTGCGTAGCAATAGAACTCGTTGCCCAACCCGTGAGCATGAACTGGCTCATACGTCGTCGTACGTGCTCCTAGTGACCGGTACAGCTTCGTGATGAGAGGCTCCATGCGTTCTCCGGTAGTGACTATCAGTCGAGGATGGGGTTGACCTTGACTGCCTGCTCCCGCGAAGGTTCGAGACATCCAACGTACAGTCAAAGCAGCTGCTCGTAGGATTAGCAACGCAGGTATCTTTATGATAAGTGAATTTGCTAGGAGAATCTGGATAACAGTAGACGCGATATAATAAAATATACGAACTTTTAGTCTGACAGTCCTCGCTGAGAAAAGGGGGGTCGCATATGATGCGGTCGACGGCGCCTTTCAAGTGAGCTGGCAGTTTGGTAGGCTGCAAGAAGTCGTAAAATATGAACTCGGAGAAGATGGCAAACCGTTGGTCATGCTCGAGGAGGTAGACTTGTTTTGGTTTGGGCTGAGCGGCGTCTGCCGTGTTCTACGTGAGAGTGAGGGTGGTGTTAGTAAGACTTGATTTAATAATGACTATTCCCGGAGTTGATAGTTTAGAGAAGGGAAAGTTACTAAGGAGTAATCCTGTTATAGCATGAGTTAAGCGGAATGTGAAGGTAGATGAGTGGTATCGAAGTCTGAACTCCCCGTTATCCCGGCCGCGAGAGAACTGGCTGAGGAAATCAGCAAGAATAAATTTGATCCCGAGGAATCGTACGGCTATAGGATTTCAACTGACGCAGTTCCAAAGCTCAGCTTGGAGGATCGGCTTGAATTCGTAGTAGGAACCAGGAAACTATTCTTAGTTATAATACTTGATAACCACTTACCAACAGGTTCTTTAAAGCAACGAAGACACTCGGCGTCGAGACTACGGCGATGACCTCGTCTTCAGTCACGCCATCTAATAGCTGCTTCGCATACAGCGTAGCTGTCTCGTCCGAATACTGTCATAGTTTTAGTTAGCCTTTGAATCCAGTTCAATTCAACACCAGTCGTTCTCTAGCAGCTTGAATGTGAAATTCCATCGATAAGCTTTAGATGCTTAAAGTAAGGGGGCATACCCAAAACTGTGACTTGTTCCAGTCCTCGGTGAAGGCCTCCATAGATAAGGGCACGGCGTCGACTTGCTCCTCCTCGGCTACCACTTTCAGTTTCTCGAACTTCTCGACATGTGCATCTCGCTCGCCGTAGAATTCCTGCAACGCAGAGAGTGCATGAGAGGAAAGTGTTCTGTTGAGGGTGAGTGCGTTTAGTCTTAAGCAATGGTTATTTCTATTTGGTTCACTTACATCGGTTCATCGTCACTATCGGCCATTTTGCTTTGGCGTATATTTGCTTGATTCTCGTGTGAAAAATGACGAGAATGATGAGAATAATGAGAATTCGATTGTTGCTCTGACCCGAGTTAATTTTTTTTGCCTTGTACTTTCCCTTGTTTCATTGTTGTTGGGCTTCGACCCTAAAGTAAGACCAAGTTTTCGGGTTTTCTTGGAGCACGAAAATCTTTACCGATTAGTTAGCGGAACTCGATAGAATCTACAACATAAAACCTGCAACACTACACTACACCAACATATATCACCCGTACCACGACACGACATCACTTCGCAATCCGTAAATGCTCTTACAATACTATTCGCGATTCTTAAATCAAGGGAAAACTACCAAGTCTGGTATATATGTACAGTTGCAATAAGAATTGCCCTTTCTAATAATCGCTTGGACTCTACTATTGCCACATCATATTTGTGGTTCGTCCATCACATGAAGGTACTTCTTGTTCTCCTCCTTCTCCTTCTCCGTCGACGGAGGGAGATCGTAGTGTGTATTACTACGCATCCCACGCTGTCCAAGCTGTTAGACTTACATATTCACCTGCGTCAACGGTTCCAAGCAAAGGGTACTACTTACTAGGTACTCATATGTGAAATCGGAAATTTCACCTGGTGTAATTCCCAGATCGGCAAATGTCTTTGCTGTCTCGTCAATCTCCTGGTCGATAAATTCTCGGTCTACGTCTTCTGCTGAGAGTACCGGCCACCAGATAAATCGGTTCAACAAGTAAGCTATCGGCCGTATGATAGGCTTAGGAATGTTGACGTGTCTTCGCTTCTTGTGGATTTCCTTGTCGACCAGTTCGGAGATCTCCTTTGTCGAGTAATTCTTAGGACCATAGAGCTCGAACGTTTGGCCAGCCGTAGTATCATCGTAGAGCATCGCCTCCAGAGCTTTACCAACGTCAATTACCTATTCATGTTAGCTAAGTGTACGTAATACCAAGTATATTCGAAGTGGGAAGGACACACATGGACGGGCCAGTATCTTTCCTTCATATGATTAGCTGTGAATATATTGGTAATGCCACCCAATCGAAGGAGGAGTCTGTCTTCGAATCCAAACATGGGTGCCGGCCGTACGATGGTGGTCTCGGGGAAGATGCTTCGAGCGACTTTCTCTCCTCGGCCTTTGGAAGCGTAGAATTCGGAAGGAGAATCAGGGTTCGCATTGTAAGACGAAACGTGAATGTAACGATCTACGTCATACTTGGCGACGGCTTCAACGATGCGCTCGGTGCCCTCGACGTGAACGTCATCTAGAGTGAAGTTTTTCGTAGGGTACTCCCGTCCGACGAGGTTGTATACAGCGTCAGAGTGGCGAACGCTGGTCTCGATGGACTCGGTGTTGCGTAGATCGTATTCGATAAAGGTGATACGACCCAGATCACCAGCAACCTTGAGATGGCGTTTCTCCATCTCCTCTCGGTAAGGGATGACAACCTGACATCCTTGGCGTGCTATGACTCGTTGTTAGGCATGACAAACTAAGTCGGATTCTATGTCCGTCTCGTACCTAGTCGGTTGACGATATATCTTCCGAGCTGTCCCGTTGCGCCAAATACTGTCGCAGTGTGGCCTATATAACTCGTCAGGATCGGAAGAATCAAGAATAGTTCGTGGTGGCTAGCGGGTTACCTCCGAGAGATGATCTATTAAGGAGTACCAAGTTAGTACCAAGTCAGTTGGCAGAAGAGGAACGACGGCAACTAACCTTCCACCTTGAACGCGAATGATGGGTTTGCCGGTGCGGGTTATGGCGATGTCGGAAATGTGGGAAACGTATCTGGCCTGGGTGAGGTTGAAGGCCAGCTTTCGACTAGACCGCACGGCGGTAGGAAAGGAAGCCATCCTTGCTCGAGTTCGAGGTGCAAAGAATGACGGGACCTTCCCAATTGCAATAGAGAATCGGCAATTGTATCTTGGTGGGATTGAACATGGAAGCTCTAAATGTCGTAAGGAGTCAAGCCACAGGGAAGTATTGGTCAAACCCAATCCGCCAAGCAAGATTGGCTGATGGTAGAAAGTCAAGCCACATCAAATTATTAGGTAATCCAAGAGGAGGGAAGGGAAATGGGGGCAGCTGGGAGCTGGGGTGGTATGTACAAAGGTACTTCCTTAGTTAGGTGAGGAAGGTACCAACGACAGGCTGCACACCAGCCGCGTATTGATTGAAGCTTGAGAAGCTTAGAACTGAAGCTTTCATCTTTCACTTAAACAACTACAACCCAACCAAACAGAAAAACAACAACGCCAATTCTGAATTAATCCTTGCTGATACCTTCTCACTTACCTCCCATTACAATTATACCAAGGAGAGGATATCTGAGAACAACATCATACCATGAACGTCGACACTATCGCCGACTTCCTCGCCGATCAGCGGGACGAAACCCCGGACGAGCTCCAATATCTCATCATCCAGTTCGAGAATTACTGGGAGCGCAAGTTATGGCACCAACTCACCGACGCCCTCATCGAGTTCTTCGCAAACCCCAAGAGCGAGCCTCAACGGCTCAAGTTCTATAAGGTATTCATATTAAAGTTCGCTGATAAGATCAACCAACTTAAGCTCGTCGACTTGGGCCTGAAGGCTGCTACGCAATGTAGAGGTGAATATCCTCAATATCTGTACACATATATACTTTACTAATATCTTAGTAGATGACCAAGAACGTCTGACTTTCCTCACATCCCTAGCCAAGAAGGTCGACAACGAGAACTCCCAAGACGCCTTCGTCTACGCCACTGCCGCCGTCGCCCGTGTTGAGTTGGATCTACGAGACCTCGAAGCATCCCGGAAAAACCTCGACAAGGCCGAGCGCATTCTCGACTCCTTCGACAGCGTCGAGACCAAGGTCCACGCTGCCTTCTACCAAGTCAACGCCAACTACTACCAGGCCAAGGCCGACTTCGCCTCGTATTACCGCAACGCCCTCCTCTACCTCGCCTGCATAGACCTATCGTCGCTATCCCCCGACGAGCGCAAGGCCCGTGCCTACGACCTGGGTATCGCCGCCCTCGTTTCGGACTCTATCTACAACTTCGGCGAGCTGCTGCAGCACCCTATCCTCGCCGCCTTGACCGGCGACGTCGCTTGGTTGCAGGAGCTGTTGCTAGCCTTCAATCGGGGGGACCTAGCGGCCTACGACGTGCTGTCGGGCCACATCTCGAGCAACCCGCTCTTGAAGGAGCACGTCGAGGACATCCGCCAGAAGATCTACCTCGCGGCCCTGACGGAGAGCGTGTTCCGGCGGCCGCCGCACCAGCGCGCCATGAGCTTCGGCACCATATCGGCTGACACCAAGGTGCGCAAGGACGAAATCGAGCACCTGGTCATGAAGGCCCTCAGCCTGGGCCTCGTGCGCGGCACTATCGACGAGGTCGACGAGCTCGTCAACTTCACTTGGGTCCAGCCGCGCATCCTCGACATGGGCCAGATCGCCAGCATGAGCCAGCGCCTGGGCGAGTGGGGCGAGAACGTGAACAAGCTCGGCAACTGGATCGAGGCTACCGGCCAGGATATCTGGGCTCCCTGATCTTTGCGCGAATGCGGGTGGTCTAAGCAAAGAGTAGATGGATGAATGGATTCAATTGCTATGTAATAGGCAAAGACTCGGGAAAGAAAAAAAAGGGAGAGGCGAAGAAAAGAGGGAAAGAGAAAGAGAAATCTTTTTCTCCCCTGGTTGCGTCTCCAGCAGGGTCTGAGCCTTGTATGATAGATACATACTAATAGACGACGTGCGGTCCGGAAGAGAGGACCGCGAGTCTTGCTATAACGCAATTGAGTTCGTTGAGACATTGACAGAGGTGTCAGCTTTGCGTACGTGATGTGATAATCGAGACCGCGCAGCCGTCTTGTGGTAAAAGGGGGTATGACAACTAATTGGCTTACCTCTTTTTATCCTCGAGTTGTAGATGGGAGGCGTCTATATCTCCTTGCCTGGTAACGGGACTGATATTCCTTGATTACAATATTAGCACCACATATCTCCGGCCTGGGAAGCTAGTCGAGTCGAATATATACTCGTGGAAGTAGTTCCCCATCTCACCCTATCAGCCCAAGCGGCAAATCAAAGCCAAAAAACAACAACAAAAAACTTCAAAATCAGTAATGGTATCTTGATTCTCAGCTACAGCTACAGCTAGCCATGCAAACAGTTCCAGCACCAAAAAGTTCAGACCCCAGTTATCAGGACCGATCTCTCTTTCCCTTTTCCCCTTCACCTTCGCTTTCCACTCCTTGTGCCTAACATCGCTACTCTCTCTACCAAATTTGGGTAGACGTCACATACCTACTTAGTGTGTTACGCTGGATGAACCATGTATGTATGCTTATGCTAATAAACCCCCCTTTTCTATCCTCCTATCTTCCTTCCTATTTATTCTTCATCAAAATCAAAATCAAAGGCAAACTATAACTATGCCTTTACGACCGTTTTTCCTTCCCTCCCGCTTCCGCATCTGCCCCCTCTAGCGGCTGTCCCAGCACAACAAGGCACCCGACAATCCATGCGGGCCACCAGACGCACCAGACGACGAGCGGGGTATACAAGCCCCAAACATGCCACCCGAACGCCGCCTCCTCGAGCACGGTGCTGACGCCGACGCCCGCGACCGCGCTGCCGACCAGCAACACCGTCGGCGGGCTCAGCGCGTGCAACAGGAGCACCTGCGCGTACCGTGTCACCTGGTTGCCGGGCCAGGGACGCGTGAACGACAGCGGGCTGGACAGCAGCCCGACGAGGAAGGCGAGGGCGAAGTTGAGCGTGGCGAGGGAGGAGAGGAACATGCCGAGGAGGAGTAGTGAGAAGGATTTGATGAGCTGGTATTGCTGTGCCGTAGGTGGTTTGCGGATGCTGTTTGTGAGGAAGTAGGAGGCGAGGTGTGGGAAGGCAGTGTTGAAGACGGCAAATAGGGCGAAGATTGGTGTGAGGAGCTGTGGTTTTTGTTAGCAAGGTTGGATGGGCAGGGGTTGCTTTGGTTCGGAGGAGAGCTGGTGTAGATCGAAGAGAGGATAGGAAAAGGGGATGAAACTTACGTTAGATGGCGTCTGGTTAAAAATAAAGAGCGGAATGACCCCAATGAATTGACAGCCAGCAACAAGAGTAAGTGGGAGCAAAGTCTCTCGTTCGATAGCTTCTCTCTCGACCGTCGTAGAGGCTCGCGCTGCTCCCTTCTTTCCCTTCACCTCCTCACCATCCTTCACCTTCCCATTAGTTTCCTCCTTCGTCTTCTCAACCTCCTTATACCCACTCTTAACCCACAGCGCAATAGCCATAATCGTAAAATTCACCGCGACCAGCATAGCACTAGGAAGATATGTGCCGATGCTGACGAACCGGTGCTTATGAATCAACAGATAGAAAAAGAAACTCTGGTGCAGCTTCTCGAGCAGATTATTCAGACTGCGAAACATGCCCTCGACTAGCCGTCCTAGTCCCATCTCATCATGCCACCCGTTACCCACCGGCTGTAGCGTTATGGCATCGACATGGTACGGGATGAACGAGCTATGCGGACCGGACGCGTGTCCCAACGCCTGCCTCAGCATCCCTCTTAGCACCGTCTTCAGGTTATCGTCGTATTTCTGGTTGTGCTTCCACATGCCTTGCAACGTGGACTCCATACCCATCTGACCGCTCGCGATATTAACAACTGAATTGATAAGATCCAGGTTCGGCAACTGTCCGTTGACGCCATCATACACGATATGCACTGACTCGAAGCGGTTCTCCTGTGCATAATCGAGCGCGATGGCGCCCTGCAGAGCACCGGACTTGATGGGCAGTGAGGCAACACTGGCCGGGTCATGGGCGTCGTGGTACGCATCGACCCAAGCCTGGGGTCCGGCTCTGCTATCCGGCGGCACAACAAGAATAATGTCCTTCGACCATAAGGACCAGCGTCTGAAGTATCTTGTCAGGGCAAGGGCAAGCGCCAGGCCGTTGCGATTAAATTCCTCCATCACATTTTTCCAGGCCGCAACCAGCACGATAGCCTCTGTCGCATCGCCCCTCGGGGCCTGGAGGATCGCATACACGTTCTCGCCGCCGTACGTGTTCCCTCCGGAGCTGTAGGTATAATTTTGCCTGCCGACCTTAAGCCCGACGCCCTTGAATATCCGCTCGAGCTCGTCGTTGACTTCGACATTGGTTTTGTTTGCCGTGTACAGCGCATCGACTTCGTGTCTGTAGGCACGGAATACGTTCTGATCGCTTCCGCCGAAGTAGGTGTGAACCTGTCCGGGTAGTAGGGCGTTTTCACTGATGTATGTGCGGCGCGAGTACTGGTCGAGTGGGAGGACTAGGAGCCATACGACACCAACGATAATGCATAGGAGCGAGATGTATGGAGGGAGCTTGAGGAGTCGTGGATCGCGGCGGAGGACCAACGCCGCAGCTACATTTTTTGGGATTCTCGTTAGTCAATGCTACAATTTATACACGATGAAATCATAACTAACGGAATTTCTAACTTACAAAGTAAACGCGGCATGGCTTCCACTCTAGTCTTTCTAGTCTTTTGGCGCGATGATGTGTGAACAGGCTACATTTAGTTGTAATTGTTTAACTTCTATGTGTCAATACCCGGTCTACCCAAGTAGAGCTAAGTAGATCGCGGTATGACACGAGCTGGAGCTTTCCGTCACTTAAACTTTCAGGGGTCTTCAATTAAGTACTGGTAAGTGCTACCTTACGTAATCAGCCTTACAGACAATTAACCTTTAATTGCATATCCTTAACCACCATTTGATTTACAGACAATTTGAATTGAAGTTGGTTATGCCCCTTAATTAATCCGAAATTTAGTATTCAGTAAGACTTGCATTGAAGTCTTATAGGGTCCATATTAAAGTTCTTGTATATCATGAAAATGGGGACACCCAAATTCTGCTTAAGTCATGAAGACGATCCACGCACAATATATGAAGGCATGTAAAGGTCTATTAGTATACAGATGACCAACCCTCCTTTATCCTTCATATGAGCGGGTGAGTATACGACCTCGCCACGATAATATTTTTGTGAACCCTGCCGTAAACTCCGTATCATGCAATGCCTGAGCGAGAACATAAAACACACATGCTATATACAACTGTGACTTTCACTCGGTTCGTGACCTTTTTCTTCTAAGTGAGCCGTGGAAACCGTACTAGGGACCTAACCTCTGCGTAGAACCTATCAGGCCTAATGGTGTCGTTGAACTGGTCGAGTTACTCGTCGGCAATACTCCGAAACGTCCGTATGTCTTCTGGTCTACGCTGACGTAGTGAGGTAATCGTCCCAATAGATTGAGTCGGCTTTCGATCCACCGGAGCACCTTTTCAGGTGGTGATAGGAATTTAAGATAGCCCAAGCCAACTAGATTACCTTTGGTCAGTAACAGCTTGGGGGCAAAGGAAACTCAAGAGTTTACTCACATAGGTAACCCGTGCCTACACCGCATAGATGACCAACGAAACTGGTATTAGGGATAAGAGCCTCAACGACCAATACCAACAATAGGGGTGTCGTCCAAGTCGGAACATGATGAGTTCCAATTACAAGGTAGGGGTTGGTTCGATATGTTCGAATAGCCTCTATACCCAACAGAAGGAACACCCAAATACTGTCCCGCGCCAACATGTCAGCATCGAGATTCGCATCGAAGAATATAGGGATCATATATACCTAGCACCCATGACAGCCGTGTTGCCCCTTAGCAGGAACTTTTCTATGAAGATGTATACGAAGGCCGGTATTGTCGTCAAAGCTACGAGAATCGTTAACCTCAGCCGCGCCCCAATAAGTCATGATGGGCGGCCTAATTATAATAAGCGCACTTACGACCAAAGAACAGCGCAAGCGAAGTCAATGTCCCGAACTCGGTCTCGAATCTCTCTAGCAGCGGCGTCAAGGAGAGGATGTTGAAAAAGGCGTGAAAGAAGTTGATGTGGATCAGAGGGAACGTGTTCACCCGGTACACTGCACCACAATCGCGTCAGTTAGCAATCGACCCAACCTAATCTGATTTAATCCCACACAGTATCAAGTCGCCAAGGGCATGCATGTGATAAGGAGTGACTAACTAGTCGTGATGCCCAACTCATCCGGGATCAGAGCGCCCCATTGCCGCACATCCCACGCAGATTGTAGACCAGCGAGCCAGAACGCCACCATAATGACTATCATTGCGCGCGTAAACAGCGGCAGCCGGAACACGTACGAGCGCGCGCGTAGCGTATTGAAGCCTTGTATCGTCGGCATCTTCTAAATCGAGCTGTTCGTTGAGATCCCAAGTTGAGCTGTCCTGGCACCAATCCGTCGCTCCCGGTGTATTCTTCTCTTAGAGCAACTCGCTCCCCTCGGAAACCGAAGCGCCGAAAGAGAAAATTGGCCGAAAACGGCAACGCAGGATACGTCCTGCTAGACTTATAAGAAAAGTGTGCTGACGATCCGAATCGCCATTGAAAAAAAGGAAGAAAGGAGGTGGTTTGGAGCGAGGGGAAAAAAGGTTGGAGAGGAAGAATCGGAAAGTCGAGTCGTGTGCTTTGCAACCGAAAGTCGCAGTTGCGCCTGCACATAGCCAGGTAACAGCCGTAATGGACAGGGCGAACAGGGGTATTGGTATAAGCTACCGAAGATGACACGCTAGAACAACTGATCGGCAACTGGGCAGAATCTTATCGATAATTATTTACCAAATATGCAAATTCGGAAATGGATGCAATTAAAGGCTACTGGAAATAATTTCATAAGAAATATTCACAATTACTAGCACTATCCTATCCCCTATACTAAGTCGATGAATGTCACCTCTAGGAAACGGCCTGACCGACCATGTTTTAACTTTCGTAAATTCATTTTGTACAAAACAAAAAAAGGTTCTAATAACGGCTCGAGTAATGTCGCGACGGGTTGGGAATATACCGATCCCATAAAACGTGACATGCGTAACCCATGACCCTATACACCCCTGGTACGATAGTTCTAGCAGGCCTCCCCACAATGCGCCTGCGTTCTCCTGTTCCTTTCCTATATTACTAAACTGCCCTAAAGCATCCCTCAACCACCATTTCATTTCCCGGAGTTCTTGGCCATCGTGTTCAATGCACTTCCATTCTTGAACCATTCGATCTGGGCCTCGTTAAACGTCTGGTTCAGCTTGACCTCGAAGGTCTCGCCGTTCTTGGGGTGTACCCTCATCGTCAGGGGCTTGCCAACGGCTAATTCTGTGCAAAGCAGGTCGATCTAAATAAGGGATTAGTAAATCTGCGTACGACATGTGAAGTATGGTGCGAGGAAAAAACTTACTCTGTCATCGGGCTTGATCTTGTCGTAGTCGGCGGGATCCGCGAAGGTAAGAGGAAGCATACCCTGCTTCTTCAAGTTGGTTTCGTGGATACGAGCAAAGCTTCGGGTGATGATGGCTAGGCCACCGAGGTGACGGGGCTCCAAGGCAGCGTGCTCTCGAGAACTTCCCTCTCCGTAGTTCCAGTCACCAATGACTACCCACTTGATTCCCTTGGCCTTGTAGTCACGGGCGACAGCCGGAACTGCGTCCCACTCGTCGTTGGTCGCGTTCTTGACCTTGTTCGCCTCACCGTTAGCCTCGTTGATAGCACCGATCAGCATGTTGTTCGAGATGTTGTCCAAGTGACCACGGTACTTGAGCCACGGGCCAGCCATAGAGATGTGGTCGGTGGTGGTCTTTCCCTTCGCCTTGATCAGGATGGGCATGTCCAAAGCATCCTTGCCGTCCCATGGCTGGAAGGGCGATAGAATTTGGAGACGGTCGGAAGAAGGTGAGACTTGGACGCTGACGGAGGCGCGGTCGGCAGGAGGAGCCTGGTAGGTGTTGTTACCCGGATCGTATCCCCTGGTAGGGAGACCATCGCCGGTAGGAGCCTTAAGCTGGAACTCCTTGCCATCCTTGCCCTTTAGCTTGTCGGTTAAGGGGTTGAAGTGCAAGTTTCCGGCGATAGAGAGGGCGACAACTAGATCGGGAGAGGTGACGAAGGAGTGGGTTGCAGGGTTACCGTCGTTTCGGCCGGTGAAGTTACGGTTGTAGGAGGAGAGAATCGAGTTGGCCTCGCCCTTCTTGACGTCCCGTCGGTCCCATTGACCGATGCAGGGACCACAAGCGTTAGCCAGGACAACACCGCCGAATTCCTCGAAGGTCTGTAACTGGCCGTCGCGGGCGATGGTGGCACGAATCTGTTCGGAACCGGGGGTGACAACGAAGGCAGCCTTAGCCTTCAAGCCGTGGTCGAGAGCGTCTCGGGCGATCGAAGCAGCACGAGACATATCCTCGTACGAGGAGTTCGTGCAGGATCCGATCAGGCCCACCTTAAGCTCTTCGGGCCAGTTGTTAGCCTTAACAGCCTCGGAGAACTTAGAGATAGGTGTAGCTAGATCGGGAGTGAAGGGTCCGTTGATATGGGGCTCGAGCTCGTTAAGGTCGATCTCGATAAGCTGGTCAAAGTCGGCACCCTCGTCTTCACGCAGCTCCTTAGCATAGTCGCGCGCATAGTTACCGATGTCGGTACGCTTGGTAGCCTTCAAGTAGTCGTACATGCGGTCGTTGAAGGGGAATAGAGAAGTCGTGGCACCGATTTCAGCACCCATGTTGCAGATCGTTCCCTAAAACAACAATTAGCTATCTCTTCTCTAGATAGAGTCTGGCATATTCAGGCCTATCTTGAAAAAGACCGCGGGGAATTATTGATCTCAAGACAAGATAGACAGAAAAGAAGCAGAATAGGGTAGTGCATACCATTCCCGTGGCGGAGATGCTGTCGACACCAGATCCATGGTACTCCACAATAGCACCAGTACCACCCTTGACGGTAAGAATTCCAGCAACCTTTAGGATAATATCCTTAGGTGAGGTCCAGCCGTTCATTTTACCAGTAAGCTTGACACCAATGATCTTAGGGGCCTTCAATTCCCAGGGCAGGTTGGCCATGACGTCGACGGCGTCAGCACCGCCAACACCAATGGCGCACATACCCAGACCACCAGCATTGGGCGTGTGGGAATCAGTACCGATCAGTAGACCACCGGGGAAAGCGTAATTCTCGAGAAGAATCTGGTGGATGATACCAGAACCGGGTCTCCAGAAACCAATGTTGTACTTTGCGCATGCAGAAGAAAGGAAGTCGTAAACTTCCTTGTTGATGCTGACAGCTCGCTCAAGATCCTTAACCCCGCCAATTTGTGCCTCAATCAAGTGATCACAGTGTACCGTAGTGGGGTTTGCCACTGAAGGCATACCGGCAGACATGAACTGCAGGATAGCCATCTGAGCTGTAGCATCCTGGCAAGCAACACGGTCAGGTCGCAGCCTTAGGTAAGAAACACCCCGCTGGATATCTTGTCCATGTGGGTCGTCAAGGTGGGAGTATAAGATCTTCTCGGCGTAAGTCAAAGGTCGGTTTAGACGGCTGCGAACGATAGCCAGGTTCTCAGACATCTTCTTGTAGTTGATGAAATTGCCTTCCTCCCAGTTGTTTTGCTTCACCTGTTATTTGCGGGAAATATTAGTCTCAGTTTCCACCTTTCACTTCTCAAAGGAGCCTTTGAGCTTTGCGACAGCGACGACAGCGACTTACCTTTCGGTCTAGAGGTGAATCAGTCACGGTGGCCATGCACCGTCGCAGGTTCATGCCAGTCATGACCCGCGACCGGGCAACATTGCCCAGGACCTGTCGAGTGGCCAACATGGTGACAACCGCGGTCCCGACGACAGCTTATGAGGGGTTCAGACGTAACAGGACGATGCAGCGTAATTCCAGTGTTAGGATAGCAGGAAGAGAGGAGATCGTCGAAGGAAAACAAGACGACTCTAGGGAACAAGAGGAGAAAAGGAATTGGTTCTTCGAGGGAGAAGAAAAAAAGATGTTGTGACGGAAGAGAAGAGAAAAAGGTGGAGAGGTTTTGTGGTTTGCGATTAAAGATGCAACAATATCCAAGTACCTCCGTGCTTGCTGGATAACCTAGGCCACGGTACTACGGTACTACGGCAAAGGGAAGTCGTTACATCCTACTGGTCTAAATGGCCGCTTAGGTGGCTACAGCTGGCCCAGGCGTGCTGGGTATCAGGGAATTACAGGAAACTACAAGGGAGTATAAGGGAGTATCAGGGTACTTCGGCTAAGACAAAAAGGTACATCCACAACCCACTGTGTCACCCGGCTGAACGGACGAATCACAGCAAATCCGATTACCTTCAACTCGATTCTGTGACCTCACACTGCTTTCCTGGGATCAGCCACCACCTTTTTGCGATAAGAAAGCCACGCGATTAGACATTCGTGTATTATGCAATCATTTCTATATACCAATATTCAATTGAATAATAGGGTCGTCATTATTACCAAAGTCACAATATTTATTTTGCAATCTCACCATTATCTGCGAAATCTTTAGAAACACACGGCCACCTATTGGCTATCAAGCATCAGTGCCCAATGGAGATACTACGGTTACGCTAAATATTGCGAAGCGTCCGAATTTTCTTGAATTGGGCGGAATGTGAACGGATGAAAGCGGCTATGAGGATAACCGAACTACAGTTTGAGCTAGCACATCGTGTATTTCCGGACTTAGAATTAGACTTGGACTTAGATATTTAGGTATTTTAGTTGCTCGTTAGCCAGTATTGTTTGGGGGGGGATAAGAGCTTTCGGTTTGTGCTACACTAGACATTAAAAAGAACGTTTGAAGATATCATGCATTGGGATTATTCATTGGTAACACCCTTCGTGCTGTCTTCAGATTGCAACATTCTATTGAGCTTAATCAGCAACCCAATTGATAGGTTATGAGACTTTTTCGTAAGTTCGTGTGGCTCAAGCCTCATTGGTAGCTGAATTACTGGATACCTATGACCTAGTTTCTCCTTAACCCCTGCTCATCTTTGAAACCTTTAGGGCAGTAAGCGCTGCATATCACTTCCATCAATCAGATGCCAGATAATGGCATAGCTAGATCTTCTCGGCGCAACAATTTTCGAAATATCGCTATAATTGCAAGGACAATTACAAACTCCCTTCAGATTATTGGTTAGGCCATTGATCAGTCATGATGGGTTATGAGAGGAATCTATTTGCAAGTACCTCGTTCCTGAGCTCGATGTACCTTGGAAATAACCGTAGGTACCACTTCATCATCTCAAAAGTATCGCCGCGATGCAGCGCTGAATCGCTTCAAAAATGCAAGAAGGTCCACATTTAGAGGTCTGCAGGTCAAATTCGACAGGCCGAGACAAATTTTGCTGAGTCTGGAGACCTGCTGTGTGGGCCCGAATTGGCCAATCGGCGAAAGCAATGGAGACAAGGGAAAAGGGAAAATGCCCCCACGTTAAAACTTGCCTCGGTGTATGTTTGTCACCGAATCTACGATTACCCATGAGCTTGGACGCATCGGCACGAGGGGATTGTTAATCATAAGTTTCTCGTGATCAGACACTAGGCAAATACCAATGGCAGCTAAATGGCTATATATATAAGGACACACTTTATTGAGTAAAGGTTAAGTCCGTTTGACGTCCACGACGTCTGGACGTATAGAAATTTTATAGGATTGCGTTGCAAAACCTGCAAGATTGAGATGACGACGGCCATGCCGCTCGCCCGGCCCCTGCCAAAGCGGATGTAGCCGGATGATATTCGGGAGCGCGGAACATGTGAACCGTCAAGTTAGAAGGACGCACCTGAAAGCTTGGACCACCTTTTACCTTTCGCATTTCTTAGAATGGAGAACATTGAATGACTAGAAATGTTTGACCCCACCAAAATTTTTAGAAATGAGAAATCTCCAAGTCAACTTATCTAATCGCCAAAAACGACATCACCTACAGACATTACTACCTGTTTGCCTCCTACAGAGGGGTCAAAACGAGAACGCACATTAAATTCATCATACACCCGATCATTGCCGACATTCATATTGCCAAGAATGGGAGTCACTAACAAGCGCACACTATCCAAGACCCGTCGAAAGACGAGGGATCTCGACCAGATCAAAGCCGACTTACGCTCGCCGAAACACTTAGCCCAGTTCAAGGCGACAAAGGCACCAGAAGATCTACCAGACTTAGGCAAATGGTATTGCACCGAATGCGCCAAGTGGTTCGAAAGTGAGGTAAACCTTGTTGTCCACAGAAAGGGAAAGCCGCACAGAAGAAGGTTCGCATTCTTCCTTATCAGCGTATATCGTATTGGGTATCTAGTCTAACAGAGAGCAACGTAGGGTCAAGCAACTTCGCGAAGAACCGTACACCCAGAAGGAAGCCGAGGCGGCTATTGGCCTGCGTACCGACAATGAAGGTCCCGACCGATCTGAGCACATAGCCGACAACGAAATTACAATGACATGAATGATTGTAAACATATCCTACCCCACGAACTCCTAGTTAGGCACTTATCGTGTCACTCGGCAAATCCATCGTGTTGCTGTCGATCAGGCACATAATTGAGCGCATTGCAATGCGCTAGAATATGCAATGTCATTCAAGGCATTCATGATTAGGCATTGAGGCGAGGTCAAATTCGCTCATCTCAAACCACGAGCTCTCGGTCTGACGAGGCCGCTTGTGCGACCCCTCCCGGTTCCACCTCTTCCCCTCGATTGCGTCCCGCCTCTCGACGTGCTAGGGAGACGAGATTGGCGAGTTTCCGGAGTTGGAGTCGCAAACTTCTTGGGGGTCGGTTTAGAGACGGTTGGTGGATTCTCTACGAAGGATGTGTCTGTAGTCCTAAACAGATAATCAGAGTCATAGCCTGGAGCTCTGGGCCAAAACCACCTACATAAATGTCGTCTCCCCGTCAAATTCACCTCGTTCTGTGCTTCTAGATCGACCTGTAGAGTGTGGCTGCTCCTCATTATCATTAAGTTTTGCGCGACGAAACGATTCCGCAATTGGACCCTATAAGTATGACCTATTAGAAATTTTGAAGTTGAAAGGAGCAGATTATCCTTTTTACCTCGGGAAAATCGACACAAAAAGCATTCATGTTTAGGCCGTATAAGAAACTAGCGAAGCTCTCGCTGAAACGAGCAAGGCTCTCGTGCATAAGTTGAAAATGCATCATGTTCGCCTCCAAGTCGGCGACGGCGTCGGAGAGCTCGGCAAAGGCGGGCTCGAAAGTATTGAGCGGAAACGGTTCGCTGCCCTCAACACTACGCTGGGCGGATTCGCGAAACGAGGAACGGGAGGAGGGGCGGAGGGGTGTTGTCGGCCGCGATCGCGACGTGGAACGCGGTCTTCTCACGCTATCGTGGCCTTCGTTTCCCGACATCGTTTTATTTTGAGATCTGTCGAGAATGGATTGATTTGGTCGAAGTATAATAACCTGCTTACCTTAGCCGATTGTTAACTGGTAAGCGTATTAGACTTGGACTAACCGTTGTAGAAAACAATAGGCTCGTGATTTATTATGTACAACTGATGGATTTCTCAAATAAATCGGACCTTGGCAACGGATCCACCGTATAGGAATAGTGGGGTATTGACTTCGACTTTGGCACTTTGCTCTGCTTTGTACGGAGCACGTGCCATGCTGTTGTTTGGATATCGCTTTTTTGGGGCTAAGAGATTCAAAGATGACGTAAACCCCTCTATTCAGAGAGGATAGAGAAGGAACGGAAGCGTAAATGCGCGACTGCTCGCTCGCATAACGTGCCTTAGGTAATCTTCTTGCTTTAGCTATCCCTACCTACCTAGGTAGCTTGTAAGTAGCCGGCAAGGAAACGGTTCAATTTTTATCTATTTTTTTTTCTAAATTTCAATCCGAACATCGCATCGACTATACCTACCTATTCGCTATTCGCCATTCATCCACTCTATAGATGCGGCCAATACCTAGTACATACAGTCAAGTTGAGAAGACTTTCACTCTTTTTGGAATTCATGACCTAGAACATAACAAAAGATTTATACAAGTATTCAGCACAACCACGGTTGATTTATAACGAACTCGGCGCCGACTTACCTAGCTTAGTCTCGCATGCGCTTTTGGTTTGCGACTTTGCGAGACCGAATACGATTGGTTCAAGAAGCAAAGGGATCAAGGGGATGCAACAATTTAATTCCCCATTACCAATTACGTTCATACTACAACGTACATAGTATCAGTGCATCCTCGACCACATACGTCAACCCCGGCTGCCCAGAAGATCCAACCTCTCTCAGAGCACTCCTCTAACATTTCATTGTCTGAGGTAGCGTTGACTCGCGCCCCATCAGCAAGCCAATATCTTGCGACAGACCTTTTCACCACGTCTTAGGCCTAAGACAATAAGACAAGGAACCAACCCCATTTGTAGGCTGGAAATCCGTGCTTTGCGCTTACACGGCGATAACAGCGGCTCGGGTCCTCCGGACATTAGTTGCGCCCTCTTAGCATTGTCTTGGACCTTATGAGAGCTCCAACGTCTCGGGCACCGCAGCCATTTTTATTCTCCACAGCTCCGAGACTTGGCCTTATTATTACTCGTCTCGCTGGTCGTCCAAAATCTAATCTGCATTCATCCTCATTTCGTGCTTCAAACATCTTGCGCGCATTCTCCAGCCCCGCCCTTGCTCTGACTCGTCCGTCATCGTCATCGTCATCGAAATCTGCACTGCCCCGCGGATTTCTATCGCGCCGTGATATTTGCGATCGCAAAACTTATTCGCCATTGCTTACTTCCCAAGCAAGAAAGGTTCATTGCGAGAGACGGCAATTTTCAGAATACGGCCACAGCAGCTATCAAGTCCTAAAAAGTCAAATCTCATCTGCGCTATATATAATACCCCTAGTCGTATTTGGCGCCTTTGTATTTTACGGCTCGGCCACTTTTAATTCTGAACAACAACTAGTCTCCGGAGACAGCGCTGGAGACTACTCCGGCAAAGAGGACGTAGTCGCCATGGAACAACTTCCAGGCAGACCGGGGAATCTGACCCCTGAACAGGATGAAAAGTTGCGCAAGTTCTGGGAGATGTTCCTGCAAGTATGCGGCGTCCTTGGCGATGACGCCGCGGGTAATGATACGGAAACTGCTTCCGAGACTGCGTCGCGAACAGGAACCAAGGAAACCGAAAAACCTAAGAAGAGTCGGATGTCCCTGTTCAAGAAGAAAAAGGATAAGGAAAAGGGAACTACTACACCTACCAAGATCGCAGCAATGGAAAGTCTCAAAGAGAATGACCCGGAAGACAAATGGGGTGAAAATAAGGCATACCTCGAAACTCTAGCCACTCATCCTCCAGAGCAGATAAGAGCCACTATTTGGTCGATGGTAAAGCATGACCACCCTGACGCCCTTCTCTTACGATTCCTGAGAGCTAGAAAGTGGGACTTGCAAAGAGCGCTCGTCATGTTGATGTCGACAATGAACTGGAGGTGTTCGGATGCTCATGTTGACGATGTAATTATGGCGAGAGGTGAAGAATTCGCTGCCGTCAACGAGAAGAGCGGAGACGCGAAAAGCAAAAAGTTAGCCGAAGACTTTCTCGCTCAGCTGCGTATGGGGAAAAGTTTTTGTTACGGCGCCGACAAGGCGGGGAGGCCGATTTGTGTGGTCAGAGCTCGCTTGCATAAGGCAGGCGAACAGTCAGAGGAAGGTCTTGAGCTGTTTACGGTGTACTTGATCGAGACGACCCGGTTTATGTTACGCCCACCTGTGGATACTGCTGTGAGTATGTTGTTATGTGCCTAGAAAGCCCAAGCTCACATTAGCAGTGCGTTCTATTTGACCTGACTGGATTTTCATACGCCAATATGGTAAGTGGAAAAAGTTATGAAACTAAAATTGAGCGAAGCTGACGTAACCATAGGACTATACGCCAGTCAAGTTCATGATTAAATGTTTCGAGGCAAACTACCCCGAGAGTCTCGGAGTGGTTCTCGTTCACAAGGCCCCATGGGTCTTCCAAGGCGCGTCACCTTGCTAGCTCTTCGTTTTCTTCCCCACTCTAACCGAATCACAGGCATTTGGAAGATTATCAAGGGGTGGTTGGACCCAGTAGTCGCAAGCAAAGTGCATTTCACTAACAACCTCAAAGACCTAGAGGAGTTTATTGATGCGAAGAGGATACCTGACGACTTAGAAGGCACGTCAGGTTATACTTACAAGTACAAGGAGCCAGTGCCAGGGGAGAACGCCAAGATGAAAGACATCGAGACTAAGGAGAAACTCCTTCAGGAACGCGAACTACTGTATGAAGAGTATGAGAGCAAGACACTTGAGTGGATCAACGAGCCAGACGCCGGGAAAAGGGCCGTGCTCCACGCAGAGCGGGACGCCATCGCTAAGAATCTGAGAGAGCAGTACTGGCGCCTAGACCCCTACCTCAGGTCACGATCGTACTATGACAGGGTGGGCGTTATCAAACCTGACGGAGGTGTCGACTATTACCCTTCTCCGGTTGCTCCTACTAACGGGACGGCGGCGGCGATCGCCGCAGGGGAGACGGCCGCTAATGACGTGGACTGAATAGACAATCGGCGGCGTAGCGTAGAGGGATAAAAGTAAGACGGGGTGCATGGGCATGGGCAATTCGCATAGACTAGGCATTGTATAATACCATCGAAATTGGGATGGCTGGAATTTCATTATAACTTTTTTGCCCGCAAGAGGACCCAGTCCTATTGTGAATCTGGTGTTTGAACCCCTGATTTTGTCAATTTGGGCAAACAGCTACCCATCTATTTATTTATGACTATGAAGAAGTCACCATTTTAGGTACAGCTTCTAGAGTTTGGAATTGTTTTGACCATGTAGTTACACCTTGGGCTTGATCTCTTCGAAGAGAGCCTTTAGCGCTTCCATGTCCGTCTCCTTCTGGGGCCAGCTTATTCCGAGCCCTTCTTGCTCGTTTGGTTTGGGGATCTAGTGGGCGTGTTAGTAGAGCTTATGACAGGTGAATATATTGGGGGGTATGTATTACCATGTGGAAGTGAACCTAGATTTGGAAATAGTCATAGTTAGCGGGCATATTCTTTGGGTATCTCTAGTTAATAGTAAGAGACTTAGATGAGAGGTGGACTTACATGGTCAACGATCTGGTGGGCGATGCGGCCGTTGTTTTGGAGGATGTTGAAGTTCACGGCGCCGGTGGCAGTGGCCAACTTTTTAGCCACGGGTAGGAGCTCACTTAAATGCTCATCGGGTATATCGGTTAATGTTGCGCCGTGGAACTTGGGAATGACAAGCTACATGTTTGTGAGCTAATTATCTAGATACTCAGATCGTGTATATATAATAGGTTTATCCTGGAGTAGGGACAGTGAGGTTAGGTCTTACAGCATGGCCCTTGCTCAAGGGGTTGATGTCAAGGAAAGCGAGGGTCTTGTCGCTTTCGAAGAGCTTGAAGCAGGGAATCTCTCCTGTAGTCAATATGTTAGCTCATTAGATCTTAAGATCTTATAAAGCTCGTGATAGTAGTTACATAGATGTGCTATTGAAATACTAAATCTAATGACTCGAGCTTTACGAGTATCATGAGGTCGGAAACACTCACCCTTGATGATCTTGCAGAAGATACAAGCGGCCATTTTAGATGACATTGATGCACTCAATTAGGTTGATTAGAATGGAGTCGTGGACCTTGATGGCACTTTTGATCTAGATCATATTAGTAGATATAAAGCGCAAGAAATATAATCCGCGTTTGTTACTCTCGCTAGGTCAATTGATTGTTAAACAGCTCACAATTCGGCCTCACAACCAGTGAACCAGTTACAGCTTAAGACGTCACATATGAATGGAGGGGCTCGGAGCTACCCCGCTATTCCAATAGACAGGTCGGCAAATTGTCGGCAAGAGATCATCGCCATCTTTGCGCTTCGAATTTGAGCATTGATACGTTCTACATACAATGAACGAATACACATCTGTTAGTATGTGAAGAAGAAAATTGAATTTGGCTATCTCGAGCATAGGAATCTGGAATAGCTTCGTGCTAATGGACCTATTGTAGGAGCGTCAAATATATGTATGTTGAAGAGGGAAAAAGGGGCCGGGGCGAGAGGATAGCTTCAGCTACTTGCATAAACGACGTACTAAAAAAGTCAGATAGAAAGAAAACCAATGTTGGATGTTAACTGCTGATGATACAAGTAAAATCCGAATGGGAAAAGGCGTTAAAAAAAAGAATGCAAAAATTTTGACCAGTAAAATTGAATCTGGGACTCCCAGAGTAATGTTTCCAAAGATTAGTGTAAAGGAGCTTTTTGGGTTGCGCAAGGTTGAGTCAGGTAAAAGGCATGAGTCAAGTACTTTTACGCAATCCCGCTCCTGAAATTTTTGGTAAATTAAATTTACCTATAAGCTTCACTGCGAGTAAGCACATTTGGACCAATGAGAATGGGTGGCCAATGCGATCAGCACACCGCCTGAACTGACAAGCTGGGCAGTGCTGAAGCACTACCTGGCAGCCTGATAAAAATGGAAAATAACTACCCCGCGCATTTGAAGCATTCGCCAAATTCACATTCATTGCTATGCACGACAAGAAGAATATATCTCATGGATCTCAAGTATATTCTACAAAACCTATGAGAATAGCAAAAAATTGTTCTCCAGGAACCAACCGGGATCGAACCGGTGACCTAAGGATAATAACATGTTTGTGTAACTGCAATCCTTCGCTGTGTATTGTTAGCCTTAATGTCTAGAAGGCACCCTGAAAGCGCAGGACCACTGACCTCTACCACTGAGCTATAGCTCCAAATTGATTGGTTGAGGTGGCGACATTTAAAGTATAATATAGGGCAAGAGTGCTTTTAGTACGACGTACCTAGTGGCTTGTCGGAATTAGAATTCTCGGAAGGGAGAATTAAGCCGGGCAAATAGCATTGCGGATAGGTTTCCCGATACTTGTCCTTACCGAGATTCATGCTTTGGTAATATTTGCATATGTGTTCGGGTGGGAAAGAATTGAGGTAGTCATGGTGAAAACTCACTGAAGGAAATTGGGTCATATATGGAAGTTACTTATGAATGCCATTTAGTAGCAAAGCTAGTAGCTAATCAATGAGTTCATAAGTTATTAAATGACGTGCGAAGACTAATTCTGTCGAGATGGTCCTACAGTCGAGCTCGGGTGGATATAACAAGTGAGGCTGTCTAGTGAGAGACCATCTACATCATTATATGATGCATGGAAAGGGAATTGTATAAAACCAAATAGATATTATAAACTAAAAGTAGAATGTGACTATTTCTATAACTAAACTTTTGAAAACCAGAGCTGGTTTGATGCCCAGCTGATAAACTCTACATTTTCTGCAAATCGCTACCGGCATCTTGCATATCGTAACCCGTCAAATCATAGCAGAATAGACGCAAAAGATCTAGCCGTCATATCCATATATAAATGTTGATATCATCAAAAAGGGGGCTGCAAGACAACACGGGACCGAGCCCTTCAATCTCCGAGTTTCACCGCTCGCCCAACAGCCCAAAATGCCCAAAACTCCTCCCAAAGAAATAAACCAATCTATTGCTTCACGATAGGTATCCCCTGCGCCTTGAGAAACTCCACCGCGTCGTCCATCCCGAACGGCGCGTTGAACCAGTGTCCCCCGTCCGGGTACTCGTGCCATTCAACATCCATGCCGAAGCTCTCGAGTCCGTCCCGTAACTGCTGTCCGTACTCGATAAACACCAACGGGTCGTCGGAGCAGTGCCCGAGGAACACCGGCGTGTTTCTCACCAGCTCATCGCTTTTGCTATCCAGAAACTCCTCCATTCCTAAGACCTCCCTCGTCTCGTCGAGCGAACCGCCGGGAAACGGTAACCAGGCCGAAAACCCCATGAGCCCGCATAACCTCGGCGGCCTTTCTTCCTCCACCTTCTCAACCGCCTTTTCATCCTCGTCCGCGCCCTTCTCATCCGTATTCACACTCTTCTCAACACCCCCATCCTCCAACGCGCCCAAATGCAGCAAAACATGCGCCGCCGTCGCGCCGCCCTGGCTAATCCCCGCAAGCACAACCCTATCATACCCTCCCACAGCCCTAGCCTCCCTCCTCACGATCCTCCTCACACTCTCCACGCTCTCCTTCAGCCCAAAGGCCTGCAGCTCCTCGCGGTCCGTCATATCCAAAATATTCCAGATGTCGAACCACTGGGGCCAGGTCTCGCCCGTGGTCTCGACGAGGCTGGGTTCCGCCTGCGGGAACACCCAGCGCACGGACGGGAACTCGTCCATCAGCGTGCGGCCGCGCGAGTCCCGCGTCCACCGCAGCAGCGCGTCCGCCATGTTCTGCGACGTGTCGCCGCGCCCGTGCAGGAACACCACTGTGTGCGTGTGCTTGTGCGGCGCCAGCGGCGCCACCACCGAGCAGCCGAGCTCCATGGGGTTTTTTTCCTTCCTTTCTTTTTTTTTGGTCCCTCTTCCTTAGGTCCCTTTTTTATTCCCTTTTTCCTTTATTCCCAGCTCTATTCCCGATTCTCCGATTCCGCGAATTTTCTGTCTTCTAGCTATCCTATTCTCCGGGGTACGAGAAGTAGGATAACTTTGAAATCCTTGGCTAGATAAGGTAGGTAAGGTATCGGTGAAAGATACTGCGTGCCTTTGTTACCTTGCGCTAGGTACAGTAGGTGAACCTACCCACCGAATTAGGTGGTGGCGGCGCGCGACGGGCAAAAGAAATGGAGAATCGGGATAGAGGGAAGAAAGACAGGTGTGAGATAATAGCTTGGCATGACCTCAGCCGCCCCTCTTCGCGGAACCTTAAAAAAAAAAGCCTCGATGCGCAAACCTCGAAATGTCGCGCGCGAGGCGTTTCTTCTCTCACGACGATCTCCGGACCCGGTTGTGTGGTATGGTAAGATTAGTGCTGGGTTGTAGATGGGTATATGTGAAAAGATGCATGTAAGATAGGTTCTAAAAAGATGCCGGCCGGCTGCGACCTTATAGTTTTGGGTCCATCTTGCCCATAGGACTCGCTTATCCCGGTCCTGTGCGCCTGCCAAGCCGGAAGACCACGGAGATCGGCGCAAAAGACGCGATTCTATATGTACGCTTAAAAAGATTGATATACCGCTTGGGTAAAGTAGGCCAAAAGGGGTTAATGTAATTAATGGCATAAAGGATCACGTACCGCGTATCAAGGCGACAGAAACCGTGTACTAGACCTCTACGGGTTAGTTATCCCGTAGAAAGCATGTAGGCAACTGTTAAAGGAAAAGGGGTATATAAAAGTTTATAGTCCAGTTCGGATGACTTGATCAAAATGATTTTATTCACTCTATATAGGTACTAAGATGCCCAAGCTTCTATAGTTCGTCCTTCGTCCTTGGTTCGGACTCTTCTTCAAGCGTTCTACTCTTGGTATTCTTCTCTTCGCCACCGGCCGTAAGTACCTTCTGAGTGTCACTATCTGTGACCAACCCTCTCCGCCGTCGATCTACGGCCGCGATCTCGTCATCGTATACCGTCCACTCCGGCACTTGTCTTCTAGCACGATCCAATTTTGGCTCCTTGGTTTGGGGGTTATTGCATAGATCGATGGTTCGTGCCTCTTTCTGACTCTCGTCGCTGCACCAGGTCTCGCACCATAACCACTCTTGGGGTAAGCTATGGATCGGAATAACGAACTGCATATGATTGGGCAAATCTTGATCGAGGTTAGAGAGAGAAGCCGGGTCGGCTGACAATTGGTGATAATGCTGTCGGAGCCTGTCGCCGGCTGCGAGTTGCCTAAAACGGCGAAGATCAACTACGTAGAGAGCCGAAATATGGTATGGGTTACCACGGAGGTAATTCTTCCAGTAACCTTGCTTCCAGAAGCGGAATCCCTCCATTTCCGTCCGAGAATCGCACATCGGCGTGAAGCCGTAAGGCGCACCCTCTAGATCAAGATTGACCAGATCCATCATATCTGTTCTCACAATCTGGTCCGCATCGACGAATATGACCTTGTCGAGCGATAGAGGGAAGAGGACATCGAGGAATAGAATCTTGTAGCCCCAAATTTCACGTTGCTTCTCTTTTTGCTGGCGAAGCCAATGCGGCCATTTATACGTGACCATCTCGTACTTGAAGCCGTACTCTCTAGCAAGGTGAGGGATAAAGTCCTTGAAGGACGGGGACAAGAATTGCTCAATGAACCAAATTTTGACTGTGTGATTCGTGTTCTTCATGACAGATACCATCATGATATTCAGCATGCGCTCGTAAAGGTGACCGCTTGCCACGGAGAAGATGTTGATCTCGGCATGCACTTCATCTGAGACAGACTTCGACTTGGGCTTTGACCCGCCGAGAATTCCTTCGGCAAACTTAAGGCCGCGGGAGAGGATATCTCCGCCAGTGTCCGCACCTTCTTCAAGCACATCTTCGAGTTCCATCCCAGGCTTCCTCTGAAGTCGCGGGTATAATGTCGTACCTTGGAAGTCTATGAGAGCAACCTCGGTACCCTCGTCGCCTGGAACAGCGTTATACCCCTTTGCACCCACGCTGATGATATCAAAAATCTCGGAGCTTCTCCCTTCTTTAAGATGGATATTGTAATAACCAGGATTGGCCTTAAATTGGAAGTATCCAAGGTTGGACATGATTATTGTGTCATCGAAATGGGGATTACGCTCGGTACCAAGTAATAGTTGTACACCACGAGGTGGACTATTCGTGGTTTCTCGGGAGTGACCTTCAATAAGAATATGCTCGAGTTCGTAGGTAGCATCCACATCCGTTTTAATGGAGCTCAGTTTCAGATTATCCAAATCGTGAACAGAGTATTTTGCCGCTACAAGCCAAGCAGGAGGTACATCCATGCCTAGGTTGAGTAGAGCTTCAGAAGGAAGTCCTTTGAAGGTAGCACCCAGAGGCCTGACTCTTCCCGAATCGTCAAAAGATGGCGCTGAGTCTAGTATATATCGGTAGAATCTCTTGACAGGTAGTTCTTCAAGTTTCTCCATCGGATTTAAGAAGACTCGCATGTAAACACCATCTAGCTGAGACAGAACCTTGAGT
The DNA here is from genome assembly GCF_022578515.1 of Annulohypoxylon truncatum. NCBI lineage: Eukaryota > Fungi > Ascomycota > Sordariomycetes > Xylariales > Hypoxylaceae > Annulohypoxylon > Annulohypoxylon truncatum. Next base: position 148,972 of record NW_025953811.1, read on the forward strand.
ATAGGAGCCCACTTCTGTCCTACCTCGCTGGCGGGATTGAGCATAGCAACGAAGTGGATATTCGCTGTAGAGGCGTCGCCGACCTCAATCATCGTATGAGTTGAGTTCCATTGATCATACATAGTGGTCCTTAGAGTTGGGGCAGACTCAAAAATTCCCTCGGGTAGATCTGAAATAGTAGATAGAGCCGTGACCGACGTAAGCTTCGCGGCAGCTAGCGGACCCGAGATCTTGTCTGTTAAACCTAGAGCATCTACTGCTCTGTATACCGGGAGTATTCGTGCTCCTTGTTCAAATTCAAGTAGCAGCTCAAAGTCACTCTCTTTGAATGCCGACTTCGCAGCAAATGGGCCGACTACACGGCCGTTGAGGATAAGCAGCTGGGAACCTGGGGTTATGGAGGCAGCCGTTAAAAATCGTGATAGAGCAGTATTATATCCGTCATCCCGCACATCAATCGGTCCTGATAGCAGTAATTCTAAGGTTTCTAGATTTTCGACTTCCAATAGCTTAGCGACATCCTTCTTGAGCAACACGTTGGTTTCGTGCGCATTGCTAGATGACACAGGGTTATTAATAATATCAAGACGCACGCCCGGGTTGTTACGTCGGAATGATAAAGCTGACAACAAGAGATGGAGGCCTTCTTGAGAGGTTAGATCGGCGACGACGGTAAGAGTAGCCCATGTCTCCTTGGTCGTGTCTTCACTCGCTTCAATAGTGGGAACCTTATCGAACAAATCTTTATGATCCGAGTAAAGCTTGTTGACATTTAAGACAGTGAGAGTATTATCGCCCTCGGGGAAGATGTAGGGGTTGCGTCGAGTTGGTGCATCCTCCAACAAGAGTCCCGGAATCCATGTTTCGTCGTTAATCGAGCCCATGAAAATTGCCTGTTGGACTAGCTGTAGATCATTGCTCATTCTCATACTCATCATCTGAAGCCACTTGTCCTGCCGTGGTATAGCTAACCCATTGAGAAATAGTGGAGTCACTTCCGTGTCTGCATTGAGTCGTTCTACCCAGTGCCTGGCAAGTTCAATATGTTTAACATAATCTTGTGATTCAAGGATTTCCTTGAATGGAAGGGGAGTTGCCTCGGCCTTTGGAGATCGATTTTTGATAGCCTTGTCAAAACTTGCTTGCTCAGATTGACCACCTTTGCTACATGCCTCTAAATAGGACATCAGGCTAGCTAGTCCATAATTCTCAAGGAGATAGTAGACCACTTTTGCTCGTTCTTCAGCCTCCTTGGTCGGTGTTAACGGGACCAGGCCGAAACGGACAGGTAGAAGTCTCTTGATGAATGCTTGGAGCTGTTCGACAACCAAGGACAAATCTTCTGGTTTGCTGAAGTCAACTGGTGCAACTAAGTTGAATATGTCTTTGCGGATCTGAGGGATCTGTCCCGGGTACGTCCTTTGCATGAGCTATAGAATAATTAGTAAGTTACATAACAAGTCTTGTCAGCTAACCAATAAATACTCACGCTCATAAGACTTTTAGGGTAATCGGCATATCGCTTGTCTTTCTCGATGTTGTTTAGCCAGATGATAACACGACCTTCTTCAATCTCATCTCGCCAATCGAATCTGCGAGGCTCATCATCGGATTTAGCAATAGTCACTTCTCGGTTTCCAAGTAAAGAGACAGCCTCTTTACCAGTCAGACCTAGATCCGTAACACCCTCGATAAGTTTTCTTTCCCTTCGAATACTGTCGACGAGAGTAAAGGGGTCAATTTGCCGTTCAATCAATTGAACACCGTTCATCCAAAAGACATTCATTCCGGCTGGGACTCCTAGGGCTCGGTTGTGGCGATGCTCTTTCACGAATGCGTCTGAAGCATTGTGTGCCGCGATTGAGCCAGAGAACTTGGGGAAATCTTGAGTTAATTTGATCAAAGTTTCAAAAGGATCATCACTCTGCATGATAAAAGAACCAGCCTTAAGCCCCAATGATGCTAGTTCGGAACTCGATAGTGGCTTTAAGTCAGTGACCTCCTCTTCCCCGTCGAGCACAACCTCAGTAGGAGCAGGTTTAGCTGCTGAATTTGTCTCAGCTTCGGCGTCACGATCGTCAATAACGATATAGTCTGTCCGCTTTAGCTGAAGCTCTATTCCGTACCCGCTGACCGGCAGCGGCTCTCGTTCTTCGGTCTGATCAACGCGATATCGAAGCCGATACGTGACCTCTCCTCTTCGGGCCATATCCACCAGGGATTTGTGGAAAGAGCCGAACTCAGGCTTAGTGATATCTGCATACAATATCGCCTCAGAGCCAGTACCCAAAGAACGGTCAAACGGGAGTGACCGTAATTGCCTACAGTTATGTTAGACAAAAATCGACGGACTTCGAGATTATACATACGAATCTCCTGTAACCTGTCCCTCAGCATGCGTAAGTGAAGCTGAACAATACTGCTTTCCACTTAGGAGTATCCACTCGGCGCAGTCAGCTCTAGCTGCCCCCAGGGAGGATGCTACGGCTGTATCATAGTATTGATAATGCGCCTCTATTCTTGGAGCTGCTGACCGCATGGAGAGAGCAAGTCTGAATGTGGACAAGGACTCAGGGGTCTGCATATGGCCATCCTCCTTCAGAACTTGGAGGAACTTCTCGTAGAGTTCCTTGTCCGTCTTTGAGTTTATGAAGGCGCCGTCGGCGATCCGGTCGAGGAGCGGAAAGTAAGATGTCGCATTCTCTCCAGCAGCAGTTTCTCTAGAGTATAGTCAGCTACAAACTACCCAAAGCCTATAATATATAGCAACCTACAAAAGCTCCACAAGATATGGGGGTGTAGGAAATGCAGCCCTCATAGCAACATTGACGGACGGCCCTGCTACGACATGATCCGGGTTCAAGCATATAGCTGCCAAAAGAGTGGCAGCAAGGCCACATGGCAGCTTAAAAAGCCGTATCATTGTGTCTCGGTATCGTCTATATGGCAATATGCCGGGTGACTGTACACGAAATCGAAAGGACGAGAGGATAGCTCCGTCGCAAGCTCTCGTAAGCGACAGAGCTTTGGACTAATGAGTATATAAAACCATAGATTGGAAACTAGTTCAAGGATGTTGTTCTGAAGTCATAGCGGGTGAAAACCACGTCGTTTGTCGTTTGTAAATGCAAAGTGGCTTTTTGTAGGTCTGGACTTTTGATAGGGAACTTATCCAAGCTTCCGTGTAAGTGAACGAATTGAAGAAGTGCTGTGACATGAATTGCCCAGGTGCAATTGAACACCTAGACGAATAAATGGATCTTGGCCAATTAGATTCAGCTAAACATTTACACTTTCTATAGAACAGCCAATGGGAACAAAGGAATGAGACCCGAAGCTTAGGGGTTTTTACGTTAATGGTTGACGGTTGCCAGTTGAGTTACAGGTTAGAGCTGTGTTAGGTAAATTGCCCCTCCATGATGTACTTGATACGGGATTATGCATGGAAGTTATTGGTAAAAAGAAGTGCTTGGTACTTGAACTAGACGATAGGGATAATTGTTGTTCCAGCAGGGCACAATCAGGACAGCTGGAAGCTGCGAAGCACAAGCCACATGCAAGCACACCAACGGCTAGAACCTTGTCAGGAAATAATCCACCGTCACTTTTGGGGCCACGAATTGACTTATGTATGTAATTGCCTGAACAATACCAAGAGTTGGCGTCGACACGATATTTCTAAGAGCCTCACAGCTCACTTCCTGTCCCCATAATCACCTACTTCTCCGTCGATCAATTCTAACATTCGTTACCCTTACTTGGCGCAACCTTTCTTCCTATTCATGACCCAAGCTTAGGGGCTACCTGCTGCCTCTATCGTCTTCACAATGCAGGCCTCTTCGGGAATGCTAACAAAGGTATATACCCATTGGAATGCCTTAAAGCATAGTCGCATACTTCTAAGTCAGCTATTGACGCTTCCTGTTATAGTTCGAGTCCAAGTCATCGAGAGCGAAAGGCATTGCCTTTCACCCAAAGAGGTCAGATCCTCCTTTTGATATGCCTCTAACCGTCACCGCCGTTCATTGCTAACCCTTGGGCGATTAGACCATGGATCCTCGTGTCGCTACACTCCTCCACCATTCAACTGTGGGATTACCGCATGGGTACCCTCATCGATCGCTTCGAAGAACATGACGGTCCTGTTCGAGGCGTCGATTTCCACAAGACCCAACCCCTATTCGCTTCTGGAGGCGACGACTACAAGATTAAGGTCTGGTCATACCAGACGAGGCGGTGTCTGTTCACCTTGAACGGACATCTAGACTACGTACGAACCGTCTTCTTCCACCACGAGCTTCCATGGATCATATCAGCTTCCGACGACCAGACGATTCGGATATGGAACTGGCAAAATCGGTCGCTAAGTATGAACTATAGTTGAACCAAGATGTCAAGGGCAATGTGTGCTGACACCAGATCTAGTTTGCACGATGACTGGCCATAATCACTACGTTATGTGCGCTCAGTTCCATCCTAAGGACGACCTTGTGGTATCCGCTTCCTTGGATCAGTCTGTTCGCGTTTGGGATATCTCTGGCTTGCGAAAGAAGCACTCCGCCCCAACCTCTATGTCCTTTGAGGACCAGGTCGCTCGATCAAATGCTCAGCAGACCGACATGTTTGGCAACACCGATGCAATGGTGAAATTCGTACTCGAAGGTCACGATCGCGGCGTCAACTGGGTTTCTTTCCATCCTACGGCCCCGCATATTGTCTCCGCCGGCGATGACCGCCTTATAAAGCTCTGGCGATTTAGCGAAACCAAGGCTTGGGAAGTGGACACCTGCCGTGGTCACTTCCAGAATGCTTCTGGCTGCCTGTTCCACCCCCATCAAGACCTGATTCTGTCGTGCGGCGAGGACAAGACGATTCGGGTATGGGATTCTCAGAAGCGTACTGCTGTTCAGTCTTTCAAGCGGGAAAACGACAGATTCTGGGTAATCGCGGCGCATCCGGAAATCAACCTGTTTGCTGCTGGTCACGATAATGGTGTAATGGTGTTCAAGCTAGAACGAGAGCGCCCGGCTTCGACCGTCCACCAGAACACGCTTTTCTTCATCACGAAAGAGAAGCACGTTCGCTCATACGACTTCCAGAAGAACACCGAAAGCCCGACTTTGTTGTCACTGAAGCGACTTGGTAGTGCTTGGGTCCCTCCTCGGACGTTGTCGTATAACCCGGCCGAACGCTCCGTCCTCGTTACTTCCCCTGCCGAGGGCGGCTCGTACGAGCTCATCAACCTCCCTCGGGATGGCTCTGGCGCGTTGGATGCGACAGATTCGAAGCGTGGCCAAGGAAATTCAGCCATTTTTGTCGCACGCAACCGTTTTGCCGTACTTAACACATCTACTCAGACCGTCGATATTAAGGATCTTTCTAATAACACCGCACGATCCTTCAAGCCCCCTATTGGAACTACGGACATTTACTTTGGTGGCACTGGAAATCTTCTCATAATCACACCTACAGCTGTTCACCTCTATGATATTCAGCAGAAGAAGAGCATCGCGGAATTGGCAGTCAACGGAGTTAAATACGTTGTCTGGTCTAATGATGGCCTTCATGCGGCGCTTCTCAGCAAGCATAATGTGACGATTGTCACGAAGACGCTCGAGCAAGTTAGCACCCTGCACGAGACTATCCGAATCAAGAGCGCAACTTGGGATGATGCGGGAGTTCTGCTCTACTCTACCCTGAATCACGTCAAGTACACCCTTATGAATGGCGACAACGGCATTGTCCGAACTCTTGACCAGACCGTATACCTCGTGAGGGTCAAGGGTCGAAATGTCTACTGTCTTGACCGTTCGGCTAAGCCCAAGATTCTCCATATTGATCCGACCGAATATCGCTTCAAGCTGTCCTTGGTTAAGCGCAACTACGAAGAAATGCTTCACATCATACGTACCTCCAGCTTGGTGGGTCAATCTATCATCTCGTATCTACAGAAGAAAGGATACCCCGAGATTGCGCTACAATTTGTACAAGACCCGACTACTCGTTTTGAGCTCGCCATAGAATGCGGTAACCTTGAAGTGGCTGTGGAGATGGCCAAAGAGCTGGACCGACCTAAGCTTTGGACAAGATTAGGGACCGAGGCCTTGGCACATGGAAATCACCAGGTCGTGGAAATGGCTTATCAGAAGCTCAAGCAGTTCGATAAACTTTCATTTTTGTATCTTGCAACTGGTGATCATTCAAAGTTGTCAAGAATGGCCAAGATCGCTGAGCATCGAGGTGACTTCACAGCAAGATTCCAAAATGCGCTATATCTTGGCGAGGTTGAGGACAGGATACAGATGTTAAAGGAGATCGACCTATGTGAGTAGCAATCCTTGAATTCTTCCGAGTGTTAGGAACTAACAATGCTCTAGATCCTCTGGCATACATGACCGCGAAAGCTCATGGTCTCGAAGAAGAATGCCAGTCAATCCTAGAAGCAACTGGTGTCACCGAGGACCAACTGACGTTGCCCACTTTTGGAGAGAGCCTGGCCCCCCCAAAGCCGGTTGTGCCGACTTACAAGGCTAACTGGCCTACAAAGGCGACCTCGCAATCCTTCTTTGAGAAGGCGCTTGCTAGCCAATTAGAAGGCATAACTCTCGAGGACGAACCTTCAGCAGCCGCCAATGGGTTTGGTGAAGAAGTTGCGGATGAGGATGTCGCGGCTAAGCGAAATGGTGCTCTGGAAGTTGAGGACGATGAAGATGCAGCCGGATGGGATATGGGCGACGACATCGCCCCTGAGGCCGAAAGTGACTTCGTCAATGTCGAGAGCACAGATGCTGGAGGTGCCGGCAGTAGCGAGGTTGATTTATGGGCTCGCAATTCGCCATTGGCCGCGGATCATATTGCTGCAGGTTCATTCGAATCAGCTATGAATCTCCTCAATCGGCAAGTCGGTGCTGTTAACTTTGCACCTCTCAAACCCCGCTTCCTTGAGATTTATTCGGCTTCAAAGACATATCTACCCGCGTCTCCTGGATTACCTCCCCTGATTAACTACGTACGCCGCACCTTGGATGAGACAGATCCAAGGAAAGTCTTACCCATCATCCCGCGGGATATTGAACACCTCGCTACCAATGATCTTCACAGGGGATATGACACAATGAAGGCAAACAAGCTGGAGGAGGGTGTCCAGATTTTCAAGGGTATCTTACATGCTATGCTCGCAAATACTGTTTCAAGCGAGACCGAGGTGGCGGAAGCGAAGAAACTCATCTCCTCGGCAAGCGAATACACAGTCGCCATGTCGATCGAGCTCGCACGAAGAAAGCTAGGCTCTCCGGATACCGTGAATAGCAACCCCGCTCTCCTGAAGCGAAGTCTGGAGCTATCAGCATACTTCACCATACCTAAGATCGAGGTTCCCCACCGACAGCTTGCTCTCCTAAATGCTATGAACCTAGCATCTAGGAGTAAGAATTACAGCTCTGCGTTGAGCTTCGCGAACCGCATCCTAGCCAACGGCGGTGCTAACAGAATTCTCGAAAACGTAAGTTTCTCCTACGAATACCTTTTTATAACTTTGTGACCAACTAACTCCTGATAGGCACGCAAGATAAAAGCACAATGCGAGCGCAACCCTCACGATACGGTTGAGATCGAATATGATCAGTTCGCCGAGTTTGAAATCTGCGCAGCCAGCCATACTCCTATCTACAGCGGTACTCCATATGAGGAGTGTGCTTTCGATGGATCCAAGTATCACTCTAAATACAAGGGCACCGTCTGCACAGTCTGCGAGGTATGTGAAGTCGGTAAACATGGCAGCGGGCTCAAGCTATTTGCTTAAATGGATGGGGGGTTTTGGGGCAGCTACTGAGTAATGTCACCCGGTGGATCTGGCTCGTCGGTTGAGAGAAAAAGTCATTACTGCTGGACGGAAGGGGGCAGGGGCTAAAAAGATCACATTAGAAGCCTGGGATGAGGGAGATGTCTGAATCAAACGTGCCCACGTCGTTGATGCAAATAAGTAGTAGTTATTGTGTCTGGAACAAAATCATGATGCTTCTTCATTACGAGGTTCGGCTATTGAGTGTGGTCTAGAATAAGCAGCAATGCATGACCCCCTTCACGCCAATGCGTTAAGAATGTCTATTGGTTGATTTGCGTTTATTCGTACACACAGGCTCATGGAGCTTTCTGGCCGTGTTCCCATCCACAGTCCATTCGGCCTGGCCTGGCCCATCTCTCATGTCTTGTGGTATTATTAAGTCTATTCGGAACTCCCTCCGCCACGTAGCCTTGTCAAGCTGTCACATTGCCATGCATCCTTGAGTTTTCACCGCCCCGGGCCAGCCTAGTCCTGCTCACTTCAGTCCCAACTTGAGAGTTGATTTTGAGATCTAGTCACCGTTCGTCGAATCAAACTAATTTAGACAATAGTTTCCAGCTCGCGAGCATATCCTAGCGCGTTCTCGATTACCATACGACTGAACTCCTTCTCTTCAGCCGCTTCCTCAGCAGCCTCTCCTTCGGCACCAGCAGTTAATGAGGGGAAGTAGATGTGGCCGTCACGGACGTCCCAGCCACGGTGGCGGGCAAAGTCGATAACGGCGCCCTCGGAGTCGAGGAACAGGAGGGATTTGGTGCTGCTTAGAGGGAGGGACGGGTAGGCACGCTCGCTGCTGGAGGCGATTTCGGAGCGGATTTGGGATGTTAGGATCTAATTAAGTTGGGTTAGTTGAGTTACTCTGAATATAAGTATAGGGATAAGATAAGAGGACACGGAGAGCTCTGGATGAAAGAGAGCAAGGACACATATAACGGAGAGATATATAGATATAAGGAAACTCACCTCAGAGAAGACGCCATACTCCTCACTCGGCACCTCACGGTTCTTCATCGCCTTCCACACGCGGTCATAGCTCCCCTCCATCAACCACCGCTCCAGCTTGATCGGGTAGCCGAGGAAGCGGTCGCCCTCGATCTCGCCGGCGCCGCCGCCCTCCTTGGCGCGCGTGCTCAGCGTCTCGAGCTCGGAGTGGAACTCGGAGTAGCGGCCCTGGGTCAGCAGGAGGAGGAGGTAGAGGCCGGTGACCTTGTTGCGCTCGGCGTCGCTGGCGGGCGTGGGGGCCAGCACGGAGGCGGACAGCTCGTAGAAGGGCTGCAGCTGCGACACGTATCGCGTGAAGGCGTCCGGGTTGCGCGCGCGGATGCTGAAGAGCGCGCCCTGCTCGTACACGTCCCGCGCGAGCGCGAGGTAGGCCGGCGACGCCGGTGACGGGCCCGGCGTGGCCGCTTTGAGGGTCAGGAGAAGGATCTTGGCTTTAGAGAGCAGCGTGCTGGCCTCGCCGTAGCTGAGGCCCGGGTTCGAGCGCAGCTGCGTCAGGATCTGCTGGAGCGTGCGGTCGGCCATCGTGGTTGGGCTCGGGGGCGTTGAGGATGGTGTGGAGGGGAGGGATGGTAGGGTGGAGGGCGAGGATGGGGATATGGTGATGATGAGTGTGGGCTCGCCGGCGTCGTCGAGCTTGGGCTGTTTTGGCTGCGTGGGTGACGGCGGACGGGATTTCGGTGTGGGAGCTTTGACGAGCTCGGGTTTCCGAATTGTGCGTCCTGAAGATCTCCTAGAGGGAAGGTTCTCGACTACTCGGACGGGAAATGGCAACGGCTGGTCGTGCTCGGAGGGGGTTGGGGATGACGATGACGATGATGTTAAATTTGTTGAATTTCTTGGATCTGGATTTGGTGGTTTGGTGATGCAAGGCAAGCAGGCTGAGAGGCTGACGAACGACGAGAACCGACTAGACCCACTTTGGGGAGATGGGGACGTGGGTGTGGGTTGTTTCCTCTTAGCTTGGTGCCACAGGTGGCTTGAGCTCCGGAAGACACTTGTGGCTGGAAGGCTAAGAGTTTCTAGCACCTTCATCCTTTTTGAAATGTTCCTTTTGCTTCACATTAAATTCCTACCCTAAAAATAATAAGTCCCGATTACCGATTACCGATCATCGATCATCGATTACCTCTTCTGGAATATGGAGATGTATCACGAATGAAGTTTTCAATGCCGCAGCTTCAGCATGTCTCATTTTATTCTTCTAATGTAATTGGTATTATGACTTATTTTATGTGTCTATCCTTTTTCAATACCTAGGTAGCGAGCTGTTGAAATACCCTTATCGTTGTGGATTATCAGCGGACTTTACCAGCAGTCGCTATGAGTTGTCAGTTGATAGCTACCTATTGCATGTCCCACGAGGTGTTGGTCATGCGTCGCCTCGTTACTTATTGGACTCCCGTCTAACGCCGCCCACATGGGCGTGGAGATCTGGAGCTCACATGACACATGGACTTCAGATGAACCCATGTTTCACTGCGTCCCATCGACCGCCTGAAGCCAGCAAACAATTCCTCGACCGAGATTTCTCTCCTGCCGAAATCCATTTCGGGAATTAGGACAACAGCATAATACACATACACATGTCTGTGTCATCGTTCTCCGACATATATTTCGTATTACTTACAACTTACATATTGAAGCGTTCCCGTACCTATTCAACTATTCGACCCTGATGATGGTGACAAATGGTCTCCGTAGAACAATAGGATGAGATGGACATTTATTCGATAATTGTCTCCTAAATTACGATTCGTGTGTGAATACTACTTAGGTATACGATAGGAGTATCCTTGTACACCTAAACGACAGCGAAAGGATCGGCAGGAAATTGCTTACTTATTGGGACAGATGCTAAGTTCGGGGGGTTGTCAACGGCACCCCCTATGAACGGCACCCCCTGTAAAAGCGGGCTAAACTTAGCCGTTTTGGGTATAACGCGGTACATTCTCAGATAGAAAACCATTTTAGATTGCTTGAATAGCTTTTAACTACCATTTCGGGTATAACTTGATGAAGTTAACCGATAAAACCCTGCTACTAGTCCTAATTAAGCTAGTCTTTGGGCCACTGATACCCTGGTCAGGTTCGGAACCCCAGTTCAGCCACGTGACTACCTCCACTTTTCCAAAAATAAACGTTTGATTAATTCGTTGAATTTTTAGTTGAAGATGTTTTTGCGTGTATTCTTAGGTATCACGTGACTCCTGGAGGTGGTTCACGTGACCCGTGAAAGTGGTTATCCAATTAAAGGGCTAGATAAGAATAAATCTTAAAATGGCTTAGCTTGAAGCCGCTTTGTACCCTTGTGCACTGTGCTAGTAGCCGCTCTATGCGTTGATTGGCTTAAATATTTATTATGGGACGTATTGATAGAGATGACGCGTTTTAATTGGTGTAAGAGATCTTAGTCACAGTGTGGATAGTTAAATTAAAAGTAAAAATGTAAAAAGCAAGGATAAAAGAGTACAACAAGTTATATGGATCTTCAGAGAAATTTGGCGTTTGATTGGTTGATCTGGTCCGGGGTGCCGTTCATAGGGGGTGCCGTTGACAACCCCCCGAACTTACGATGCTGCTAACTATGGGATCTCTGAGGCTAAGGTACATCCTCGGACTCCAACTCAGCTCCAGCTGCGGCTACGCTAACCGCTCTGCCAAGAAGATCCCGAAATAGAAACACAATGAGGCTGTGGCCTCTATCCGTACGAGCTATCGTCGTGGAGCTTATTTCGCCTACTGTTACTAATAACCTACCTAACACTAGATCTTGAACCATGCCGTGTTGTAACTTGGGTAAAGAGGTATGTCGCGGTCAAAGACTAATGATGACATGGTTATATGCTTGTCTCGTTCTCTTAGCTTGCCTTTTCTATACTATTTCCCATCCAATTTTCACGAAGGATGTGGAAGCTTCATTTTACTTCGCATTTGAATTGCCCAGGTAAGTAATTGTCGCATTGGCTGTGCCCGGCCGAACATTCCATCCATTTGGCGCCAGGCAGCAGATTTTTTTTTTTTTTTGGCTCAATTCCTACCAACTTGAGTCAAGTAGGTTAGATGGTTAGATGGTTTCGGCCGTTGGCAACATGTCAAATAATTAGCATCTTCTAGGGTAAAATGAACCTGGCAGAAATATAATAATAAAGAAGCCTGAGAACCCTCATCTTGGGTTTGAACCTTGATTCTGTGTCATCTCGAATAGTCCGGCACATATACTCCGATTTCCATGGTGTTGTTATTTCTTCCATGATATAAACCTTGTCACTCTATAATACGACTGCCACTATTTAATTATCAGCCATCTGGATTACGAGGCCTCTAATCAAACCAACAACCCATATTTGCGAGAATGATGACGCAGCGTCCGGCAGTTTACGTATGGCCTGAAGTAATAGCTCCGGATATGTCCCCTAAAATCATTGTAGGTATGTAAGCAGATACCTAACCCCTTTTCCTCACATTCCCCATTCCCAATTCCCCGTTCCCTTGCTTTCGAACACCTCCCTACCACCTACCACATCACACCTCTGGAGCCATACGGACGAATTAGACTGTCCAAGATTTTCCCGGTCCAGCAGACGCCGCATGGATATTCCCGTTGGGCCCTGTCATGCGAATACCCGGGACCGAATATTCAGGGCAGCAACCTTATGTACGACCCCATATTCGGGACGATCATGCAGGGACGAATGGTACACACACAGATCATCTGTATGAAGCCGTTACCTCCCAACCCTTGGGACCATTGGAACCCTTGGAATCTATGAGGCTGTGATGTCAGAGGACACCTCATACACAATTGGAATATATCGTCGTTTCTACCTGGATTGGATGATGCAGGAGTTCGGATCGATCAGATGAATTATGCTTACGTTTAATTCATTTTATTTCGGTATTTACATCTCACATGAATAGGGGGGCCCCCTGAAGAAACTCGCATTAGGGGGAGGCTGCTACCTACTAAGCTGCTAGGCAGCCTCTAGCAACGTCTTAGGCCTATAAAATTCCCCAAAATTCCAAAAATCCCGACATAGGTGGAACCCAGACAGGTGGCTTAGCGCACTCGGTCTAACCCATCCGGGGAAGTGGGAGGGTGACAGTAGGATCCCAGTAACGGGAAGCAGTAACCTCTGAGCCCCTCAGCACCTGCACTGGGGCATATACGCTGAACCTTGATAACTGGAATTTTTGGAGAAATCAGAAACATCAAACCTGAGACTGATCAACAATCCAACAACTGTTATTTTGGTTACTTTCCCCCATTTCGCCGGACACGGGAAACTGAGACTTCTCTCGTAAGACCAAAAGCCATTCTGCGAAATCTAGAGCTATTCCTGGACCATAGGACGGGTTACCTAGGGATATCCTTGCTTTTTCCACCTGGCCAGGTCAGATCAGGAACTAGGTACACTGTGGGCTACCTACGCTGCACGCAGTAGGACACCAGATTAGAGAGTCAAGGGACCTAGAGGACCAGGACACCAGGACCGCAGGACCGCAGTACCAAGCGAACAGCGCAGTGCGAAGTTAGAGACACGCAGTTCTTTTTTGGCCGCCACTTCGATCGCTCGTTCGCCCGTTCGTTCGCTCGCTCGAAAAATAGGGGACCCCGCCACAGCACGCACACACCCAGCACACACCTAGTAAACTAACTCCTTACCTCACATATTACATATTACGCCGGTCAACAAGCTGGTTCTCGGTTGACTATTGGCTCAAAGCTACGGGCAGGCTGACAAGTACATATTATCTTAATTTTATGCAGCTCCTCACCAGCCTCAAACAAGCGAAGACGATTTCGAAATGCCTAATTTTGGAGCGACCTTCTATCCTGGTGGTTCCGACGACTACTATATGCCCGAAGTAGTGGCACCATCACCACAAAGGTGCGTTTTTTTACACAATTCTCTATCCTCTCCATTATCTCCATTATCTTTGACACACCCCCAATCCTCCACATTGCCTACATACACCATCATATACTACCATACACACCATACACCATACACCATACACCATACACCATAATACCATACAACCCACACAAATACAGTGTAATGACTTGATTGCCGACATCTGACCTAACACCGCCTGACCCCATCGCCGGCCTGTCCTAACTTACCTAACCAACCCTCCTAACCTTCCACTTGTTTTTAGGGTCATACCAGAAATTCCCGAAAACATGCAGCAAGGTCTTCAGCGCATGGAATTAGAGGCTCGCTCTGTCGAACCGCGAAACGCAGCATCGCAGCCCGGCTCTGGTCCACAACACGCTCGCGAGCCTTCTCTTTCCACCGTATTAAACACCAGAGTCGGTAGTTTTGGGCAGCAATACCAGCAAGGCCGGAACCCCGCCACCGAATACAGTCCCGCATCCAATTACAGCCCATCCAACTATAGCCCTTTCCAGGAGACACAGGATCGCAATCCTCAATTCGAGAGGAATCTCCAAGATATGCGCGAATTACCATCCTTCTCCCCATTTCCTAAAGTCCAGGGGGAACACATACCTCCCAGCGACGAGGAGAAGGAAGCCGTCTTAGCCGAGAGCCGGCAACATGTCCTCCACTCGAATGACCCCGATATGCAAATTTGCTGGGCTCGCGATGTCTTGTCATTCGTAGAAATAGCCGCCGAGGCTGCGATCCGGGAAGAGGAAGCTACGCGCGGTCTCAACGAACAAGGATTACCCATCCGGACAGCGACGCCTAAGATCGAGCATGAACTGCGAATTGACGCCATTAATATTGTTACCTATCTCGCAGATCAGGGTCATCCCGAGGCTTTATTCATCAGGGGAAAGTGGTTAGAATTCGGCAAGTTTGGCATGCGGCAGGATAAGAAAGAGGCATACACCTGTTATTCGACTGCCGCACAGGCTGGTTGGGGTCGCGCCGATTATCGAATCGGTATGCTTTACGAAAACTCGAATGATATGGAAAAAGCTATGAGGCATTACCAAATGGGGTTGGATGCGAAAGACTCGGCGGCTATGTACCGACTGGGTATGATCAGCCTCCTAGGTCAGCGGGGTCAACCAAAGGATATGGCGAGAGGGTTGGATCTAATACATTCTGCTGCCGATACGGCTGACGAAGATGCGCCCCAGGGTGCCTTCGTCTATGGTATGCTCATCGCAAGGGACCTTCCTGACGTCGCCGTCCCCGATAAGGTCTTGACATATGATGTTGGCGTTGCTCGGCAGTACATTGAGAAGGCAGCGTATCTTGGCTTTGCTAAGGCCCAGTTAAAGATGGGACAGGCGTATGAGCTATGCCAGCTCGGTTGTGATTTCAATCCGGCCCTATCACTGCATTATTATGGCCTAGCGGCTAGGCAAGGCCAGCCAGAGGCGTCCCTGGGAGTCAGCAGATGGTTTTTGTTCGGCTACGAAGGGACCTTCGCAAAGAACGAGAGCCTCGCGTTCAAGTATGCTCAGTTAGCCGCCAAGGCGAAGCTACCAACTGGAGAGTTTGCCATAGGTTACTACTACGAGATCGGAATATCGGTTGAGAAAGATCTGCGAGAAGCCCGGAGGTGGTACGAGCTAGCGGCGGAACACGGTAACAAAGATGCTGTAGAGCGATTGGAGAATCTATCGCAATCCAAGACGTTGTCGAAGAAGGACCACGAGACGACGGCCTTAGCGAGGATTAAGTCGAAACACGGTTCTCAGAGGGGTCAGAGACCGGACCGATTTAAGCAAATGAACAATCCGATGCCGGCTTTATCCGAAGATCAAAAATCGCCTAGGATGTCACCACAGCAATCCCCTAGACTAGGAAATTTCGACCATACCGATATGCCTGATCCATCTCGAGTTAATACAGGCGGTAATCGGCCACCGGCCTTTACCGTTAACGTTTCGGGAAAAGCAGCGGTACCATACCCTGAGGATGATAGGCCGGCAAATCTAGCCTTACGACCGAAGTCTGCTGTGCCTTACCCCGAAGATGATATGGCGGGCATGAAGCCGCAGCTATCGCCTTACTTTAACCCTGGTATCCGGCCGTCAGGAGGCCCGGTTGCGGATCGTCCGGGAAGCTCTTTTGGAATCCGCACGCCGCAATCTCCTGGTGCGCCCGGTATACGTCCTTCCCATTCTGCCGGGCAGCTTCCTATTCCCCCAGCCGGTATGGATCCAAACCGTGGCCGCCCAGTCTCCGCCGGTTGGCAACCACAAGTTCAAGGCGATTACAGACAGCCCAGTCCTGGTCCTCGAGGTCAAGGACGCCCCGTCACGGGACAATTCGATCAACGACCCCCCCCTGGAGCATATGACCAACGACTTGCCCAGTCTAGCGCGCACAATAGACTCACGAAACAAGGTCCGCCGCCTGGACAGTTCCCAGCGGCTGGGTACGGTTCTAGAGAGTCATCTTTACCACCGTCGCATGCACCTGGTCCCCGGATGTCCGCAAGCCCTTATGAGGGTGGTGGTCGTGGCATGCCTTCTCCGACCATGAGCGGTGGTCTCGGTGGACCTCATCCAAACTCATTCCCACAAGGGGGTCTACCCCAAGGAGGCCCCGGCGGTGCAAGAATAGCAAGTGCTGGTAGACCTGGCATGCCTTTGAAAGAACGACCTAGCCAATTAGACAACGTTGGTCGTTCAAGTGCACCGCCTCAACCGGGTAGACCTGCGATGTCAAGCCCGCCACCAGCCAGTACACCCACGTCAGCAACATCTGCACCAGCTTCAAAACCTCCACCCAAGACTGGCCAAGGTCCCGCCACCTTTGAGGCTATGGGTATCCCCCAAGGAAAGCAAGACAACGATTGCGTAAGTCTTTTCTCACATTTTACCATGCGCCCTACTCTGACGGTTCATGTGCTAATTCTCTGGACTCTAGGTTGTCATGTAACGGGTCAAACACATCTTGGCATAGATTGGACACGGATTTCTCAGTTATTATCATGATACCACTTTTGTTATACGCCCACGAATCGAACGAAATCTTCTTTTCTCATGTCCCTAAAGGACAATATGACGAACGTCGTGGCTGGGCTAGGCTCATCTGCTGCGGCCTGTTAGATAGGAGCAAGGCCGGGCACCACATCAAAAAGATTTTTTATAGCATGGCAAAACTGGGGCGTTACTTGTGGTTGGACCTAATGGGTGATGTACCTAGGCATAGTACGAGTCTGCGTAAGAGATGGGTTCCACAGCGAGGGGGATGAAATATCGGCGCGTCCGGTATGGAGATTTGATGAAGCTTGGATCTCTTCTCGTCAATTCTTTAATAGACTCATTGATATTATTGACTTATGTTGTGTTTGAAATCGTCTAAGTGTGCTCAAGTGGAATGAGTGATGTACAAGACCTGGGTGGGAACGGTAGTGGATATAGTTTACAGCCTGTCTTGTTATTGACAGCTTGCCTTGGGTAGTATGAAGGGATCGGTATAGGTCATTGGATTTACACTGCTGATGTCTTGAAAATCATGAGCTAAGAAAGTTTTTTCGTAGAATACATCGAATCTACGCTAGTATAAATAGGATAAGTCGAAGGAACCGTATTCAAGTTGGATTCTATTCGCCTTGTCATCCCATATATGCTTATTCACGAGAATAAGATGGTTAATATGTTCGTTTCGGTCGTGTACGCCGGGGCCGGGATAAAAAAAAGGCCTTAGATAACTTGATAAGTGTGAGAAGGGAGAAATTGATATCGAAGACCCACTAACTGTCTACTGCTTAACATGGAAACAAGGGCTTGGTTATATTTGAAAAGGGGGAGCGAAGGTTTGGAGGTTTATAATATGGTTCAATGCTTGATTACAGTTACCTAATTATAGTAACAAGCTACATATTACCTTTCTTATTCAACAACTTGAATTGCATAGCAAAACATTGAATGATGATGTGATTGAAGAGCATATTGTTGAGTTAAACCTGACGGCATGGTGACGTCAAACAAACTTCACCGAGACACACATATCGAAGTAAATATTGACTTACAAACACTAATACTTCAATTATAATTCTCTGTATCTTATTCTACTACAAGATAACAATCTACATAACATCAGCCAAGTCACCCTATCACAAGACCAATTATAACGAAACAAGCTCCTCTCTCTTACGAGTCAATAACCAAAATGTCCTCATCAGAAATCAAAGACAAACAAGGCGAACCCATCAACGAGGGCGACCACGTATGGACCAAGGTCCGCGGCGGTCGTCACGAAGGTGACGTCGAGCAGATCGTCGAGACCGCCGACGAGGCTAAGGAGGCTGGTGTAAAGAACCCGCCTAAGGTAAGTTAGCGCGCACTGACTTGGTTACCATTCCGTTCATCGCTTCTGTTTCTCTTTTTGCGGTCTTTACGGAAGTTTGAAGCTCAGTCGTTGGTGTGTGTAGGTATATCATGAATACGAATGCTCAGCATAGGGGAAAAGGGGTTGGAGAGACGAGGGCTAATACGTTACTTAGGTGCTTTTCAAGGACCAACATGGCCACGATGTCGCGCACAATCCCGGCACGCTAGAACACAACGAAGGCCCAGTGAGCAAGTAGGAAACCGGGGGTTCGTGGAAAGGGCAGTTCAGTTCATGAATGTTGTATTTGAGCAATCTTAGTGGTTCACCCACCTTGATGAGCTTTTCATGGGGCAATAATCGTATAATAACAGCGGAAATGAAGCGTGTACACTGGAGGAATCGATAGACGAAGATACTCTAATCTCCAAAATTTAGGAAGTTTCATTGAGGAACTATAGGTACCGCCATGCTATGCTATAACTTGAAGCCTGTGAAGCAAGGAGCAGAAACATCATAGCCCCAACACCAGCAAATGCCACGTCATACTATGCCATCACAACGTCTTATAGCTCGTAATTCGAATACGCCGTGCCAAATCTACCATTCCAAGACAAAGCGAAGTCACCCCTTTCCTAATCCGATTCTTGATAGGTTCCGAGAATAGCTTAATGCGAGATATACTGGAACACAGCAGAA
The DNA here is from genome assembly GCF_022578515.1 of Annulohypoxylon truncatum. NCBI lineage: Eukaryota > Fungi > Ascomycota > Sordariomycetes > Xylariales > Hypoxylaceae > Annulohypoxylon > Annulohypoxylon truncatum. Next base: position 167,779 of record NW_025953811.1, read on the forward strand.
ACCTCGTTCTCCCCGCACTCCTGGCGGAGCAACAAATCCTGTATGGGCATCAAGTCCTTATTGACGAAGTGGTTCCAGGTGCTAGTATCGCCGTAGAGCATCGCCTGCGCTTTGATGTACTGTTTACCGTCCGGCTTACATCTCTTGCACTTGAAAGTGTCGTGCGTATCACTCAACGTATTTGGTCTGTACTGGAAAAGCTCTCGCAGACTATCCAGGGAGAAGTGGCGCTCCACATCTTCCGCCGAGTCGACGACGCAGGATGACAGCGATTGCTTGTGAGATTGTCGCTGGAAGATCTTTTCCTCGATCGTTCCGGTCGCGATAAAACGGTAGACGAAACAATCCTTCTTTTGCCCGTCACGCCAGACACGAGCCAGAGCTTGCTGATCGGCGGCCGGGTTCCAGTCTGGGTCGAAGAGGACGAGCCGGTTGGCGCCGATGAGGTTGAGACCGCAACCACCGGCTTTGCTGGAGAGCAAAAACACGAACTCGCCACCGTCCGGGTCGTTGAACCTGTCGACGAGCTTCTGGCGCTTGTTGACGTTCATGGTGCCGTCGAGACGTAAGTGGCCGTATCCGCGGTGACGGCAGAGCTGGGCGAAGAGGTCTAGTGTTGTGGTGTAGTTGCTAATGAGAACGATCTTGTCGTTCGTGTCTTGTCGGATGCGCGCCAGCATGCGGTCGAGCACCTGCATCTTCCCGGAATACCAAGGCTTGATGTCACGGTCGCGACCGCGTGCGTCTTTGGGCGCATAATCTTCTGGCCAGAATTTCTCGCAACCCGGCAAGTCTTCTGAGAGATTCAGTAAGTCTGGGTGGTTGCATAACTTCTTGAGCAAAGTGATGGCTTTCAAGGGTTGGCTTCCTTTACCACGCAGGAGAGCTTGGATATCTGGACTCTTGATGAAATAGTTGTATAGATCCAGCTGAAACGGAGCCAGATTACAGAACACAACGTGTTCGTATTTGACGGGAAGATATTTCGATAAAATATCATTCGTACGTCGGATAATGAATTTGTTGACGACGCCTAGTAACTCAGTCAAGCACTCGTCTCCCTTTTTGCGTTCTGCTTCGCCGGCATCCGCGTCTCGGCCTCGTAAAATAGGCAACTCAAATCGCTTTCGGAATTCGAGCCGGTTTCCAAGTAAGCCAGGGTTTGCGAAGCTGATGAGAGAGAAGTATTCCGAAAGGTCGTTCTGGATGGGCGTACCAGAAAGAATTACACGTCTGGTGACTCTGAGGTTGTTCAGTGCGGTAAAAGTCTGGCTGTCTCCATTCTTCAACCGATGGCCTTCGTCGCACAGCATCAATCCAATCTGAGTGTGCTTGAGCTCCTCAACATTTAGACGAAGCGTCTCGTAAGAAACTATAATAACCGGTCGAGTAACTGCGCGACCAGTTGCGATAGCCCATTGGCGTAGCTGTCGGGTCAACTCCTCCTTGGATGCTTTGCCATCGATCGCGAAAGGCGTGATGGCATCTGCACCAAGCCACTTGGTAAGTTCATTGGCCCAATTACGCACCAAACTGGAGGGACAAGCGACGATCGCTTTCTGAATCGTCGTCTTCCCGGCATCTGGCGATTGCTTAAGAAGAGTCCAGAGAAGCGTGATGCATTGCAGCGTCTTTCCTAGACCCATTTCGTCGGCCATAATACAGCCATTTGCCTTCTCATCTATCATGCCAGTGACACATCTGTACATAAATTTAACACCTTCGATCTGATGTGGTCGCAATACCTTGGCAAGCCTCGGATCGATGACAACCGGTACTCTTGGATGTTCATTGTCAACTTTCTTCCTAATGCCCAGAATCTCGGCTAAACTCTTGTGGACTAAAGGCGCATCCAGCTCTTCCTTAGCTACCTCCTTGGCCTCGTCATCCTTTGGACTGTCCGGCACTTTTGGCCTATCATCGACGGTTGGATCGTGAAGAACGATTGCGAATTCTCCACTTGGATCGTGCAAAGGTTTTGCCACGAAAACAGCTCCCTGTCTCAGACCAAGCGTTGGCGGCGGGCGATTTGGATTGTACGCCGCACTATTCTTATTGATTAAAGGCACGCAAAAGGCCTTCCTGAAAACCTTGTCTTTATCCTTGGCTTGAAATACGGGAAATCGGTTCACATCTCGATTCGCTAAAGCTAGTCTGTCGGCGTTCGTGTACGGCTTATCCCCATCATCGTCGCCACCAGCACCCTTATAGTCGACCCTCTTTCGTTTCCGAGCTGGTCGGTCCGTAGCTGGAGTTCTCGTAGCGGAACCTGGACATTTGAATGGTTTATGTAATTGGTCTACGGATTTCTGCGAGTGAAGACGTTTCCCCGGAGCGTTATTTGGCTTTGCCATAGGAGTAGAAGGAGTGCTCGCCCTATGCGATATTAGTGATTGGCCATCGGTATTGGGGAGGAGTGGTTGAATACATTTTCCCAACTCCTATCTAGCGCTCCTTGGAAGAGGAGCTGTTTTAAGGTACACTGCAGCGAGAAAGATGAAGTGTTAGGTTCTAAATTTTGGATATTTCAAGTTGTAATCACTTAAGTTACTAAGGTTCCGGTAAATTGGAAATCAATTAATAATTAGGTTGGAATATTGTTGACTTCGGGAAAGCGCGACGCGCCGTACCGGATCTAGCGGGGGATTGACGCCATGTCACATGATCTGGAAACTAATGAATATTACATAATGCAGCAATTGGCTTTAAATCCATCTTCGAATTGATCGCCGTTTGCTTCGTTTGCTGCTCGTGTAACCCGTAACTTCGATTGAACGGTTACACATACGTTCATTCCGATTTTTCAAGAGGCTAATAGTAACGTCTTATATTGCAGATCCATGGTATGACACTTGGGTATAGCCTGCAAAATGGCCTCTTTACCAATCCAAGAGGCTATTGATGATCGAACTCCGCTCTTTAGAGTTAGCTCCATTTCTCCCCCACGTTGAAGCGCTATCACATGGGATACGGAGTCTAGGGGTTATTGTTATTTCTATTATGGCGGGGTTTATTCGGTAGGTTTATGGCTATATTGATTTTATTTTCTAGGCCTATCAAATTCGAAAATTTACAGTTGATATTCGGATGTCTCAGAGAAATCTGACATAATTGATGCTTATCATTGCATGGGGACTTCATATCGGTTGATAGGTTGATCAATCCTGCTATTAACCCCTCAACTCTTTGTTCTTATCAATCTCTATGCCGCCCCCTACATCTGGCCATTTTTGTATGAGCTGGAGGTGACAAGATCACTGGACATCTAAGGCTAGAGTATGTCCGCCGATTTCTGGGCTGGCTACATCAGTGGAGCTGTTGGCATATTAATCGGCAATCCGCTAGATCTCATCAAAGTTCGACTGCAAGCTCGCGATGCCATAGCTGCCCAGACAGCTACGTCGTATGTACGACAATTCGAGAGCAAGTCTGCTCTGGTAGCTGGGACCGCCGCTCCCGTTCTTGGATATGGCGCCCTGAATGCCCTTCTGTTTGTATCATATAACCGCAGCGAGGCTGCTCTTAACACCGCGTTCAATACTCAATCGAATCTCTGGACGACATGGCTGGCTGGCGCCATTGGCGGTCTTGCTACTTGGGTTGTGAGCACTCCTACCGAGCTGATAAAATGCCGTGCTCAGTTATCTTCGCCTCCTGAGTCAAGTTGGACTATCGTTAAGCAAGTCCTCAAAACAGAGGGTACAAGGGGCTTGTACTTCGGTGGTGTTGTTACGGCGCTGAGGGATAGTGTCGGATACGGGTTTTACTTTTGGTCCTATGAGCTGACGAGCAAGTGGGTCGAGTCTAATCGGCCAAACGCCTCCGCTTTCTCGCAAGATGCGGCCAAGGTCTTGCTCTGCGGGGGTCTGGCTGGCGTCGTTACTTGGGCTAGCATATTTCCCCTTGATGTCATCAAGACTAGGGTTCAGGCGCAAACTTTCGGCGCGGCAACGACGCCGCTGCTTAGTTCGTCTCTGCCCGAGCAGAGGCGCTTGGGTGCGATCGAAACTGCTAGAGATGCGTATAGAGAAGGAGGCACACGAGTATTTTTCCGGGGCTTGACCATATGCAGCGTCAGGGCCTTCTTCGTCAACGCAGTCCAGTGGGCTGTCTATGAATGGATCATGCTCGAACTCGGCCAGGGGAGAGATAAAAGAGTAGAGCCCCTATAGGCGAAGATAATGACACGGCATCATAAGCGAGAAGATTACATTGATAATACCGAAGACTGAAGACCAATGAGTTCACTGAGACGACCCCTTGTTGCTTGGATATCTATTTGTCCTGGGAAGTGACCAAACGACATTGGCCGTATGCCCTAGCTGTATTCAAAAGACTGTGGTACCACGAGGTGGCTTTAACTACTCTCCCTGTTGGTCTGATCCGCCGGTTCTCCTAGTAGAGGTTCCGCCACATTTCCGGTCGCCTTCATTCTCCTTGCTTAATCGACTTGTCATCAACATCAGGCTCATCCACGGATGCCTTGGAACCATGTGATTTAGCACGGCGTCGCAGGCGTGATTCTTGATCTACGTCCCTCTTGGCATCATCCGGCGAAACCTCTTCCAATCTCCTGATACGATCTCGCAAGCTAGCATTCTCTTTCTTGAGTTTCTCCTCTCTGAGGCTGGCGGCGTAAGCTGTACTGCGCTCTGTGATCATGGTCGTGACGTCCTGGAACTCGGCAACAAGGCCCTTCATATGTCTCTTGCGTTGCTTGATATCCGCTTTGGTTTCGCGGATCTCCGTCATGGCAGCGTCGAGTATAGCCGTGGCATTCGCGATACTCAAATCCAGGTCTGCTAGCTTTTCATCCTCTTGACTTGTTTTCGCAACCTTGGCTCTTGGAGCTTCGCAGTCAGACTGTATATGGTTAACAGTGGGTTCTCTTAGTGAGCCTTAAGAGGTAAACTAGAAGTGCGGAGTGCTTACGTCCGGTCTGACTCGCTTGCGAGAGCTCGTTGGACCTGTGTTGCCGACTGTGCTTCTAGGACCGGTAGCTGCCATCATTAGACCTTAGACTTAGTCTCCAGAGTTGTATAGAGGACTTACTCCCGCCTTCTTCAGGAATAAAAGGCATCTTGATAGAGTTTAGAGAAGTAGCTTAGAACGCCTAGATTCTGATGGGGATGGGGATGTTGACGAGAAGAACCCTCAACCCCGTAAAGTTGTGAACAATAAAAGTGCACATTGTAGACCTACCTAACCTGCCGCTGCCTGGCGTGAATGTGTATGTGAACGTGAATGTGATAGATCTACTTATACAGCACTAAGGCGACGGGATTCTTCCTTCATTGGAGGTAATCAAGCCACTCTCCGAATTAAGTAACACCCATGATAGTTATAAAAACAGGGTTCTCTATATATTTTGCTTTTCTGTTATCTATAAGATTTTGAAGATGTGCCTACTACTGTGTGCGTACTGGAAATATATTTAATCATGGATTGAATCTAGACTCATAGTGGCTTTGAGGGAAGGGTGTGGTTGGAATTTTTGTTGGCATAGCTGCTGTATGAAACCCCACCTATCTAGACAAGAATAGCATCGCGGTAACCTTCATATATATATGTGTGTGTGTGTATTGACTTTTTGGTAGGAGGTTATCATTAACATTCTTTGAACTTTGTCTGAAGTGCAACCCCTTTTGTTTACGTAATTAATTACATAACGAAGATCACATAATCTTAGTCATGTGACCGTTCCTTGATGCTAGTGGTTCGGGGAGGATGGACCATGGCATTTATGTGGGTTTCGCATTGCTGCTGATGCCGGGTTACCGGTTATTGCGGGGTCTTTAGACTTCGGACGGATTGTTTCAAAATAGCGATGACGTATTTCCTTCAGGGTCCTGCAGCAAGGCAACCTCAAGCCATCTTTGTCCTAAAGACCCGAAGGTTTTTTAGTATACCTAGTACTTAAAGTAACATTCTCCGAATACTGACAGCCGGAAGACCCGTCACAATCATGGCGACCTTTTTTCGAGGGAAGCAGGCAGGCATGCAGAATGACCTGTCTGCTAACATTATCCCGGGTTCATTTGCGCCGGATGATCGTGCGCGATATGGAATCAATTCCCAGATTAGGTATGCTATTCACCAATTCAACGCATCGACTAATGTCGGACATAATCATCAAGTCGTCATGAACGACGACTTTCTACCTACCTAGTTAGGTATGCGTGCTGCAGTCCTCGAGTCTAACTATAGTTTATTCGTATAGCTGTATCGCCTATGAACCTATCCAGTCCCTTCTCGCCCTGGGCACAAATGAGTCCAAATTCGGTAGTGGGAGGATATATGTCTTTGGTCAAACTCGTGTCCAGAAGCTGCTGGTCCCCTCTCGATCATGTTCTTTCGCAGATATCCAGTTCTGCGCCAACCGCTTGGTCAGCCTCGACACCAAGAACGAGGTATCCATATGGAATTTAGATACCGGTAAACGTATTACTGGCTTTCGTACCCCGGGTGTCGTGTCATGTATGCTTACCGACCCTGTGCTGGACTGGTGCTTCCTAGGCATGCAGACAGGCGAGATATGTGCGTATGATCTGGACCGGGAACGCATGTCACCATTTCGCCTTCCTAATTTCTGGACGGAGAAGGACCCCAAAACCAAAGCCGTCGCCCTAGTGTCGATGCAATTACACCCACGCGATATAGGCAAGCTATTAATCGCTTATACGCACGGCGTGGTAATCTATTCGTTCAAGCAGAATATACCTAATAAGTTTTTCGAGTACCAAGTTCCACCGGGTGCTCCGGGCGGCTCGGGCACAATGGTCGAGTCTATGAGACGACCAAAAGTTACTCATGCATTATGGCACCCTACCGGTACCTTCATACTGACTGCTCATGATGACGGTAGCTTGGTTTTCTGGGATGCGAAGGATGGACGAGTGGTTATGGCGCGAACATTCTTTGAAAGTAACGTTGATCAACCTGTGCCTAATCCAGGAGCTTCAGCCCCGAAGCACCCGTACGTGCGCATTGCCTGGTGCTGTAAACAGAACCCAGAAGATAGTGGACTGCTCATTGCGGGTGGTCAGAAACTGGATGAGCCTTCTAATGGACTGACCTTTATCGACCTTGGAGTTACACCTAATTATGCCACTTCCTCGTGGCAGATCCTGTCAGAGTATACGAAGGGAAAACGCACAAATGCGTTAGAGACTCCTCCTGGAGTTGAGATCACCAACTTCTTCTTGATACCACGCCTTTCGCCTCATTTTGCTGGTGCCCAGGACCCAATTGCCGTTATGACATTGCTCGCATCGGGAGAACTTCTTACGCTAAGTTTCCCGAGCGGATATCCTATTTCGCCGACAAATCAACTTCATCCATCCGTATCCTTTGTTCACCCATTCGCCACGAAATTCGCGGTTACTACCCTCGACCGTGGTAGATGGCTTGGAATGGTTGAGAAGCGAAGTCAAGGTGAGCCATTGCTGAAGGGAGGCGCCCAGGCACCACACCCACTTCGGAAATTTGAAGGACGAACTATCATCCAGGTTGCCCATGCGGACAGCACGATCCGGATTTGGGATGTGGGCCATGGCGATGAAATTGAGAACCCTTCACAGTTGCAAGTTGATATTGCTAGAGCCCTTAACCGTTATGAAGACGTGGAAATCACGGCCATGACCTTGGCTTCTACCACCGGCGAATTTGCGGCTGGCACGAACAAGGGCGAAGTGGTCATCTACCGATGGGATGGCAATAAGTACTTCGGAGACCCCCCAGATCAAAACGTCGCCTCGAATCCCGGCGGGATTTCGGATATCAGCGTGAGGGCTGAACCGTCCCTAAAGAGTGGCCTGATGCCGTACTCATTGTACGAGATGATGCAAGGGCCTATTAGCGCTATAAAACTTTCAGATGCAGGCTTTCTCGCTGTTGGGTCCGAGAATGGTTTCATTAGTATAATTGACCTTCGAGGGCCATCGATTATGTTTCAGGCCTCGATGGCCTCATTCATAAAGCAAGAGAAACGATCCTCATTTCTCAGAAGCCGTTCTAGTGTATCGGCCAGCAAAGAATGGCTGGTGGTACTTGAATTTGGTGTCATGACTCTCGATGACGACAAGTACTCTAGCATATGTTGTTTTGCTGGCACAAATTTGGGCAAAGTTATCACGTTCAAGATATTGCCATCTGGCAGTGGATATAATGCTGCCTTAGCTGGGGTTGCTAACTGCAATGACAGAGTGGTGTCTATATGCCCTATCATTGCGGATACCGGAAAACCTGCCTTGGCCACGGCTCACGCAGTTGCCGGACTCCGGGAGGGTAAACATGTCAATGGCTTACTCGTAGTTGGTAGGCTACTGGTGACCCTTACACGGAAATAACTTCTCGAACGAGTGCTAATACTTCTTTAGTCACACAAAGCGAAGCTCGCATTTTTAAACCAGCCACCGCGAAAGGAGCATCAAAATCTTTCGATGATTACCTTTGTGATGCCGCTACGGTGACTGAATATGAACTACACGGAATGGCCTTGGTCGGTGTCTTTGGAGACCGGATAACGAGAGCTTTCAGTTTGCCAGGCCTCAAAGAACTCGGAAGTTATCCCTTACCTATGATGGATGGCAGTCGAAGCAGTAACTCAGCAATAACCGAGGATGGAGAGATATTCTGCTGGACGGGGCCATCCGAACTGGCGGTTCTTCAGGTGTGGGGTAGCGGCGAAGAGATCGAGAATACGGCTGACAAGCTCATCAATCCTGATCTTGAAGTACCGCCAAGGCCCACTATCTCGAACGTTCAATGGATCTCAGGCACCCAGTATGTCTCGCCGGCGGATCTAGATCTTCTGATCGGCGGCCCCGATCGGCCTGCTAGCAAGCGAATGATGTCTGCGACGGCAGCAATAGACCGAAACCTTGAACCGGGACCTAACTCAGGATATACAGGGACGGGGAGCCAAGAAGGCTGGGGCGAGTACCTTACCAGGCAGCTGAACGAGAGAACGGAGAAATTGAATATTGTGAACGATAGTATGGATTCCGCCGCCGAAGCAAGCCAGAAGTGGGCCGATGATGTCGGCAAGCTTGTTAATCAGCAGAAGAGGAAGATGGTTTTTGGGAGTATTACGAGCAAGTTCGCTTAGGCTGTACGTATTTCTACGCTTCTCATTCGGCTTGGGTTTCAGACATTAGGGTCTACGGAGTTATGAGAATGGCATAGTAAAGGTATTCCCAACTACGTCAGCGACGTAGAAATTTTATTACGATTGATATCACCCCAATTTTTAACCACTTTCACACGGCCAAAAAGAACTGAAGTACCAAATCAAAAGCTCATGTCATTAGAGCTATTATTGGAAAATGCGTCTCATATCGTGAAATCGATGTGCTCGACTTTATCCTCCGACGGTAGATCTCTCGCATTCTGCCGCAAATGAACGACTCACATCAGGCAATTCAAGCTCGGTTATTAGACCCGAAGATACGATATGATTGATTGTGTATAGTGCTCCCCTGTGGTACCTTAGATCTCTGGCACACACATGCGGTAATTGGTTCCGCCATAAGTCTGAATAGCGCGATCATCTCCACCTCGGATGTGCAATAACGACCCCCTCCCACGTCCCCGTTTGTCAGCTCGTCGGACCTCATAGAATTACCCAACTTCCTAGTAACCACCTTTCTGGCTGGCAAGAGAAGAAGAAACTTGCTAGACAACGCGGTTTGTTTACTTGATAAGGACGATGCGCATCTCCGCAGCGGTCCTCCCTATCCTCTCCCTGGCCGCGCGCGGCAGCGCCCAGGAGAAGGCCACGTTCGACCCGTATTATCCGTCGCCGTGGGGCACGGGCGGCCCCGGCTGGGACGAGGCGTACGAGAAGGCGCGCGAGTTCGTCAGCGGGCTCACGCTGCTCGAGAAGGTCAACCTGACGACCGGGACCGGAAACCAGGCCGATCTGTGCACGGGGAATACCGGGTCGGTGCCGAGGATCGGGTTCAGGCATCTATGTTTGCAAGATGGGCCGGTGGGGGTTCGGTATAGTAAGTCGAGACGGGCTTTCTTCCTAGGACTATGGGATTGGTTTGCTAGTTTAGGATATACGGAAGAAAGAAAAAATTGCTGATTACCTTTTGCGAATTGGTAGCCGATCTCAACTCTGTCTTCCCGGCGGGTATTAGCGCAGCGGCCACTTGGTCGCGATCCTTACTTCGTAAAAGGGGCCAGGCGCTGGGTGAGGAGTTTGGAGGGAAAGGGATTGGTAAGAAATCCCCATTTACTGCTTAGCCCACGACAGCCAATATACACACACTACCTTTCCTAGCTATTTATTATATATATATAGCTAGAAACTAAACCTACTTCCCTCACAGACGTACACCTCGGCCCCGTCGTCGGGCCCCTAGGCCGGGACCCGCGCGGCGGGCGCAACTTCGAAGCCTTCGGGCCGGACCCGTACCTGTCGGGGGTCGCGGTGGCGGAGACGATCCTCGGGACCCAGGAGGCGGGCGTGGTGGCGAGCGTCAAGCACTACGTGCTCAACGAGCAGGAGCACTTCCGCAGCGGCATCAGCTCGAACCTCGACGACAAGACCATGCACGAGGTGTACCTGTGGCCGTTCGCCGACGCCGTCCGCGCCGGCGTCGGCAGCGTCATGTGCTCGTACAACAAGGTCAACAACAGCTACGCGTGCGAGAACTCGTACGTGCTGAACAAGCTGCTGAAGAGCGAGTTGGGGTTTCAGGGGTTTGGTGAGTTGCTTGTTTTTTTTCCTGGGTTAGGACAGGTAGAAGAGGAATAGAGGTGGAGTGGCTAATTGGATTTCCATGAATTATCTAGTGGTTTCCGATTGGGCCGCCCAACACAGCGGCGTTGGGAGCGCGCTCGCTGGCTTGGATATGACGATGCCCGGCGAGGGTCTCGGGGCCGAGGGATACTCGACGTACTGGGGAGGCGCATTGACCGAAGCCGTGCTCAGACTCGACATTCCGCAGTGGCGGCTCGATGATATGGCCATTCGGATCATGGCCGCCTTCTACAAGGTTGGCCGGGACACGAAGCAGATCGACATCAACTACTCTTCCTGGACTCTCGAGACCGAGGGCCCGCGGTACTGGGTGGCGAAGATGGGGAATACGACTATTAATCAACATGTGGATGTGCAGGGGAAGCACGGCGAGTTGATCCGCGAGGTGGGCGCGAAGGCGACGGTTTTGCTGAAGAATGTTGATAAAGCTCTGCCCTTAGTCAAGGAGAGCGTCATTGCGGTTATTGGCGAGGATGCGCAGGATAATCCGGACGGGCCTAACGGCTGCGTTGATCGTATTTGTAACAACGGAACACTCGCGATGGGGTGGGGTTCGGCGACGGCGGAGTATCCCTATTTAATCTCACCGGCCACAGCCCTCGAGAAGCAAGCAGCGGAAGATGGCACGGAATTCATCAATGTTAAGGGTAACTTTGACCTCGAACTCGCCAAGTCGGCTGCAAGGAACGCGTCGGTTGCTATTGTATTCGCTAACGCAGATGCGGGAGAAGGATACACGACGCTCGATGGCAACCTCGGGGACCGTAATAACCTGACGCTCTGGAAAGGCGGTGATGAACTGATCGAGGCTGTCGCGTCCGAGAATCCTAACACCGTTGTTGTTATACACAGCGTCGGGCCGGTCCTGATCGACCATATCAAGACGAACCCGAACGTCAGTGCGATCTTGTGGGCCGGACTTCCGGGGCAAGAGTCGGGCAACTCACTTGTAGATGTGCTGTATGGAAAAGTGAACCCGCAGGGCCGCACGCCGTTTACCTGGGGCAAAGACGCGAAAGACTGGGGCGTCGAGATCCTGGTTAACTCGACATCACCCGAACCGCAACAGGACTTTGCCGAAGGCGTGTTCATCGACTACCGATACTTCGATCAACAAGAGATCGAGCCTAGCTTCGAGTTCGGCTTCGGGCTTAGCTACACCAGCTTCAATTACTCTGGCCTGACAACCGAGCTGCAGGATGTAGGACCCTACATGCCGGCGAGCGGAGAGACGCCGGCGGCTGGCATGTACGGCTTTTTAGACATGGAACCGAGTAACGCGGTGACACCGGAGGGCTTCGAAAAGATACCACGATTCATATACCCCTATATCAATAACGCGACTCTACCCGATTCCAACGTTGATATCCCCGAAAATAGCCACAACAGGTCCGCTCAGCCGATCTTGCCGGCAGGAGGTCCATCAGGCGGGAATCCGGAGCTATACAAGGTTCTTTACGTGATTAGCGCAGATATCACTAATACAGGGGAATTAGCTGGGGCTGAGATCCCGCAGCTTGTGAGTAGTCTCCCTTCTCCCCGCCCCCCCTTTTTTTTGGCTGAGCTAACGTGTGATTAGTACCTCTCGCACGGTGGACCGACCGAACCGAAGGCCGTGCTACGTGGGTTCGACGAGATATTCCTCGAGCCCGGAGAGACGAAGACGGTGGTGTTCAATGTGACGTATCGCGATCTGAGCAACTGGGATACCGAGGCTCAGGACTGGCGTGTTACCGAATACCCTAAAACGGCGTACGTCGGAGCGAGTTCGAGGGACTTCAGGTTGGAAGCAGAGTTACCTGTCACGAGGCGGAACTAAGAGGCTAGGGAAGAACGACGTTGTTGCGCGAAGAGCTCTAACTAACCCCTTCCAGGGAACGCGGTATACATACATAAACCTTCCTTTGTCTATAGCTAAAGGCTAGCTGCCAACAGGGCGGCCTCGTACAGGCCGACTCCCGATACCTCTGGCTACCAGCTCTCATGGAGGAAGCTTCTGACATTACCTATTCCGGAGTGAGGATTTGAATTTGTTAGGAAGTTTGAAGATGCTTTTATGGGACATTTCAATAAAAAAAGGGGGAAGGGATGGAGAGAGACAGGATTAATTAGATGCTGTACTGATGATGCCAAGTACATTCATTCTGAATACCACCAGACCTCAACTCCGTTGAAATGCTACGCTAAGAGTACAACACGCGCTGGTATCTATCCTGTTGAGTTCACCGCATCAAGAACATTTATTTCCTAGCTCGTCTAGTAATGACGATTATTCCAATCAGAAAACCATGTCCCCTGTGGAAACTGTTGATGGAAGTAATCATGCGTCGAGATCGGTGGCGACTGCTCTGGCTCCGGCTCTGGTTCCGGGTCGTCGTCCTGGGAATTCCCTGAAGGACGTACGAGGTGTGTCACTAAGTTGAAGAGATACATGTCGATCATGTCTGACTTCTCGTGGGCTGCGACGGTCACCCTTTCGATCCTGGCGCGGTTGAATTCTTGTCTGTACTCTCTGAGCATCTTTTTCTGGCCTTCCAAGAACGGATTTCCTGTGATAAGTGCGCGCCAACCCGGGCTATTGGGATCGCTGCTACGTGTTAGTGTGTCGGTCGGAGTCAAGAAGGCGTTATGTTGGGAAAAGGGGTCATGGGTAAGTATTTAGACGTACTGCGTAAAAGATTAGCATTCATATGGTTTTTTCGTAGCAGAAAGATCATACCAAATCGACTAGTTTCCAACCTAGATCTGGGAGGAGTTCTCCGCTTGCGAGGAACGCATTCTCAATGCATTCATAGGCTTCGTGGTTGGTGATGAAGGTAACCGCGATTTTCCGAAGGGAAGCTAGCTCTCCTCCAGCCGCTTTCCAGTTGTCAACTATGATATCCCTGTGCTTCATCTTTGGCGCTGGTAGTGTCTCCGTGTTGATATGGCTAACCACGTACGTATTGTTGGCGAGGGAGACGGTGTAGTCGGATATGTTCCGATGTCCCCATTTTATCTGTGAGTTTTCCCATAGTGCCGTGTCTCGGTGATCAGCTCCAATCCATTCCATGACATTTTCTATCCACAGTGGCTCACGCTCAGCGGGAGATCTCCTGAGGTGGAAACTCTCGATACTGGCACCCCAAGATGTCGACATGATTTTTTTTCTTTACCTCGTAGTAGATATGCGCTTAAGAAACTGTACTTGGTAAAAAGCGAATGTATACCATAAGATTGCGAAATAAAAAGTTGTAACGAAGGCTGGGTTTCAACATGTTCGATAGAAGCAGGTTGCGTGGTTGAACAGGTAACAACAATAAGTAGGTACCTATCATACTAATCACCGGTGACGACGGCTGGTGTCGATAATCACTTGGTACCTGCCTCACTATGCGCGTGGACTTGGATACCTACTTCCTGTTCAAACTAAAGTGATTCAGTCGTGAGTAAAAGGCTGCTCCATTACAGCTTCTCGTTAGTTAAGAATCATATATGCGCCAAGTAAGAACTAAGTGACTACACATGGTCTACGGTACGACCGAGTAACGACTGTTTGTGCTACGGCTACGTTGGACTGGGAGGTGCAGCTTCCGCGAGACTCCTTTCTACTTTACTTTTATCTTTAGAAATATGCATACGTGTTTGGGTACATGCAACGGGAGTAAGTAGTAGGGAGAAGGTAAAAAGGGATTGTAGTAAAGAGTGATATATCTCGAGACCATATGATAGATCTATGAAATGTAGCATATAGATAGAGACGAGGAAATATGGCATCGTAAATCGATAGACAGGCAATAAATATATATATGTACTTTGTACCTAAAGTACAAAAAAATGGCAATAAAAGCTCGGCTCTGAATTGAATTCAGAGCCTACGAAAAACTCCGTCGGGAAGTGCTCTGGCGTCAATGCAGTATGAACCGCAACGCCATATGAGCAAACCACGTCGAGCTTTCTCTGGCCTCGATGTCACCCAGGGTACGTCCTTTTTGTGGGGTCGGCTTGAAAACTTTGGCGTTTATCCTTCCTTATAAGCCCTGTATCGATCCGGAAATCTCCCGGTTGTCCGTAGCGACGGCGAGGGTCGAGATGATGACTCACGGGCAGTCACGCTAGTGGGTCGGTCGTCCCTTGGACTACAGAATATTCAGTCACCTGACCCCGATCATGTGGTTCCACTTCAAATGCAAACCCTCACTCAGAAGGGATAGAAACCAAGCTCTATCTATTCCTACCATATAAACTTTTATAAGAGGTACCGTCTTTCACCCCTTTTCTGGCAGGGTTCACGAGGCCTAGGGATTCTTCTCCAAGTGCAAACTGCACATAAATTTCCATAGTTCCAATAAAGATGATTTTCATGGGGACAATGAACGACTCTTGATCTTAGAAGAGCGTCCGTCGTGTTGTCTTTTTCATATTGCCATAAAGGGGCATTGTTCGAAATGCTTTCACCCCCGACAACGCCATTGTCAGGACCGCCTTGCAAAGTTGATACAATTCCATTTGTTTTCGACGCTATACAATCTCAAAGCATCCTCGTCAACACTAATGATGTTTATAAATATGATGCATTCTCGGCATAATTCCATGAGAAGCATTCAGCAAACCAGCAAGAAAAACAAAACCAGCACAAAAAACTACCAAGGTAACTATTCAACTACTCCACAACTTAAAATTAAGATTTAGCGAATAAGTCTTCCAAGATGGTTGCCTCAAAGATCTACTCCCGCGTCATTCTGATCTCTATCATCATTATCATTTTCATCGCGGCTGCTATGGGCCACCCGACTAACGGAACAGGCTACGCCGGCATCAACTGCACCGGCGAGCACGGCCACACTGGTCCCCCCATGGCCGACGCTCCGACCGATGGGTTTCCTATGGGTGGTCCTCGAAACCACTCTATCGGTTTCGTCGGCCAGCAGCGCAACATGAGCCTCTACGGTGCCTCAGCCAAGCAGAGTGGTCACCACGAGGACAGTGAGCCCTGTATGAGCGAAGGCGCCAAGACTGATGCGATCGCGTCGAAGATTATCCTTGCTACGCTTATCGCCATCACGCTGGTCGTGGTCCTGTCCATGTAAAGCAGCTGGAATGGTAAGTGTCAGGTAAGTTGAGCGCAGCCATGGTGGTGGTGTCCCGCACAAGTAGTATGTATCTTTGTAGATCAATAGATTGGTAATTTACTTGCTGAGAAATAACGCTTTTTTTTCAATGTGACATGTTTTATTAGGTATTATCTGAGATGCTTCATGGCATCAGTTGGCAAATGTTGGGTAATTACGTAATCAGCCCCTTTTCATTTCCCGAGGCCTACAGCTGTATTCAAATTATGACTCCTCGTAATTTCAGGTCAACTGTTAGAAATGGTTGGGCGTAATGAATTAAAAAGGGGGAAAAGTACATGTTGGGCTCGAACTATGCGCATCCTAAGATGGAATCGCAGGTGCATCGCGATGCCGAAAAAGGGGAGGCGGGTTGGGTGTGGAGGGGGCTACAATAATAAGTAGAATGGCAAAAAGAACAGTATCGGGTAACCGTCCTCAGGGCCCAGACTCAGGTATTTTGTACGGCTCCTGAGCTTCTGCGCCTCCCTTTGTCGGATATTTCTTTGCAACTGCTTTTTCAAGCCCTGGTTCTGCCAGGAATCGAACCCTAGACCTCCCGTTCCAGGGAGACATTTTCGGGTAAGTGTCCGTGTCTGAGGCATCAACCAAACCGACCACTTGGTGGTTTAAGCTGGTGAGCCGCCGTATTGTTAGTTGAAAAATGAGTCACTTCTTATGGTATATGTGCCTTCTGCTTGTCCCCGCAAGGTGATCCGTGACCCCTTATCCAATTTGCTTAGCTAATCAGCCCAATCCGGGGGGAGAGGGGCGGGAGAAGGGAAATCCTCACGAATGGACCTTGAACAAAAGATGGTATATATGCAGATTCGTCTTTTTATCGTTAAATAAACAGTTATCATTTCGTTCTCTAAACCTAGATCTTGGAGTCCTCCGAGACTTGATTTAGTAGCGTCGTGAGGCTGTCAGATCAAGCGAATGCACATCAGGGGTATCTAGGACGTCCTTGACACATCTTCCAATCGAGGATTCCGTTAGGTTCGCAGTACTTCCCTCCGATCTAAATCTAGTCAATTGAGAATCGTAATGGTGTAACAAGCTGTGTCCCTCATACAACCTGCCTACTTCTAGATACCCTACCTCAGCTTGTACACTCGCTCCAGACACACCTAATTGGGCCTGCATTTGCACACCAGAATACCACAGAAAGAGTAATTACCGGTGTGCAAAGACCCGTCGTCGTTGCAGCCAACGCCGTAACGCTCCTGGCATAATTTGGTTGAGTTCGGGGAGCCGCAGTCCGGATGGTAGCCCGCCTTCTGAGAAGAGGTGTTCTCCTCCGCACGTTTGTGGGCTGGCATCGCGTTGGCCGCGGCAGCGACTATCACAAATAGGAAGATATAAGCCTAAATGAGGATGTTAGCTGCCTAGGTAGGATGCGATGAGACGTTCCTTCAGCCTGTCAAGTTTTACTACCTACCTTCATGTTGTCTCTGCCTGATATCTATTTCCTGATTCCGCAGAGTGTATGTTGCGCTACTATGGAGAAGATGAAAAGGGTCGATGCTTGCTGCCCGAGTACTACAATTATGGCCTTTACGCAGGTATTTAAGCCGAGGAAACCCTCCTGAGGGTTTGCTTGGTTTATAGCAAACATGAGAGAATTAACTTGAATCAAGTGGCGCCATATAGATTGAGTAATAGAAACACAAATTTCATTAGTTGTACCAACACACTGCTAAAGAGCCATAGTATCTCCTTGACCGACAGTAGAAAAAGCTAACAACCTCCGAGCAAAGTTCAAACAGAATCCTCTGACAAGTACCCACATATCATCAAAACACTTTTCCTTTCCTTCACTTGCCCTTTCGCCTGGTAGACCGCTTTCCACGACTCATCCCTGGAGATTGAGCTTCATCGTTCGATTCGTCTGCTTCTTCGTCTTCCATACGATGCATATCAGATTCATCATACTCGATAGTAATGTGCTCCTCATCATCTTGAATCTCCGCCGAGGGATCGTACTCTCCAAGATCCATCATTTCCCCACCTTCTCCCTCGGTGTTATCAGTCTGGGATGTCCCAACTGGCATAAGCGCCTTGCGACGTCGAGTAGTATCTGCACGGCGGAAGAAAGCGCTGTTCTCGTTTAACGGTTTTCCATTGCACAAGAACCCCATTGGAGTATGAGTAAAGTCTTGCCCACGTCGACGAACCGCTAAATACTCCTGCGTGAACGTGTAAGGCTTAGATGTAAGGCCCTTGAATTTGTGACTTGATTGCGTGCCCATTCGAGGATTAGAAGCGATCTTTTGAGATCGATCTGGGTCGTTTGATGTTTCGGCGGAGGCGGTCTGGTCGGTTGTATCCACTTCCGAACTATCGATTTCTTCCATCCCAGGTGTAGATAGGTCAATTCCCAGCATTTTACAAATGCTGTTGTACTCAGACCAATCGAAATAGAGTCTCCCTGCAAAGAAACCAAGCTCAGTAGTAAGCCATTCGGGAGGCTGCCAGTTTTTAGAGACAGGCGGCAAGGCATAGAAATTCAACTTGTTGAAGTGCATCATTCGTCGGGTAACAGGTGCCGCATAAATCAAAAGACGAGTTGGGCTAACTTTCCCTTCTTTCTTTGTTTCCTGTATGATTCGAATCAGGTGTTCGGCTTCCTCCGGTGTTACAATAATTGCAGCTTCAGGAGATTCTGTATGAAGAATCCATTGGACAGGACGCTATATTTAGGCGATTAGTAAGCTTATCTGTTGAAAGGGTGAGCAAAAGGGGAACTTTACCATGAAATTGTCATTGGCTAACTCAATGATGAATTTAACGGTCCGCTCAAATTCGCCGGAAACGAAAAGTTGAGAAGAGCTCATCTCATGGTTCACCTTATATTTCCTTCCGAGAGCTGTCCTTGCTAGTGCTCTGAGGATATGGATGAAATAGTCAGACCCGGCAGGTATCCTACTTGTCCTGGCAAAAGTTTCCAGATCCCTGTGGAGGCCGGGGAACTTGTGAGGTGTGTATGGTAATGGTTTTTTGACTTGTCGTACAGCCTCAACTTCATTTTCCATCTCTCGTTCTTGTTCAACTTCTTGTAACGCTGAAGCATGGACGGCCTGACCTGTGTCCTGGAAAGTTTTCTTACGTGACTCGAGCTCTTTGACAAATCCAGCAATCTTTGGGTTTGACTTTAGGGATATGTCTAGTCTTGCTTTAGACTGGGGCGCATAGAGTTGCTGTAGGGTCTGCCGTTCCCTATGTTTAATAGCATTGACAAAAGCTGTTCTGTGTTCTTCGTCAACCAGGAAATTCGGGAAGTCCTCAGCTGCTTGCATTCGGTTACAGTAATCTACGCCTTGAGAATAATAAAGAGGCTGCAGTTGCTCAATGCCATCACATGTATTGCTGATGAGCCAACGGATTCTATAATTGTATCAGCCTTCGTCATTGATGGTAGAAGATGATAGTGGAAGAGTGATAAGGATAAGTTGAACCTACACATCATACGAATTTATCCGCTCCGCATCCATCTTACCACACAAGTCTCGAATGCTTTGGTTCACTTCGGGTGGAGCGAAAAATGCAACGGATTGCGTTGTGCCGAGCTGGCGGAGTCTCATAGCAGCTAGAATGGGTTAGCTTTATAGTCATCTTGATTTGGTATATTATCCACCATACCTTGTACAGTGTGGTCTTTTGTTTGGCTGAGTCCTAACGTGAGAGCAGCTTGAGCGTATTGACCAAACTTGAGATCAGTTCCCCGCGTATGGGCCTGCTTAGAGTGAGCTTTGGATCTAGGATACCTATTAAATAGAACCAGAAACATACCTCATCAAGGTACACTAGAACTTCGTTCAAATTGTCTGCGTAAGGTGAAGCAAGTAGGGGAGTCTTCGTTCCTTGCTTGGAAAGGATCCATGGACTATCACCCTCAAAGTATAGCGCCACTCCTGCTCGACCGTCCACCTTCAACCAATTTTCGGCTAGTTCCTTGTTGGATTGTTCAAGGATTTGAGCTCCGGAATCGATAAGTATGCGGATATTTCGATCTCTTAACAAACATAGAAAAGAAATCTCGCTAATGCGCTTATGGTTCTGATCGGCCATTACAAAATAGCTCTTAGATCGCGGCTGCAAAAGGTATGTGAGAACCTCTGCGTTTGTATGCGACAATGCGGGCAAGTCATCCTGTTTGATAGTCAAAGGCAAGAGGGGTTTAATATCATTTGTACCTATTGAAAGAGGGTTGTTGGTGATTAGAATTATTGTATAGCAGAAGAGGAAAAGAAACAAATAGGGGTAATATGTTACTAACCGGAGAAGCCAGTCGTAAGTCCTCTTGACTGGTTCAAGGTCCTATTCTTATTGGACTGGATGTGGGATGGTAAGGGAATATCCCAGCCGTTGGATTGCAATCGAACTTTGAACTGTTTCGCGTGGCGCGGGAAGACGAAGTTGTTCATAAAGTAATCGATCACGGGGACCTTGAAACGCACAGTGTTCCAGATTTGGCCCATCTGTTGTGAATCATCGACGTTAATTGAATGCCAATCTCTCAAATAATCTGGGAAGTCTTCGTCTTCGGTCCATTTATCATATTCGGAAGCAGGATCGTCGGACTTCAAGACAGCTTCCAAGGCTTGACGGGTCTGTGAAATGTTGATACCGCAGTAATAAAAGGCCAACGCGGTTAACAAGATAGCGACCTCGTCCAAGTTAGTGCTTGTATTATGCTTAACTTCAGACCTACGCGGGTATAGTAGATACTTCAATCGGTATGAGGAGAAATTAAATTTACTTACATCAACATGGCCAAATTCAGATTGGTCGCTTGGAACTCCTTTTGCATGAAAGGGAACCGCCACCGGGTCTCGCAAAGGGTGAAGTCCGTATTGAACGCCGTATCGTTTCTTGAGAGTCATTATGAGAATTCGGTGAACAAATAATCCTCGAAGTAGATATATCGTCTGCTTGACATGCGGTCGGTCGGGGCATAAACAGCTGATACGATCTAAACTCGACTGGCGAACCTTGCCACTGGAGAGAAACTCTTTGATGGCTATGCGGTCGGCTTGATCGATAGAGTCCACGGGGATTATGCCTCGGGCACCTCGGCAGACATCATTCCTAAGGCGGTTAACCATTTCTTCTTCAACATCCGACCGCAGGAAGAAAACAAAGGGAAAGCCTCCATGTGGGCGCCTCACAACCTCGATTGAATATCGGTAGCTGGTAGCTAGATCATAAAGATGCATATCCATTAAGCCGAGAATTTGTTCAACAACTATCCACCGATGTGGATGTCCATCCACAGTCATCTGTGACCCAGAAGGGTATATGAGTTGTGTCTTGACGGCGAGCGTGTGGTCACTCTCGTCGATGACGTCTCTCGCGCATGATTGAAGCCACCCCTGGACTCGAACCATCATGTTAGCTTCGGGAATCTCTTGGTCAAGCACCCGTTGAAGACCAGATAGCATGAACGACATCTGGTGCTCTGGAAGGCAAAGCATTATTCCGCGTTTCCTCTGAATGTCGCGATGTAATCTGTGGAACAGCTTGATGTGGCCTTCCTTCGTCGAAGTCCGCCGAGAAAAAGGCACGTGGCTGATCTCTCTACCAACCAGACCGCCCAGGCGACCATGGAGCAACTGAGCTGTTGTCATTAGCAGGGCTTTAGGCACGGACACCCGAACAAGGTTCTTGCTATCCGCAAGTATAACTGCAGCCATCGGAATGATACATGATGTCTTGCCCTGTCCCATGTTCAGCTGGAGAACGCTATTGGCCTTGGAATCTGGTTCTATTATCGCCAACGCGACTTCAACTTGAGTCTCACGAATGAGCAAGTTTGATTCAACCTCAAGTAGAACCCAGTCAGGGTAGTCTTCCACTCGCCAGTTACTGTGACCTGTGTTCCTTCGTTCTTCTTCGTAACGAGCGTATTCACCTGAGTTCTGATAGGACTGCATCCGCAATCGTCTTTGCAAGTTTGTGATGGACACGGCGAAATCGAGTAGTCTTCTCTTCATTCCCGTCCCAAATGAACGTTTTGTGGTGGACCGAAGCTGCTCAAGAAGGGTAATTGGAGTAATAGCAGGCCACAGCTGACCTTGTTGTAGCCAATATATTTGCCTCTCAGAGTATACGTCATTTGGTGTCTCTACTGCAGATTCTATTTCCGCCAAAATCATTTTTACAAATGACTCAAGCTGGGCAACTGTATATTCGTTAGACGGCGGCAAAGTTGAAGCAGCTGCGGCTTGCGATCTGTGATTTTTGAAAGCAACCAAACTATCTTTTAGGTCTGCCGCGTATCTTTTCTTGATTGTTGACTTAGATTTCGAGAATACGTCAATAATCTGCTCTAACTCTTGCGAAGCCTTTTCTGCTGAAATGTCACGGAGAGGTATCATAGGCTGAGGTGCGTTTCCGAAGGGACTGACACGTTGTTTTGCGATGCTTGGTCTAATCTTATGAATAGGCATTCCAATCATGTCATGGCCAAGTGTTGGTAGCCTGTAGCCTGGTTGCTGAATATGGTACATCCACTCAGAAGGAACAAAGTCCGGCTTTTGAAATTCGATATCAGAATGCCTTTGATTTAGAATTGCCTGAACTTCTTGCAGGTGGATATAAAATTCATGGTTGCGGTATATTCTCTCCCACTCAGGACGTACTTGGTTTAGAGCAGCGGGTACATCTATCAAGTACGAGTCCTCTGCATGCTTTGTGCTTGGGCTGGGAGTAGGCCATTCTGAAATTAGAGATAGCGCCAAGTTTCTGCAGTCTTTGCTTGCTTCCTGAGCATGGGCCAGCCTGGCCTGGTAGAGCTTTCGTTGGTCTCGACCACTCGCAAATTCTGCGAGAGGAGGGTCTTCGGGAGGGGGTGCTTGAAATGGTTCAATAAGCTTGACTAGAACGTCAACTTGTGGTACTTGGCCTGGCCGGAAGCTGCAGTATTCATCATAACGAGGGAGAGCTAACGATTGAAGATCATCCCAATGAGCGAACGCAATCAGAGTCCGTATTAGATGCATATTGGCATTCGATCGAAACGAGATTGACCCTAGAAAGAACATGAGCTTATATTGGCCCTGAATATCTTTCATCGCGCTGACAAGCGGGCCAAATTCCCGACGTATATCAACCTCTAGGCGATCGTGTATTGTTATCTTCTCAAAATCCTGATTGTAACCTTTGATGATGAGTGACTGAGAGAGGTTCGTTGCAAGATCCTTTACGGTCGACATGAACCTTGGTTTGTCTCGTATTATACTGGCTGTTTCCAAGACATTGGAATACCGCGAACTACTGGCGCGGGGATCATGTCTCGCTTCGTACAGAGTATCTTCTGGACTATCAAGTTGTAGCCCATAGCTGCATCTTTCATAACGTTGTCGCCGACGTAGAGCGCGTAGGTTTAGATGAATATCACCGGACGCGGATAACTCTTCCGTGTCTATCTTGTGGGGGTAGAAGGTACCCAATCTATTAGACTGAGAGATTATCTTGTCTGCCAGGATGTAAAACTCTTCTCGCTGAACCAAGGCGGGCAAATCATGATTCCATGTCTCTTTCTTCATGACTCTGAGGTCTTCAGGATAATATTCCCGTCTCGGGGAGAGCCTTGAAAGAGAGCATAGTATGTTTGTTGGGAGGAATATCAATGGTGCCCATGGCTGGGATATACCGGAAGTCAAGATAGCTAAAGAACTTTCGACTCCGGTCAAGCCTGTTAAGGGGTCCGGTAGAACAAAGGAGGTGAGTGCGTGGATCTCGGCTTTTTTATATACCAACGCAGGCTCCGAGGCGCAATCTAGGCGACCGAGGGTTTTATTAACCATGAATCGTACGTAATTTGCCGATCGTATATCAGGGTGTAGGAGCTGAACGATCACCTGTACGTGGCAACCCCGTTTTCTTGCCTGGAGTGCTCCTAATGGGACGAGAACAAAGCGATCTTGTGGGTTTTTCAAACTGCGGCAAACCAGTTTGCTATCAAACCCATACCATGTGTCAATACATTGGGAAGGATCAATCTCGGCTTGCAAGTGTGAAGATTGCAGCAGATTGTCTTTGTTGACCCACCACTTCAGTTGCATTCGGGGCATATCAACAGCGAGTGAATACATGCCGCCTGGTTGATAGATCGTCAAATGCATTGGGTGTTCGAAGTAAGTAAAAATTTTCGACGCGCGGTTAAACAGTGGACTATAAGGATCCACCAGCGTCTCTTTACCCTTCGCGTTAGGTATAAACCGTGAACATACTGATGTCGTAACGTCTAGCCTCCAACTATGTCGATGGGACCTCCAAATGTTTATCGATTTCAACCGAATCTCGAGGATCCCAGTAACGAGATCGCTGCATATGTTAGCATAGGAGCAGGTTTCGTGAAGTATACTAAGGAACTTACAGCCAATGGATACAGTTATCAATAAGTTGTGCTGGAAGGTCAAACTGATTCCCATTACGGAACTTGTCTCTTGGGATGAGTTCCAGAATCTGTCTCTCATTAATGGCACGGATAATGGTCTCTTCACCATCGTATCCGATATGTATCCGGTAGCCCTCTTTGTCAAAAGCCAAGACTAATAGTGTACTTAATTAGCTAACAGCATCCGTTAAACTTGAGGGAACACTTACCGTGAGTCATTCCAGGACTTCTCGAGGGGTACTTCATAAGACTCGTCTGCCCACCAAAGAGTTCCTCGAGGATAATTGTACTTTTTGGATCCGTAGGAAGCCTCTGTATTGACGCAAGTTAGTACACTACACTGGATACTAAGCTGTGCTCCAAATACTTACACCGAGAGGTTGGCCGTCTACTAACAAGATACCAAAGATATAATTGTAGCTCGCAGTCACCAGCCCTTCCAATGCATCACTTAAATCGACTTGAATCCACCCGTCACTTTCGAATTTAATGGCAAAGATCGATTTGGATGCAGCAGCCGGCCATAGGCTTTGAAGTGCGACATGTAAAGGGATCCCTGCACGCATCTCGATCCACTGCCGTATTTGATCCTTCAAATCGTGCATCATCCTTAAATCTCGAACGAAGGAGTTCTTCACAATTCGCCCCAGGGATATGATGTTATCTGGGACATTGTCGTACACCGTTGCACTGCATTCAATGAATGTAGAAATATCTTCGTCCTCGAGATGTTGGGCGATTGCCATCTGGTGTGAAGCATAGGTTCTTTTGCAGAGAAGAGCAGCCCACAATAGATACGATTGGCAATTCCTCTTATTATCCAAGTCTCCAGCGGAATACATTTCTTTGCGCAACAATCTTACCCATTGCAAAGTGATCTGCCTAATTTCGGAAAGCAGATCCAATGCTATTGCTGTCAAGTGATTCGTATTAGGCACCGTGAATGCAATGAGCCTTAGAGTCAATATAATGATGATTTCCATCAGATGGGTCTCGCGCCAGTTAGAGGCTATCGCCTCTAGCTTTGCCTTGAGTTGCTGTAACATGGCTTCACAGAATGAAGCGTCCTCGAAAACAGAATGTATAGCTCCAAAGAGCTCGTGGTATTCATCTGATGGGCCGACCTGGTGTGCGAGATGATCAAGCAGCATGGTTGTCGTCTCTGTGGATAGATTGAGATTAGACGAACCAAGCTCCCTCAAGACGGTGATCCATCGTCGACGTTTTCCAGACAAGAGATATTGGAAGGCCATATATTCATGTGGGTTGAGACTGGATGGACAGTGTGAATGTGATGCCACAATCTCGTAGGATGATGGGCCATCCTCATAAGCATTAAAACTTGGAGACTCGAGGAGCGCTGAGAATGGTGAACTCTTCGGAAGTGTTAGTTTGCAGTGATGTTCAAATGTAGGACGCGTTTGTCTATGGCCTGGCCAAGATTGAGAAGCCTTGTCGAAGTAGGATAACTTGAGGCCATTCGGATAGCACACTTGATCGAGATCAACGGGGAATTTCTTCCCCCTATAGTGGGTCATTAGGACTAGTCGAAGTTAAAGAGGACCCTAATAAACAAAAGGAGATGCTATAGCTTACATGATTTCGTTGTCGATGCAAGAGATATACTCCCGGAAATTTTTGAATATTCCTGTAAGCCCGAGTAGTCTTGTAAACATACCTTTGGTTTGATACCCATATCTTGAGATTGTTTCGCAACGCCGTGTAAGATTTTCCACGTGGCATCGCGATATGAAGCAAGAGCTTCGGGACACCTAAGCTCAAATACTATTGCCTTTGCCAGCACTGTGTTCTCAGGTAGCGGGGATTCAAAAGCTTTGATTGTCATACGAGACCTCTGTTTGTCTAGTTGGCATTTTGGACAGGTGTACTGATCGTGCGTCGGGTAGAGTCCGTTCATTGATTGGACGTAGATGCATGTTGCTGAATCAAATTGTCTTGTCAACATCTCATATTTTGCGCTCATGTCTCTCCATTCTTGTTCTTTCTCTTTCAGCTGCTGTGCAGAAGTTGCTTGTATCTCAGCCAGGATATTTGCGAGCGGACCAGAACCGGAAGAATCATTGAAGTATCTTTCTGCGAAACAACCTTTGCATGGGTCATCGAATATTGTGGCTCGAGACCCTCCGCATCGAGATATCCGTCCCTGTATATATGATTGTACTTTGCGTGCGCGAGAGATGTCGGATAGAAGAGGGAGACGGAGTATTTCCAATAGGCGTGCAGTAAAGATAGGGTGGAATTCATATAAGAGAGGAAACATAGTACATGCCGCGTCGTCGAGAGCTGTCCATGTCTCCATCAAAGTGAGGAGCATGATTGACTTCTGCTCTACATTGCCATCGTATTTATCATTGATTTGGTTGATGTAATCGTGAATGGTTCCATGTAGTTGCCGAACTCGCGCTGACAAGCTCATTGAACCTAAAGACAAATCGGAAATGGAGTATTGAATCTGTTTTTCCTTGTCAAAAAGTTCAAGCAACTGTTTACCAAATGCCTGAATGTGTAATTTAGGTCGTTGGAAAGTTGTATGGGTTTGGGTTCTCCTGAGTGGGGTTGCATTTTGGAACCTCTCACGAACCCTGGTCAGATATTTGCGACTCAACTTAAGACTGAGGTGCAAATCCTTTGAATTAGATCGACGAGGTAATGGTAGAATAGGCCTGACGATTGCTTTCTTTTGTTGGTTCCAGCTGTTGTTGATCCGAAAAGCAACAGCATCCACAGTCTTTTTGAATAGGGGAGAAAAGGCCCGATCCAGTTTACCGTATGCTTCCTGTATGGTCTTTGGTTGCTCTAGGTGGTCTCGATCAAGCTTGTAAAGTCTGCGACATAGTTTAGTTTTGAGGAAAGATTGGTCCTCCAAGGTAACGATATCCTGGGTATCATCAAGTATCATTGCATGGATGATGCATATCAAAAACTTGTACTGAATTCGGCCATTTTCTCCACCGAGGATGGTTGCTAGGTAACGGGCGATGCCAACCCGAAGAACAAGCCAATATGGCAACCTTCGCCAAGGTGCATTGCTGGACCAGCATACGTCATCTCTCACTCTTTTTCGAAGGAGAATAGGGGAAATGCGTTTGCCATTCGCCTCTAGGATCGCAGTGAGAAAGGATGTGATTAAGGCAGGATGTGGATTTTCCCTGTCCTCCGCCACTTGACGCCCTGCTTTTACCGCATACTCGGAGAATTTCTGGCTAGATTCGGTCGAGGCTTGCTCCAGGAATACCGAAAGACTTTCGAGGAAAGCATCATCGTAGAATGTCGAATCAGGGATCAACACAGCTGTCCCGGGGAATGTCCACGAAAGCGTCTGTGACGCTAATACAGATTCGCGCTTGGGCGAGGCCTCGAATGTTTCAAATAGTATATTACCGCTGAATTCAGGGCTGCAAGAACTTCGTGAGCTTTAATTATTTATGAGATAGTATGCTAAAACTTACTTGGAAGGCTTGTGAATGACAATGCCTGCATTCTGAGCTGACACGTGAAGAATAATGACATCAGAATCGCGAAGCTGCTTGAGATGGTTACTCAGCTGGCTTCGTTCTAGCCTCCCACCGATATTGAGTGCTCTGCAAAGCAGAAGTGAACGCCTGAGCGAGTCCCAAACTTGCCAACAGATGCCATCTTGGGCGTCTCTCATTAGCTTAGCCGCAGCTATCAAACGATCTACCAGTTCACGTTCAACCACATCGATGCTAGAATCGGCGTCTTGGGGTAGCCTTGCAGGTAGAGTTATGTGGTTGAAAAGGCGCTTGAGTGCCCCAGCTGGGGTATTGGTATTTTCAAAATCCATTCCTATGAATGGATTGATACAAGATGCAGTTATACTGACTTTGCTTGATATTATATCGGAGGGCCGGACAGACGAGATATCAAAATCTGCAGAGACATGAATAGTGATGAGTTTGTGAGTCCTAGAGCTTGTGAGGAGACTCTATAGTAGTTTCATGGTCAAAAGTAGTGGAATAGTAACCGATAGAGGAAGAGGAAAAGGAAAATGAATGGAGATATGTTGGAGATCGCAACTACACCGAATCGATCACTTCATGACGTGGTCGTGCAGAGGAGGAAAGGTACATGAAAACAAATGGGAAATATGAACATGTGAGTTTAGGAAGGTAGAATTTATTATAATTTATGTGTCATAGGAGATTCGCCATAGGAAGTGAATGAACGCGGTTCACTGTAACCAGATTGACGAGTCAAGGGTGCAGTTGGTGTTCTGAGCTCTCACTGGAACCACTTGGCGGGTAGGTGAAATTGAAAGACAGCGAACCAATCCGTTTGAATGACTTGTTTGGATTCGAAACGCTGTGAGGGAAAGCGCGAGGCAACCAAACGAGCGTGAACGAGGCTATTGGGCCACTAAAGCAACCCAAAACAATCCAGTTGTGCCTGCTTTATTATTGTGCTTAGTTACATAACTATGTACATAATTCAAACAATATGACCTATCATCTAATAGCAGCTGCCGTCCGTAGACATCAACGGAAGGAAGCAGAACAAGTCCACGGCACTTTGCGACATGAGATACATGATACAAGCAGCCGAATTTCCAACCTGTTGTGTTTTCTTTTTTCCCCCTTTCATAAATATCGCTTGTAGTATTTTTTTTCGTTACATAATAAAACCCTCGTTTATAATATGAATTCCGTTTAATCTTGAAAGTTGTAAATTAATAATTGGGGGACGAACACAAAACATAGAGAGAAATTATAGATACAAAGTAAGTGATTATATGTCTCTTTAATTCCTCCGTCTTACCTAGTAGGCTGGTAGTTCAGAAACATTCTGGATGATGGCTCATTATTCTATCAAGGCGATCACTACATGCATATGTAGTGAACCATTCTTATTGGACAACTGCTGGCTTCCAGTGATTGGTCTGTGGTGATGCAACGTCCCGCACCGGAGTGTCGGCTCCATTAAACCCCTGTGCTGTTTTCGCAGCAATGTCACCACTAGTGATCGTCATGCAAAGCAACAAGACGGTAAGCGAAGCTCGCTCCAAAAGCTTTTTAATTGTGGAGGCTTGAGGCTTGAAAGGTTACCTAGGTACCTATTATTAGTTCTCTTGGGCGCGATGAAAAGAATACGAGAATACTTTTCTGCTGTACGGTAAATCTTAGCCAAGTGGAACTGTCGGTATACTAACAATGATGACTCACGGCGGCACGGGCGAACAATATGGTAAACTTGGGAGAACATCGGTAGAGGTAGGGTACTTCTAATGAAATATTTGAACCTGCATCGTATTCTATTTATGCATGTGGGTTCTTAGGATTCCTTCTGGGGAGGTACGCATTTCTTACAGCCTCACATTCGACACATGACGGCTTTGCACTGACTACCTACCTAGGTATGTATCATATGTGCCGAGTTAATGGAGGGAAGAAAAGAATTGACAATCCCATATGGGGCTATACCCAGACGGGGCTTGCGGCAGTGCTTCATAAAAAATCCGTTCTCGCATTTTACGAGTAATAAGTCAGATGTATTCGTCATGCGGCGCGGCGAATAATCTACCTATGTATCTCAAAACGGGGTTTTCCATACCCTCCGTAGGCTTGCTTACATTATCTCGGCAATGAACCGGTTGCCAATCGATCCGATCTAGTAAATCGGAAGGATCTCTCGCCACGTGCGTACTAAAATCAAACAGAAACACATCCCGCGTTTCATTTGACCAGGATCAGTAGGATAGGGCTCGTCAGCTCGTAGGGCTGAACTAGACCCACTCGTATATAGACCACGAGATGCCGGCTAAGTAAATATACTTCTATAACATCAGCCTATAAGATCGGAATACTATGGCGAGAAGTTATGGGATGATCTTATCATCTTGCTATGAATATTTGTCATAAAGAAAAAAAAGGGCACCCAATACTGGGAGGATTCCTCGTTCTCCGCCTAAGGCTAAAGCTCTCGACTAATGGTTTAGCTGTCCCTACCGTTACTTCCATAATTACCCAAGTTATGTAGGAATAAGTATCTCTATATTGATTCTATGTTTACTAGGTATATGGCAATATATAGAAGTTCACGTCATGATAAAGTCATGCGACAAGCATTGTGTACCTAGATAGTGTATTGAGTAAAAGAGAGTAAATGCTACATAGGTATCGTCCGCCGTCCTATCGCATAGTCTATTGCAGACCGTATCTAAATTCTAAACCATACATATTTCCGTCAGCCATGCCAGCATGGACTGATCCCAGTCATCCTTAACTCCAGGCCCTAAATTCACATTCTCTCCGTCGTATGGATATCCTCACACCGCTCCTTACTCCTTAAACCAACATAATATTTCGAGATGTGACATAGATAGTCCGAACGGAAAATTTGGTTCGGATGGCATCGATGATTGGATCGCTAACAACATCCACTACTGGAAGTCCACTGCTAGATGATCGACTTGCAAATCTGATTGCCGGGGCAGAAAAGGTGACGTGACGTCCATCGCTAGAATGTCTATCGCCCTCCGGCACATTGACTCTCTGGCGCATCTTTCCAGACCTGAGGTCGATTTCGGCGATGAAATCCTCGCTTGTTCTCCCCTCACGTCTCCTTTTCTGCGCAGGTTCGAAGTTGGTCACAAACCTCGACTCCGGATCAATCCAAATGGTTCCTCCGTCCACATGAGCGTGAATATAAGAGCACGATCCGTCCAACTCCATGCAATGCGGTCCAGCATATGGCCTGATGTCGATCGTCGAAGTAATATCCCCAACCGAAACATCGAAGATAGAGATTTCATGAGATAGTTCAATGGGGGCAAAATTGTTGCCCTGTCTGTGACGTTGACTTATGTAAAGCAGATTCCGGCTCCAGTCGTGAACAATCTCCTGAGGTTCTGCAAGAAGGTCATCAAGTACGTAGACGCGATACGAGACTGCGACGTCCGCAAAGGTGCACGGCTGGCTTTCCGATCTATCCATAGTGGATTCTGTGTCTTTAGATTCTTGTTGGTCTTCGGAACTGTTTTTCGTAGAAAAGATATTGCGGGAACGATCTCTACTTGGACGAGTCTGAGCGAGTTCTCTACTTGTCTCCTTGCCTTTGGGTTCCATATTGATGGGTGTGATAGATCAACTTATAATTTTCTGAGATTGTCTCTTTGTCGGAAGACCCCACTGTCACCACGAATCGTGTTGACTGTAATATCGTAAAGGCTTTGAAGAAAATAGATTCACCTGATCTACGGTGTAGGTAGAAGGGCTGTTTGAGGCGTAAGTGTTTATCCAGTGTTCTGAAGAATAAGAGAAGGAAGGTCAGGAGAAGGAATGCACCCTGCTACGCCATCTCGTTTTCACGTTGTAGGACTTCATGATCGATGCCAAACCCCGGGACCACGGCGTATTCCCAAACCACCGGGAGCCGATTTCCAGTAAGTCGGTATTAGCCCCTTTTCGGTGATTAGGTATGTTCCTGGAAATAGCTATCAGCTCAATGCTAGAGCTGACCAATCATGATCCAATATGCGACTGCAGCTCGTAAGCCGCAGCCAATCAGGAAATGCGCTTAACGAACGCAGCCTCACTACGGGTGCTAAAACTAGCGGTCCGTTAGGATTCGGGGGTTTCAAGCATTACTTGGGATCTGAATAGGCATCAGTTTAACCATACGACCCCGAAGTCTGTATCCGGATTCGGTACGACATCTGGTCAAAAAGTAGCCGCAGGGTCTTAGAAGAGCCTGCGGCCCCACCCGGGCCATCGCGGAGATCGCTCAAGGCAGATTTGACGATTTACTAACTCAGGTAGTCAGCAAGACTATTTGTCAAATTGTCAGGTCAGCGAGCATAGGCTATAAGTATCGTCGGGACTTCCCATATGACTTAGCATTGTTACTTGAAGTCACAAAGATAGCCGAATGACCCATGAGCTCTTGAATATCAGTACGTAAGAATCTCTAAAGTCTTTTAATATCAACAGAATTTAATGTTAAGCATGGGTAGTATGGCGTTCCCCACCAGGGCGTCAGTGAAGTTCTACTTCCAATCATGGGACACATCAATAAACCTATATCCACTATTATGTCTTGAAATAATCAAATTGATATTCGAATTACAACCTACCTATAAGATAATAAATTTAAACATAAAGCAGAGCGAAAGGTGCATCAAAGCTAGGTAGAATGATAAATGTTCTGCAAGTTCTTTTCAGAAGTCCTTAATCAGGTAGGTACTAACTGAAAATCCACAACAAGAGCTTTCCACATACCTTGATATTTTCGGCCTTATCAGTAGGCTCATACATTCTAGGATACCTATCTCTGTAAGTGGCTAGGTAAGTATCGAGTAATATCTCTAATCCCATCATTAGGTTGGTATTGCGTTTATATTATGGTGTATATTTACAATTTACCTACTCGTCAATGTTGAATTGTATGTACTAGGTAGGTAACCTAAGTATCGTGGTGGATAGTATAGGTATATATATAGGTGACCGTCTTGGAGTACTTCCAGTCTTCCTATCTCTTTAATTACCTACCTAGATACAGGATATATAAGCGTATGGAGGTATTTATTAGCTATGGATCTACCTAAGCAGACGTAATTATAGGTCCCATTCTGTAGTGAATCTCATGGATCCATTTATGACAGCCCTGGAGGACCATCAGCTAGTAAGACCATTCAGTACAGATAGGTAATATATTTTGACAAATGCCTACATGTAGCTACCTCGTACTAATTACCTATTCCTAATAACTCAACCTTCTCATATAACAACTATGACACTCATAATCTGCTTTCATCTACTTTTGAGGCACCCATCTTAACATCTATCTCCAATCGGTAACCCCTAAGCTAATGTCGGAAGGCGTACCTCCCCGGGAAGTCGTACATACCTAGGTATATTGCCAAGTACAGCCTGCTACGTATGGAATACGTATCGTGAACTACCTAGTACCTGGTAACTAGTAGTTGCTCTTTCCGTCGCCCGTTTCAGCTTTCCCTTCTAAAGATCGCTCCTTAGTAAATTTACGTGAACGTGCTTCACTTGATTCTTTTAATCTTTTTTTTCACAATTATCCTCCATCCTCTCTTTTCCACCAACCTCCCTTCCACCATCAATACACACTTTCATCGCTTTACTACTGTAATTCACGAGTCAAAGGCTCCTAGCAATTATCTGGGGGTCTGCATCCTTCCACTTGCGTCACGTTTGCTTTGTATCCTTCGATCGAGACCCTCTTTTCCCCAATGATTGCCTCATCCTTCTACTTCACCTGATATAACTCACAGAATGGCCATGGCGCCTCTAAAAGGGTGAGCTACTGCTTTTGCTACAATAATACTTTATACCTACCCCTTCCCTATTTATTATGCTAACTATCCATAGAAAACCGCAGGATCAAGATGATTCTTTCCATAGTTGGATACCTCAAGATCTCCCTGGAAGTCTATCGGCATATGGTCCACGTCATGATAACGACTTTGAAGATATAAGTAAGATTCGGATTCTGCCAACTATGTCGGAGCTCATGTCGACCCGGCAAGACTACCGGCCGCTTTACGACCCTTCGCAATTACATTTGCCAGGGATTCGAGGATTAATCGATCGGCACTTTCGATTACTTCGAGAAGATACAGTTGGGCCGTTGAAAGAAGGCATTTGTGAAGAGCTTCGAATTCTCGAAGATCCCAGAGGTGAACACACCTCTTACTTGCAAAGCAATGTTCGCAAGTATTCGTACAGCGTCGTAGATATTGTTGATACTACCTGCAAACGTCGATCGGGGCTTGAGTTTCACTTGAAGCTTAAACAACCGGAGCTTGCGAGTAGACTCTCAACTGAAGCGCGCGAAGATTGGTGGAGAATATCGAAGCGCTTGGAGATTGGCGCCCTCGTTTGCTTTCTGGAAAGAGACACCGCCGTATTCTTTGCTGTGTCAGACTCCACTATTAGACCCAAGATCGATTCCAACAAGGGAAACAGGGATCGACCACCGTTCGGGAAGCGTGACTTGCACAGTAATGCGAGTTTCGCATACGTTAGCCTAAGCTTAGCTGAGCCCAGCGACACAGATCTCCGAGTAATGCTTCGAGCTATTCGATCTAAGAACCCTACACCCAGATCCTTGATAGAATTCCCTGGCGTATTAGTGCCTTCGTTCAAACCGGCTCTGAGCGCACTTCAACATATCTCAAGGACGTTAGATCTTCCATTTACTAACCTACTTGCGCCAGTCTTAGATGGCCCGATTCAAGTTACCATTCCACCTCCTCTCTATACGACGAAGCCTAAGTTCGCATTTGATTTGAAGTGTCTTACCTCCGATGGAGGAAATTTCACCTTCAGACCCAAAAATGACCCGAACCCCCGTGACCTTTCAATCAGATCAAGCCTAGACGAAGGCCAGTCTCGAGCTCTCCTGAACACACTAAAGAGAGGTCTAGCACTTATTCAAGGACCTCCGGGAACGGGTAAAAGTTACACTGGCGAAGTAAGTGGCATTTAACCTCTATTAAGTATTCACCTATATATGAAACAGATAACTGAGTGAATATAGGCAATCATCAAGGTGCTTTTAGCGAATAAGTACAAGGCAGAAATAGGACCTATAGTCTGCGTTTGTCGTACCAACCATGCCTTAGACCAGCTTCTTGAAAACCTCT
The DNA here is from genome assembly GCF_022578515.1 of Annulohypoxylon truncatum. NCBI lineage: Eukaryota > Fungi > Ascomycota > Sordariomycetes > Xylariales > Hypoxylaceae > Annulohypoxylon > Annulohypoxylon truncatum. The sequence continues at coordinate 202,698 of NW_025953811.1, forward strand.
GGCACGATGGAGTGAAGAAGATCATCCGGATTGGCTCGAGATCTGAATCGTTGATTCTCCAGCAGGTGAACCTGCGCAAGATCGCACAGGATGTAGAGCGCACTAGATCGGAAAAGAAAACTTTAGGCAAATCTGGTCCGGCATTGGAGAACGCAGAGAAGGCATTGAAGGCTTTCATAACTCAGATACGGACCTCAATGATATCCCAGAGAGAGAAAGAGCATGTCAAGGACACGGCGATGTTGTGTTATAAGGCGATATTCGGCACAGAGCAGGACCAATGGACTGCAAGTATCCACCGGGACGAGGACGCTTACTTCCGTCGTTGGGTCAATGAGGGTGTTGTATCAAACAGTGCACCTAGAGAAATTCGGATATTGATGAAACAAGATCCAACGACATTCAGTCGACAAGAACGCTCCTTACTTCGCGAGATGTGGGCTTCTGCGGTCATCTCTGATTTGGAGGACGAGTTCATCTCCCTTCATCGCAGCCACTGGGCCGCTAAAAAGAGACATGAAATGGGCATAGGTGAGGTAAGTTTAGATTCTCGTCTTGTTAGATATCGTCTCCTTTCAAATCTAGGGTTTCATGATTAGCCATTATTAACGCAGCCCCTCGCGTAGGTGGACCTTCGCATACTCGGACACGCCGATGTTATCGGCGCGACCACCGCAGGCCTGGCTAAGAATTTGACCACCCTTCGAAATCTCAGAGCTAAGGTACTACTCTGCGAGGAAGCTGGTGAGGTGTTAGAGAGCCACATCCTAACATCGTTGCTCCCATCTGTGGAACACGCCATCCTTATCGGAGACCATCTTCAATTGCGTCCCCACATTGACAACTACGAGCTATCTATAGCGAACCCTCGTGGAGAAAAATACTCGTTAGATGTATCGCTGTTTGAAAGGCTTGTTAAACCTCCTCGACCAACCGACCTGAGACTGCCATTTGACATGCTTGAAGTACAGAGGCGAATGCATCCGTCGATTTCCAACTTAATTAGAAGCACTCTGTACAACGATTTGAAAGACTTCAAGGAAGTTGGTGGTTATCCTGAGGTGGCTGGGATGAGGAAACGACTCTATTGGTTTCATCATGAATACCCTGAGAGTCGAACAATACCTAGCCAGAATCAGGTTGCGGATACGTCCCGGACAAACAAATTCGAGGTTGATATGGTTTGTGCCTTCGTATCCCACCTCGTGCGCCAAGGTGTTTATAACCATAACGATATTGCGGTTATCACGCCTTATCTCGGACAGCTGCACAAGTTGAGACAAAGACTTCAAGAATCATTCGAGGTTGTGGTCGAGGATCAAGACCTCATGGATTCACAGGATGAAGATTTTGATGTGACTCCCAATATCCACAGACAGGAATTGGGAAGCTGTTTACGGCTCGCAACGGTTGATAACTTCCAAGGAGAAGAAGCGAAGGTCGTTGTCATTTCCCTAGTACGGAGCAACTTAGATCAGCAATGCGGTTTCATGCAAACCACAAACAGAATCAACGTCCTTCTCTCACGAGCCAAGCATGGGATGTATATCTTTGGAAACTCTACTACGTACGGCGGGGTTGACATGTGGTCGGAAGTCATCAGCATGCTCAAAAAGAACGGGAATATTGGCACTAGCCTTCCGCTTCAGTGTCCGAGACATAAGGATGCACTTATTGAAGTATCAGGTCCCGAAGACTTTGCGCGATTATCCCCAGAGGCAGGTTGCAATGCTCAGTGTCTCCAGGTACTCGAGTGTGGCCATGCGTGCCTCAGCAAGTGCCATGCGGCACCATTACATATGACCATCAAATGTCATCAGCGATGTTCATTGATAAAGAAAATCTGTGGCCACGGCTGTCCAAATAGGTGCGGAGAGCCATGCGAAGAAAATTGCTCGACTGTACTAGAAGGGAAAAAGCTCTTTCTACCTTGTGGGCACTTCTTAACCTCGCCTCGCTGCTGGCAAACTCTGGTACCCGGCGAGATTGAATGTCGCCAACGCATCAAGATAACTATACCGGGATGTAATCATAGTGTAGAATTACCTTGTCAGGGGTATGTCGCTGTGAACGATATCATCTGTCGCGCACGATGTGGTCATTTTCTGCCATGCGGACATCAATGTCCAGGTTCTTGCAAAACCTGTATTGTTCGTGAGGGCGGGAGAGTTGTGAAGGAAGAGCACCGGGACTGTATAAGCATTTGTGGTCGAAGCTACGGCACTTGCAGTCACGTCTGCGAACGACCGTGTCATCCAAACGAAGAATGCCCTCCTTGCGACATGGATTGCGACGTGCAATGCAAACATACGAAATGTCGCAAAACGTGTTCTGAGCGGTGTGTCCCTTGCAAGAAAGACAAATGCTCATCTAGATGTCCTCACAGTCGTTGTACCATGCCGTAAGTTTATTTGATGAAATCTGTTAGATTGATATCAATGCTAATTCTCAATAGGTGTGCGGCGCCATGCAATTGGATTCCTTGCTCCAAACGCTGTAAGAAGGTTCTACAACCTTGCGGTCATCAATGTGAGTGTCAACAACTATCATATAGAAACTATTGATGCTAAAGGTAACATCTAGGTCCGTCTCTCTGCGGAGAGATCTGTCCAGATGCCAGGTATTGCCAGACTTGTGCATCTGAAGATATCAAGAGAACTGTAGTAGATACAATTGAGGTTCGAGAGTACCGTGACATCGACTTAGATACGGACCCTTGTATCTTCCCTAAATGCGGCCATATCATGACAGCATTGAGTATGGATTGTAAGCTAGGCATGTCCGACTACTATGAGAGTCTTGACGATGGTACAGTCATTGCTATCAAGGGTCCGTACGAGCCCCTCACGAGCGCTACTATCAAAGCCTGCCCGAAATGTCGAGGAAGCCTACGGAACATTTCCCGCTATGGAAGATTAGTTCGACAAGCCTTGTTAGATGAATCAACCAGAAGATTCATTCGCTGGTCGCATGCTCAATTTATTATGCTGGAACGACGTCTTCTCGATGAACAACAACAACTGGAGCACTCGAAGAATTCCGAACAACTTCCTAAACTGTTCAACAAAGTAGACAAGCGTGAGATGGGCGTGTTTCAGATTGACCATATGCTGGCAATCCACAAGTCGATCAACAATGATCGATACAAGAGGATCATTGCTCTTTACTTCGATATATTCCTTTGTATGGATCGAGTTAGGGGTGAAGAAAGACCTTACAAACTATTATTTGATCTCGTCGAACAGGCCAATAGCGTCGAGGGGGCAATAGGCCAGTTCGAACCAGGCCCTTCTCGTGTTCACACTCGTGGTGAACTCCTATCTCAGGTCACGCTTTTCCGCTGCTACCTAATGGTCTTGAGCGACTTCCTGAAGTTGAGAAACGATGCGCCTAAGCGTTGCACAACAATGCATTTCGGATTGGAGAAACCAATCGAAGACTGTGAGCTGTTGATCAAACTAGCGCAGACGACCGGTTATATTGTTCAAGAAGCAGAAGGACACATCTTCTTTGCACGACTTGTCGGACTCATCAAGCAGCTGGCCAACTCCGAGGAACACTTTGACCTGAAGGTAGTTGGCTTGTGCGACGCCACCATAGCCAAAGCCAAAGACCATTATTCCCAGGCGCAGGCTCTTGTCCGTGACTACCAACCAGCTACACACCTCCAAAAGGAGTTAGATGCTGTCGGGAAGATGCTTAACCACGGTGTTTTTTACACTGGAATGTCGGTACAAGAGCAACGCGCCATCCACAGAGAAATGGCTAAAAAGCTCACTGGAATTGGCTATTGGGGTACCTGCGCTCACGGCCACCCATTTACTGTGGCAGACGTCAACTCGTTAGGGGAAGATGCCAAGTGCCCAGAATGCGGCGCAAATGTCGGAAAGATTCACCCTTAACTGGGTGGTCGTGTGGTTGGAGCCCGATATAATGAGGGCAGATGGCGGTACGACGCAATGGGAAACAACAAATTTGGCCTCTTCCGAGATGGGACAAATTGTCACAAAACCCCTTTTGTGTCATTGCGCATAAAAACGTGTAACCTGCTAGCCATAGGCACTTGTACTTTGCTTTCCCTTTTCTTCCTTGGCGGCAGAAAATGCCAGAAGAGATGACTCATACATTTACCACCGCTTAAGCTTGGTAAGATCGCCTTATTCGAGGTTGTTGAACTGCGAGGTCCTTATACGACTGTGTTCTGACAGTAATTAAGCAATCAATAAGAACTGCGATGCCCCTTGATTAAAAACTGTGAATCCCTCTTTGCCTAGGTAGGTAGATATCCCTCTTACCTCTACTACGACTTTATAATTTTGGATATATAGTAATAGGGAAAGAAAGCTTTCCATCCTTCGAAGTTACCCATTATTAGTACCAAGCAGTATTATGTAAGGTAGGAGGAAGTCCCTAATAGGGGAGGGGTCTCAACATTACTAATCGGAACGCTCTAGTTAGACGTAACTACAAAAGATCGCGGCGTATATAGAAGTCATGTCATGTGTCGTATTGTCTTAGGACTAGCCATCAACAACTTTGCTCGATCGAACCTCTGCAGGCCGAGCACCGGTATGGCAAGGCCTTCAGCAGACTAGACTCTGAAAGGCTAGCACGCGAGCAAACTGGGCTTCTAGTAGTTGTTATTACTCGTGAGTATCTATATAATATTGATATTAACTTTTCTTAGATGTTAGAGTCTTTCCTCCACAGGGATCTACCTTGCTTACCTACCTACTTAACCACGTCCTGGTAGTTCGCTTTCTATCATTCTGATGTCATCACAATATTAGTTGGAAGCTTTGAGCGCTACAGATTTTCAACTATTATCTACCTACTCCGCTATTTCTCGAAACGTTTAACTTCAGTCACACAAATACAACCTACTTCCAGGCTCGGATCAATAGGGGCTTCAGGCGGTTGATATCATCTTTGGGTATCTCCGCCCAGCTCCAGGGGTGTTATCGGATCACAGCCGAGAAACACACATTCGTGATTTTTTTATATAATACATCTTTTAGGTTGATAATTCATCGACATGGTACCGCCTGCTGCCATGAAGAGGCGCGCCTCAAGCGTTAGCACAGTTGAACTAGCGAGACAGCTCGATGTCAACAAATATCATCAGCCGTGGCTCGACTCGAGAAAGCTGAAGACGGTACCTGCAAATACAGGTCCCGACGAAACCCGATCCGTAAAGTGTTCTCACGATACGACGCTTACCGCACTCGCTCAGCTGGCTGCCTTGAGATTGAACGCTAAACGCGGGATGGTATCTTTGATCGACTCAAATACGCAAATAATCCTTGCCGAAGCTACCCAAACTGTCTCACTCGTCGATGAGAGGCGGCACGCGCCTGGTGATCACATATGGCTTGGGAACGTCTCTCTCCCGCGGCAGGATTGTATGGATGAGCATGCTTTCGGGGCTAAAACAATATTCAAGGACACGGAGGGCGGTGAAGTGAACATGTCAGCGTTTGTTGTTAATGATACGTTGGAAGATGATCGTTTTAAATTTCGTCCTTATGTCACCTCTGGAGCTAGCGTTAGATTCTACGCCGGTGTACCGATTGTCACAAAGCAAGGGTCTGCTATCGGCGTTTATGCTGTTTCGGATACTCAACCGAGGCCTCAGGGTATTGCTCTCGAAGAGGCACGGTTTATGGAAGACGTTGCTCAAGTTGTTGCCAATCATCTGGAGAGGGTTGGTAAGTAATACCTAGCGTCGGGAAGTACTGAATTTAGTATTTCTTGGAAGCAACTGGGCCTCTGCAGATTTAACTAACCATGAGTCTATTAGTGGATGCGATCGGCCGTGTTTCAGAGAGGGATTTTATGAGAGGCATCTCGTATTTTCTGGAGGACTTGTCCGAATACAAGTACCAACTCAGCAAGACGGATCGATTCATGCAACCCAATAACAACACCAAACGTCAATCGGACGTGCGAGCAACTGATCCTCAGAAGGAGCCTCCACGAGGGCGTCGCAGCCAATTCAATTCGACTTCTCTGTCTGGGTCCAAACCCGATTCCTGTAAAAGGGGCATCACTTCACATCAGGCCGATGTAACCCAAGTCCCCCGGTATTCTAGGGAGAGCGTCTCTAGGGGAAGAGAAATGCCTGATTCTCCCGAGGACAATATTCGCAGAATTTTCGATCAGGCTTCTCAATTACTTTGCCAACAAACCAACGCATCCGGGTGTGTATTTGCCGATGCCTCATCAGGCTTATTTTCTCGCCCATCTGAAAGCGGAATCTCACCTCATGGAGATGACGACCCCTCCATAGTTGCAGATGTTAATTTTGAATCGTCCGAAGATGAGGATAATGATATTGAGATCGTTGAGGGTGACGAGGAGCTTTCTCCGGGATGCGAACCCAGCCGGCCGCAAGCGACTTTCAGCGACCGATCGGACGAAATGGCAGATATTCTGAGCCTAATCGTGATAAATGGTCCGGACGAGAAGCACCGCGGAGGTATGATCAAGCGTAAGAATCTGAAGAAATTAATTCTTCGCTATCCGTTTGGCAAATGTTTCTATCTGAATAAGGGACGCGTTGTATCCGATCAAAGCTCTGCTTACGATGAGATGATTGCTGGGGGCGGTGCGAGCCATTTCGTACTAAATGCATCAGTAAAAGATACGGAGGATCCACCTCACAAGTTGTTACCACGGGAACTTCTTAGTCGCATACCAGACGCCAAATGGCTAATATTTTTACCCCTTTTCTATTATGCCCAGGGTAAATGGTTTTCCGCAGGCATCATTTGGGGCGACGACTTCAAGATGGGCGATCCCGACGACGTATTGCCTTATTTTAAGACATTCGGATCTTGCATGATGAGCGAGGTAGCGTGCATGGAGGTTCTCAATACCAACATTGCAAAATCCACATTTATTGCTTCCATTTCTCATGAACTTCGCTCTCCACTCCAGGGCATACTTGGAGCCGGGGAGTTTTTAGAAGATACGACGACTTCAGCTTATCAGACAAGCCTCATAGGCGCGGTGGAAACATGCGGTAAGACGCTATTAGATACCATCGATCATCTTCTCGACTACGCGAAAATCAACAATTTGAACCGAGCGGGCTCGCGCTCCGTAGAATCCAAGAGGGGCAAGATCTGGAAGAGCGCGCGCGATATGGCGGAACCTCTGTCGGATAATTTTGACCTTGCTCTTCTGTTAGAAGAGGTGGTTGAAGCAGTTTTCGCGGGTCAAACTTTTCGCAAGATAAACCTCCGACAACATGATCCCGTCAATGATTCGACGGCACAAATAAAAGCGATGAGCATTGATGACGCGTCAACGACCGAGGAGCAGATCCACTCTGGCAGCCAGAAGTTTTCCGGTAAAGTATTCTTAGTACTTCATATCCAGAAATTGGAATCTTGGTGCTTGCAAGGACAAACAGGGGGGCTTCGCCGCGTTATCATGAACGTTGTTGGCAATGCCATTAAATACTGCGCCACAGGATGTATCGACGTGTCACTTAGGGCGAAACAAGTGAAGAAATCCGACATTGAGGTCGAAATTTCTGTAAAAGACACCGGAATTGGAATGTCGCAAAGTTTCCTCTCTAATCACCTATTCAAAGCCTTCACACAAGAAGACTCATTCATGCCAGGGACAGGTCTCGGTCTTTCGATTACGTCCCAGATCGTTGAGAATATGGGTGGTGGTATTAAGGTTGATAGTGAGAAGGGGGTTGGGACGCATGTCAATATCTCAATTCCGATGCAGATCGCTGCCGCGGGATTATGCGGCGGCGTTCAGTGCGACAATCTGCGCGATGCGATGAATGCTGCTAGGGGCAAGAAGGTCTGCCTGCTAGGCCCTGTCATTGGCAGCAAGGGAAGTCCTAGCAGAGAGCTTTCCGCGCTTGAGTCCTCCCTTGCTACCTTCTGTCGAGATTGGTTCGATATGACTGTCATCGAAACCGATTCTGCTGAGGCCAACAAGGACACGGCAATCTACATATATGCCGAGCCGCCGCCGATAGAACGCCTCCTAGAGCGAACGAAAGAGGGAGGGTATGATAAATCAGCTTGGCTTGTCATATGTACGAATGCCTTCGAAGCTGCTGCGCTGCGGACAGCTGGTATCGAGGATCTTGTTTCCCTTGGTAGGATAATTGAGGTCATCAGCCAACCTGTGGGCGTGCGTAAGCTTGGGAAGGTACTGTTACAGTGCCTCCAGCATTTTGGAGGCAATGAGACGAATGAAAAGAATAACGTTCAGCAACCGCGCTCTAGGACACCTTCGCCATCTAGTGCACATTACCGAGCCTCAGAAGATAATTCGGCGACTGGATCTAGTTCTTTGCCGGCCGTCACCGACCAGAAGAAGGGGCCAGGGAGGCCATCGCTAAAAGACTTTAAGTGGAGAACGGAGCAATTGCAGACGAAGATTCCTCTGGATAGGAGGGTAGTCCCGATATCGCGCGTCAGCGACATATCCAGCTTTTCGGCCATCCAGCGGAGCCGCACGCAATCTAGAGACTTGTCGGTCCGGTCGCCGCGCATACTCCTCGTGGACGACAACGCGATCAACCTCAAGCTCTTGGTGACCTTCATGAGCAAGATCGAGCTGCCGTACGTTGAAGCCATGAACGGCCTCGAGGCGGTAACCAAGTTCAAGGATACGACGGACAAGCAACGCTTCGACTTCGTGCTCATGGACGTTCAGATGCCGGTCATGGACGGCCTGGAGGCCACGAGACAAATCCGCGAGTTCGAGAGACAGAAGAGGGCCGCCGGGAAGGCGGTGACGTCGGCGAATATCATCGCGATCACGGGGGTGGGTAATGAGGATATGCGGAAGGAGGCCATGGTGGCCGGGGTTTCCCAGTTCCTGACAAAGCCGATCAAGTTTAAGGCACTGCAGCAGATTCTGCTTGAGCAATCCGCCATTGGACAGGGTGGCCCTTTATGAGGCGTTTGTTCTTCTCGCGTACCCTTCGCTGGTTGATTTAGGTGCCGGTACTTACGGCTTGATATGATTTTTAATCATCTACAACATCGGATTTCGGATTTCGAAACTACCATGATAGGTTTCATCGGTCGCATACCCTTGGGAGTTTTGATGATTTCAATGTCATTTACCCATCAACCTGCTATGTAACTTATTCATACCATCTATCGTTCAATTAGCATATCATCTTTGCGGCTGTTGACCTACCTACGCGGGTAGCTTTCATCTTTTTTTTGGAAACGGGTACGGGTAGTTGGGGACAGCACCACGATTGGTTACATCGATAACCACAATATTTCTACTTGGCATGTAATAGGTAGTAATTAATGAATCGGCATTTCAACTCTTTGTTGAATATTAAAATAGTCATTGTTGTAAGTTATATTTGACAATTTCTTGTTGATGCTGAAAATAAAGTCTTCATGATGACAAATTTGATGAATGAAAGGAAATAGAGAGAAGGGGCTGAAGGGGAAAAGGGTGGGCGGAAGAGATCACGTGCTCCCTCTATATGGGTTATAATTTTATTTTCTTAGTCAGCATCTGCCCCGCCTTTTTAGTTCACCGGACATGCATCAATTGATTTCCAGTCTTCCCTCTTCTTTGTTCTCCTCAACTAAATCGTGAACGACAACTCAATGAGGCGAAATGACTTTAGAGGATAGATATTGTCTCTTGCATACCGTCTTCCGATACTACTATATACCAGACACGGTATTGAGGCCCAATCAATCAATGTCTCACCGAGCTCTTCAGTGTTTGGCGGCCGCAGGTGGTTCTCCAGAGGCGCAGGCGATTGGCTGAGACCTCTCGTAACCGCCAACCGCCAAAACGGCCACTACCAATAATATACAAGCGCGCGTCTCCATCTCCAGTTGTCGAAACACAAGATGAAGGGACCTCAAGTACCCTTGAAGCGCTTAGCCAACCTTTCCTCAAGCCCAATCTACATATGATACAACAGATACCTGCCAGCTTTCCTAAATCATGCTCTACCCAGGCTGGCGGAGAAGCCTAAACCAATACAATGTTATTGGTCAATCTCTCCCGAGCTGTCTGGTCCTCTCGACGGGCCTCAATTTCATCTTACGAGCTCATCTTGGCCGAAACTACAGCAAAACCCGGTCCCTTCAACGTCATGGGCCTGCATCCGACGGTAAGAGTGGCTAGATGCGCGCCATCACCTTGTCCGATGTTTTTGTACAAGATGTCACCTTTCCCCCAAAGCTCTGGGCGGGTGAAGATCTTCGAGGCAGGTGATCGTTCTTCCAGATATTTCGCGGGTCGTCTTCGTGATCGTGTGAGGCTCTTCTTTCTCCGCTGATCTTCTTTGTTGTCTATCAATAACCATTCTCTTGTTTGCTATTGTCTTCCCGTGGCTCAGCCCTGATTCGATTCTAAAGGGTGTTCGGCCTTCCTTTGAGACATTCTCGCTCTTTATCGTCCCGACTGAGTAATATGAATCGCTGTTGCTCCATGCCTGCAACATCTTGATATACTTCTGTTCGGTTTCGTTTTTCCTTTTCTGTCATAGACTTTCCTTTCTTTTTTTTCCTTGCAGAAAAATAAAAAATCATTCCAAATGCTCATTCTAGTTCTGTTCTCACACCTCCTTTTATTCTCCGAGGCCTCGGCGGCGGGTCCGCTGAGGAGAGGAGAGAGGTACGTTCTCGATGGGATAGAGAGGCTCGACGATGGTCGGCTAACACATTATAGATTAAGATGGCGAAATGTTGCAGGGGCATCGAACGTGTACAGATTCGCAAACACTTCCAGTGTAGCTACTACGTCGGTAACGTCTTTGGGAGACGAAGCCTCTTCACTGCCAGCGCTTGGCGAAACATCAACGCAATCCTCATCTCAACCTTTAAGTTCATCCATAACATCAGACGCTCAGTCAGGGTCGTTATCGACCGCGGTTGCTTCGAGTACAAGCGCGCCATCGACCTCGACTGGATTAACGTCTTCGACTTCAATCTCTCGATCGTTCACCCTCATCGAGAGTAGTACTATTCCCGCTATCAGCATATTTCCATCTTCTACAGTACTCATTGGACCTTCCCCCTCTAATGGAACCGACTCGAACGCGAGTGCTACATCATCCAACGTGGAACAGGCACCATCAGTAAGCTCGACCGGGCTATCTATCTCGACTTCTTCGTCGATTCCACTGGTGTCAGCGTCTTCAGCTGTCTCTGGCTCCGTTTCTAGCTATGAATCCCAGCCCACCACGACGCAGAGCGAGACAAGCCAGTCAAAATTGGCCAGCGTCACTTTTGCATCATCAATCTCAACTTCTGCTGCCAATCCTTCTACGTCAACTGACAATGGGGGTGTTGGTGCTTCAAGTAGCTCTTTGGCTCCAAGTATCACATCTGCACCATCGAGCTCGGATGCGTTCGTACCAATAACAAAATCATCATATACGTCCCACTCCGTGTCAGCAACTGGCTCAATGAATGATAATATCCCTACTATTATCAGTTCTATTCCAGCTTCGAGTACGACGGTATCTCCTCAAGTGCTTGCTAGCAACTTGGCCGACGCAAAGCGTTATAACGAAGTCTTCGCTGGATTAACTGAGCAGTCTGCGTGCACAGCGGGTCAAGTTGCCTGCGTCAACGGAAACATCGGCCAATGTTCTAGTGACGGCACATTCGACATAATCCCCTGCGCTAGCAACCTAACTTGCTATGCCTTGCCGATGACAACGGTTGTCGGTGTACAAATTGGTTGCTGGGATGACGCCACCGTTAAGAAGGCTCTGGGTGATGATGTACCTTCCGTATCCAGTTCGAGTTCGACCGCATCCGGTGGGCTGATCACAGTGACGATCACGCCGACCTTTACCGAGACGGCTCAAACCACAGTGACGATGGGTTCATCCACAGAAAGCTCGTCATCTGCAGAAATATCTTCGACGACTGATCCTTCGGTGCCCAGTCCTACTGAAGCTCCCCCGAAAACGGTGACCGTTACTTTCATCCCTAGCACCTTTAGCACTGTGACCAAATCGAGTTCGAGTTCAACTCCACAAATAATCACACAAACCGTCACCGTGACTCCCTCGCCCTCGGCAACCTCGTCTTCGACTATTGAATTGCCTTCACCGCCGTTAATTACAAGCACTTCTACTCTCCAATCCATTCCCACCGACTCAGGTCTCCATGTCATCCCGATCGAGACCGACGCTATTGGTCTCCCTGACATCCCAGGCTTACCTGGCGGTAATGATGATGGTTCGCCATTTGCCACAAACACTAAGCATTTCGGCCTTACTACAGCAACAAATAGCCAAGCTCCAGCCACAATCACTGTGACTGAGAAGGAGACGGAAACAGTAACGACGACTACGACAGATATGGCCACGACAACTGCCACGGTAACGGCCTAGGTACATGTCGGGGAATTCATATGGATAAAGAGAGGTTTCGGCGTATTTTGAGAAAATATTTAGCACGGAGTTTGGGGAATATTGATTTTCGCATACATGTCTTGGGAGGTCGGTAGTGCAGGAAAAGGAAATACCCTTCTTACTAATATTTACTTCACTTTACTACTTTTAATATACTTATACCTAAAGTCATCTGCTAATTTTCCGTCGTAGGTGATGTGCTAGTTGAATTAACGCTACGAGCTATAAATAGGGGTATTCATCAACTTACTTTCCGCGATTTTTGAAGCCTTGATAAATACTTGGCGCTGTTGTGCTCGTTACGTGAACAATGTAAGCCGTCTTTATGCGAAAATATCTCCTATGCCCGATATATCCCGTATATATAAAGTCGACTTACTTGGTTACATCGGAAGACGAAGCGGGGTCGGCGGACATATATAGGAGTCAATGGCACAATACCACTCGATAGCAATTGGCATTCCTCCTATAGGAAGGTAGGCATGCTAAGATGGCTTGGTATATTTTTGATGAAATGGGCATATTTTCTTCGTGCTCTCTCCTCCTCATCTCTTTTAACGCCACGTTAAGGGGCATCATCACATCACCACAACCTTAGCAGCCATGGTATCCCGCCCACTCGCTAGCCGAACTCCCCACAACTCCGAACCCACCAACTCTTCCTCCCCCAGCCGAGATGGCGCGGACGATGAAGAAAACCGCCTCACGCAGAAATTCGCGGCCTTCAGATATCTGGTCCCGCTGACCCAAAACCCGGACGTCCTCTTCCTCAACGCCGCGTCGGCGCCCCCGTCCAATCTCGTCGTCCACGAGGCTATCACCAAGTACTCATCCGACGCGCTGTACGCGGCGGACCCGCACGCGGCGTGGCGCGAGACGCGCGAGGAGGCGCGCGGGTTAATCGCGAGGTGCATTAACGCGGAGAACCCGCGAACGCTGGCGTTCACGCGCGACACGACGGAGGGGCTAGGCGGGTTCGTGCGTGCCCTCGCCGGCGCCGCGGGGTTCGGGAAGGGGGATAATGTCGTGCTGCTTGATAACGAGCACCCGAATATGGTGTTCTGCTGGCTTGCGCTGCGCGAGAGCACGGGGATCGAGGTTCGGATCGTGCCGACGGTGGAGCGGGCGCGGAGAGAGGGGCGAGTACGTGCCGTGGGGATGGAGACGTTAAGGCCGTATGTGGATGCGCGGACGCGCGCGGTGGGGATTAGTTCCGTTTCGTTCGATGCGGGGCAGGTCCACGATGTGCAGGGTATCTGCGCGGAGCTGAGGCCCAGGGGCGTGCACGTCCTCGCGGACGTGTCGCAGCACGTGGGGATCGCGCGCTTAGACGTCCGGGAGATGGGCGTTTCGGCCGCGGCGTTCAGTCTGCATAAGGGGCTGAACTGCCCCACCGGCGTAGGCGCGCTGTATGTTTCGCCCCGCGCGTTCGCCGAGTCGGGGGACCTGGTCCCGCCCGTTGTTAATATGGCCGCGGTCGGGAATATGAGAGAGAGCTTGCTGGTCGATGTGGATCAGCCGGTGCAGTACTTCCCGGACGCGAGGAGGTTCGAGCATCAGAATATGAGCCTGGTGGGCGTGGCGGCGGCCGCTGCGTTCACGCGGTTTTATCTGGAGGTCCTGGGACCGGGGGATGTGGAGGGGTATCTGTATTATCTGACGGGGTCGCTGAGGCGCGAGTGTGAGGCTCTAGGGATTAGGGTCGTGGGGCCGGTGGAGAGGAGGGAGAGGGCGCCGCATATTTGTGTGCTGGACCTGGATGCGGAGACGTGGGGGCCGTACCTGGCCGGGTTTTGGGGCGCGAGGTTCACGGTGAATCGGTTGGGGATTCGGGTCTCGTTTGGCTTCTTCAACTCGGTGGAGGATGTTAGGAGGTTTGTGCGAGTGCTAGAGTTAGGGGTTGAGAGGGGGTTGCGCGTGTGATGCTGACGCAGTGTTGTAGGGTTAACCATGAATGACAATACTATTTCATTACTGTAACCTAGGATCTGCCTTACATACAACTGATTGATTAGGGTTAGCATTCCATTGGTTGAATGAATGTAGTCCGCTCCCAGTCATCCAAATTGGCGTAATACGATGTGCATGCTTCTTCTCTCAAAGCACACATCGGATTTTTTGCTCCATAGAAAAGTCCACAACGTGAATAGTTCTGTAACAAGTTCTCTCCAGCCTCTTCAGCACCACGTACTAGCATTTGGAGACAAGTGTCGTCATCACTTTCCAATCCTTCCAACAGAATCCGCATATCAAAACGGGGGGATAGCCAAGGTTCGTCCTCGTTTAGGCGGCGATACGTCAACAATTCGGCCTGAATCAAGGCCCAGACCGCGCCCAGTCGTTGATTCCCACAATAAACTGATTTTGACAGTCTTTCTTCCTCAAATTCATGAATATAATGACTGCAAACCTCGACATCGTCTTCCTCGTCCTCACATTCATCCTCGTGGTGAGTAGGTTTGTCTCGTCGCTTAGCAACATCATGCTGGAGGATGGCAATTAATACTTTCCAACCTAGAATTATCTCTGATGTCCACGTTCCAGAGTTTTCCTCGAATAGGAGCACTGCTAGTTCCGCTGGATTAATCTCCGGGTGTTGACAGTCATCCCCTGGGTCATGTCCCGATAGCAAAGAGATAGAGATCTTTGCAGTAGCACAAGGATCAGCACGGAATGTTAATAAACATACGAGACAAGCGATAATTCCGAAGAGATTTTCTCCGGGCATGCCACCATTCGCTAAGCAAAGTGCCGTCAGGACTAGGGCGTGAAGGGGGCTGACTTTGAGCTCCAATCCACAATGACCACAGCGTTTGAGAAACAATCCACTCGGCGTATTGATGTCTGGGCGCCATTCTACCCCGAATATTGATGCAATGCAATGGCAGATTGCTTGAACCGACGTATGGCAAAACATATGTTTCCACTGGCTTGGAATTGCTGGTTCTCCCGATGCGTATAAATGCCGAATGCAAGGAGAATCAGCATCCCACCTCCCACAAGGGTCAACCTCCTGTCCAGGATATCGAGTTTGGCCGGTAAATGCATTACCCAAGGTCTGAGGCGGCACTGTGCTATGCGATCGTATGATGGTAACAAAGAGAGTATCCAGAACAGTAAGACCGGATTTATCAATGTAATTAACGCCGATTGACAACGAATCATCTAACTCTGTTAGTAGGACGTCCATAACCATACAGCAGGTTTTCCCCCCATCCAAGAATCTTGCTGCCAGATGAAATGGGGAGATGTCAGAATAGCACTCTCGCAATCTATCCCTACGATAGCGTGCGATCTTGTAAATAGCATCTCTGTTTCGCGATATTATGGCGAAACTAAATCCCTCTGCCTCCAATTCTTTTGGTGACCGTTCTACGGCCTTCACGATCGAATTGGCATCTAAAGGAAGGCTCTCAGGTTGGATTGCAGAGAATGCGTTTTCTTGAAGCCCTTTCCCAATAGTACTTGCAAGATCCCTAGATAGGTCATCGGTACGCCATTGAGACCAGGTAGATTCATCGTCAATATCAAAACGTGCGTCTGGCTCGTCGGATGACTGTGAGGGAGGGGATGGAATGTCTTCATACTCAGGATCTTCATGATGTATGGTCCATCTACAGAGTTGAGTCGGACTGTCAAATGGTGGAACGATTGCTGTGGATGAAGAGGACTCTGATGTTTCTTCGAAGGTGATATGGTGATCTGGCGTGGGTGGAACAAGATGCTTGGCAAATGACTTGAAGTTGATCAAGGAGAAAGTCCAAGTTTTTGGTCCCCTACCCCAGTATTTCGCCGTCATGAAAGAATACATCCAGAAGTCGTGAAGCCATGTTGCAGTAGATCTAGTCGAAGTACTTCGTCAGAACTTTAGGTCATCATATCTTAGTTGTCGGAAAATTGTCTTACTTCTTTTCGTCTCTGTCCAATTGGGCCAGCAAGTCATCCTCCCGTCCGCTTAAAAAGAATATTGCTCTATCAAAAAGAACCTTTTTCTGGATTAGTTGCATAGTTGGCGACAAAGAATTATGGGATGCCGAAGGAGATGGCCCCCCATGCGGACTCTTCACATCCACGAAATCCGGGGTAGTAGGACCAATGACAGATGGTGAAGGGTTATCATTGCCGCTAGACCTGCGAAATAAGGCGGCGTATGGGAGGTCATGTCGAAGAAACCTAAGGTAGCAATTAGTTAAACAATCTCTAACACAATTTCTCAACTTACAACCCAGGAGTCCAAGTTATCTGTTCATTTTCTCGGATAGACTGATTTATGTACCGCTTGAGTTGCTTCTTATCCACTGATTTCTGGAAATCGCCCTGATTGATGAGAGCATCAGATGTGCTCGTCCCATCTTGTAAGCGACGTTTTCCAAGGGCAGTGATGACGGCTTCTTTTTCTTCAGCTACAGTTCTCTTTTTTATTCCCCATTTTTTGAATTGATATCGGTACTGGTGAACTCTAGTTGGCGGCATAGTCGATTAGCAAAGGAACACGATAATGATAAATAGAGGCAGAATACTGACTGAGCATTGAAACTGTACTCAACTTCCATTCGCCGGGAAAGGTTTGCAAGTTTATTATTTTCCTCTATATAAACCCGGACGATAACCGGCTTGAGGCATTCCCATCTTTGATTATATGGGACATCCAAGAACTTTTCGACAGAATCTTGAGAAGCAGAGGGCATCAAGGGGTCCATCTTATCCGAGATGGTAGGTTTCAACTAAGCGTGTCAGAATATTGTAGACTGCAGTGATGAGGTTTTGAGATGAAAAATGTAGTTCAAAAAATAGAAAAAGTTCCCAACCCGACAAAATGGCATAGCCTTATTTATAATGCCACTGAGTTGGAGTAATCAAGGCGAACCAAGTACCTTGTTACTTACCTACCTAGGTAGGCAACCAAGCAGCCAAGTTGAATGCAGGACAATTGACGTATACTAGCTGTGGGTCTTGGATGTGAGCCACATCAGGCATTGACAAAAGGGGAGCAGCCAATCAGAGCTCATCTGGTTTCTTTAACAAATAGAGACAAGCCAATAAAAACGCGATGGAATATCAAAATATTACTGTTACACAGCATTGGCGTCGTCGTAGCATCGTGCCGAAGCTGATCGGCAACATATAGTGAATAAGGAGGCTGCATGACTGAATGAACAAAACGATACTGGCCACTTAGACGTCAGCCGATTGAGCCACCTACCTTTATGTACCTAAGTATAATATTGTACCCACCTGCAGTACAAATAGATAATGGCAAATTGTATCTCAGTACAAATAGAGAATGGCAAATCGTATCTCAGTACAAATGGATAGAGTCCAATAACATGGAGCAGACGATAGAAGTGTGCTACCATGGACCATGTATTCCTTATGTCGAGCTGGTAACAAGGCGGAGCGCAGCTCGTTTCTCGGTAAGGAACATGATGCCAACTTACCAGCGATTCATAGTTCCGGTTAGTTTAGAAGGGCAAAACTGGGCACTATTTCCATGTAGATAAATACCCATTTGGTTTCCATTCTGGGTTTCTCTCCTCTCCCTTCCTCATGTATACCTAAGGTTGTTGAGTTGCGTAGCCAATTCAAGAGTCCTATCATCCTAAGAACTGGCTTATACAAGTTCCCCAAGGGTCTGCGGCATATAAGCCACTACCTCTTGAGATACAACCTTTTTTGAACTTGAAGATTTTCCTACCTAAGCATACAAACTATCCTTTACCTCTACAGATCATACATTCCAAGTCTGGCCTGTCTTATCACAGTTTTACGTTTTCGTAGAACATATCTGTTGACAGACCATGCCTTACGACGCTTGCTCTTCTGGTCAGAAGGCCAACTTGTAGGTCTTATTTCTTGAATGGATACTTGCACTCGTTCATGTTAGATTCGTGCTAACTCTTAGAGGATAGCTGCCGGAGACATGACAAATCGGGAAGCGATAATGATAGTACGAAGACTCGTCGTGGTTCACCGGTACCTCAACCCCCGGACGTTTCCGGCCACAACGACAGCTCTGCGGGAACCCACAAAGATAAAGACAACATGGATCTTGATCTCCTTGGATTCGGAGCTCAATTCGATGATAAGAAATAAGTCGGCGCTGATACTATACGTGGATGACTACGAGTGGTTGCGACAGGCTTGTCAACCACTTATGCTACTGTCATGAAGCCCAACTTAAACTCTGACCTCATCTTGGTTTATATGTGTTATCATCGTGGGGATTGCTGACGTTTTCACCGGTCTTTCCTACCGTACTTCGCCATGTCTGCGGTTGTTGGGTGAACCTTAAGAAGTACCTTGATGGAATATATCTTGTCGTTCGGAAACACTTATAGATTCATGTCAAAGATAATTCAATACACTCACTTAAGTACTTATTATTTGTTACTAATTCATTGACACTCATTAAAGCATCAAATTCATATCACATTCTACTGATAGATGTAATTTATTCTAATTAAGACCATATTGTCACGGTGTTGTGATCACTTGGATATCGAGAGTAGCCTTGGGATCCCTAAACCGGCCTAGTCAAGGCTTCTTTGTATTGTAACATAGGAGCTATAATTACTCAAGGCCCTATGCGTCATCAAAGGGGGAACTGGAATAGCGTTTATTCACAGTTAGTATTTTATATTGAGGCAATTTCGACAAATAACAACGGGAACACATGGGTACCTAGGTACCTACTCGACCTGTGTAACCCCTATCTCCAATATAGCTAAGCCACAGACCTCGAGGACGAACTATTGAAGATCCGGATACTTACCTCGAGAAGGACATGTAGAGCATCATGATTAGGGCCTAGTCGGGTTTAAACTAGGGTTAATCCCAAGAACATGCATGGACATCGCGTCCGGTATATTGAGAGTTCATGATTTCAAAATTCTGTTAACCCATGTCTGATTCAGAGCCCACTAATGTACTCTATGTACAACAAAGGCCTGCATAGCATACCTGTAGCGAGAGCCGATTTTGATAAGCTCTCGCGCTTCTAATGCCATGGTACCTGAATCATCGCATGCCCGTCATTTGGCGTCTCATCTACGGCGTCGGAATCTACCCCCGGCCGCCGGTCCCTTTGCCCCATTGTTCCTCAACTTCAGCCTCTTGAAGTTCGTATGTGCCAGCTCGTTGACCTTTCTCGCCGCCTTGCGTACCGTGCCCTCCTTCTTATCCGCTTTCTTAGCCTTCCCGGCTTGGCCCTTCTGCTTAGGCTCTACGACTTCCTCGCCCTCTACAGGGTCAAACTCCGAGTCGGACCCTAGATCTAGTGGTTCTTGGTCAACCTTCGTAGCGTCGGCCTGTGTTTCGGGTATGATATCCTCAGCATCAGTGTGCTGGTCGTCCTCCGTAGACTCCTGTGGTCGCTTAGACCGGGTCGGTCTCATGTTCGCTCGTCGCGTAGTACGCTTCTGTCCCTTCTTCTTATAGACCCTCAGCGGCCGTCCATCACGGCCCACGTTGTCTTCTGTCGGACTGTCGTAGCGTCCCTCGTCATCAAATCCGCCAAGAAGCTGTTGCGCCTGGCTGTCTGGCTCAAGAATGTCCTCCTTTGGCTTCACGGGTTTCGTAGGTTGTGTGGCGTTTGACGGACCCGCGTCGTTCTCCATCTCGTGCAAGGCTTCAAGTTCGTCGTCGAGCGCCTCTTCCTCCAACTTTCGTAGACTGGCTACCACGCTGCTCAGACTACGGCCTAGTGGCTTGCGCGGTAGGCGTAGGGGAGCAGGGGATATGTAATCGCCATTCTCGTCAACTGTTGCCAGAGGAACCCTCCTGAGGAAGGATGGAGTAGATAGCTGTAACTTGCTGACTGAAGTTGGTGTTCTGCCTAGCGCAGTGTTGTCCCCTTGTCGCTTCGACGGCGTCTTAAATAACACACCACGCTTACTTATAGATGTTGGGGTTTGGCCTAGTTGTACGGCATCGACATTGCCCATCTGAGAAGTCCCCTTGCTGGGTGTGGCCTGAACTTTGTTATCCCGCAAAGGTCGGCTAGGCGGACCTTTGGATGGCGTGTTCTCCTCATTCTCATCCATCAGATCAAATAAGCCCAGTATCCGTCCATCTCTCTGGGGAGTAGGCCCAATTGAAGTAGGTAAAGCTGGGCTAAACAGTTTGCGCGTAGTAGAAGGCGTGGCAAATAACTCTGGATCTATGATTTGCTGGCGCATCTGAGAGGGTGTCTCAACAGGCTTCGACCGTTTCGAAGGTGTCTCCGCAAGGTTCTCTTCCGGCATGCGCTTCCGAGACGACGCCGATTCTTTGACTTTAGGGTTCGGAGGTTGGATCTTCCCTGAGAGGATGTCTCGAACCTGATTGTACTTCTTATACTTCTGGGCTAATTGTTGCATTTTGTTAGCTCTTTCAATTGGGCATATGATTCCATGTCGGCGTTAGTATTTACCTATGTCCGGGTTTTGCTTGATGTCCTCACGACGTGGCTTTGTGCCGCCATTGCGACTTGCCCAATCAGTTTCGAATCGCTTTAGATCAGCGCGCAATTCCTTGGATTGCTCCTCATATTTCTGTTTTTCACTCTCGTTCATCGTGGTCTGTAAGGTGGTATTTGCAATGTTAATGTGCGATGTATGACCTTCGACGTGAACGGTTGTTGAATTGTTTGAGAAAACGATAAAGGGTTAATTCAAGGTTAAGCTTTGGTTGTATCTGGAATGTCCCAAGGTCACTTGGTCTTGAATTGGACGCTAAGGCGCGAGAAGACCGCGACAAGCTTAACTTTAATTGATACGCGACGCGGTACAAATTAGTGGGTTGGTGGGTATAGTGGGGTATTTTCAGGGCGCAGGATTCCAAAGATTTCATTATGTCAGCAGAATAATGTGGACCATGTAACCATGTACCTTTATTATCCCAGTCATTTTCTCACGATTAATTGCCTTGATCTTTAACAAAACATCAACTTTGTGCCGTCTCTTACAACTGCTATTTTTGGTTTTATCGACGCTCCTTGTTCATACATGGATACGGACGCGGGTACATTTGATATACGGGCAAAAATCCTCCAGAACACACTTGCAGAAGTCGCATCAACAAGAAACCCGGCACAGTCCGATACCCCAAACGAAACATGTTGCGTCATTTGCCTTGATAATATCACCGAGGTTTGCGAGGCGAGGCCTTGCAGTCATCGAAACTTCGACTACCTATGTCTTCTTAGCTGGCTTGAGCAACAAACCAAGTGTCCGCTTTGTAAGAGCAACATCGATGAGGTCTGGTACGACTTTGAGAGTGATAGGCCAAATGCGAAGAGCAGGGTATACCTAGTTCCTCGTCCAAAGGAGCCAGCACAACAGCGCATACAGTCACAAACTCCATCACATCGATCGCGATATGTTGGTCCGAGGCCAAATCGACGACGATACGAAGAGGCGCCTCCACAAAGGTTGACTGTAGACGAAGCTCTCCTCCGCCGTCAAGATGTTTACCGGAATCAACTCTATTCTCTACATGTGGGATCCAACTTAAGGTCAGGCTATCGAGACTTGACTCCGCAGATGTTCGAATCGGACCCCGAGATGATTTCAAGAGCAAGAACATGGATAAGAAGGGAACTGCAAGTCTTCGAGTTCCTTCGCACTCCGCCCACTGCCCAATCGAGCGACGATGCGATGACGAGGAGGCGAGCGAACAACGCCGAGTTCCTGCTCGAATACATAGTCGCGATTCTGAAAACAGTCGATATCCAAGGAAGTCAGGGGCAGGCTGAGGAAATGCTGAAGGATTTTCTAGGCCGCGATCATACCAAGTTACTTCTTCATGAACTCAAGAACTTCCTGCGTAGCCCTTGGTCGTTGGAGGCTTGGGATCGCAAGGTGCAGTACCCCACGGCAAAGAAGCGGTCAATTGAAGATGATGATGAGGACCAAGAAAGTGGTTATCAAGGCAATGCGAGGCATCGGAGACGAACGCCAGATGAGAGCTCCGATAGGCGAAAACGGTACGCAGGCGATTCATATCGACCTACTTACTCCAGTCATCACCATAGAAGAATAGAACAAGTACGCCAATATAACCCAGATTAAACACTTCAATCATGTTGAATGAACCTTTAAATACATGTGCCGCCGCTTCGTGGGGATAAGGGCCAATAATCGCGCCGAAAACGGCCCCGGATCTCTATATATTAACCAAGATGCAGACTAGGTTTGCCAGTCCCGGAACTGATTTCAAAATCCATCTTGCCAGCCATGTCATCTAGATGGGCTGAGAAGGATGCCCATAGTCTTAATTGACTCTTCAGTACCTGCTTAATCTAGTCGGGCCTCCTGAGTGTTTGGTCGTAATAATCTGATCATCCTGCGCCAAATATTTTTCCACTAGTCATCGAACAAGACTGACAGAGATATCACAGCCAGACAGCAAGACTCGGTCGTATCAGTTCCCTAAATTGAAACTCTTAAACTACCTTCATAACCTGACTGATTTTAGCATAAATTATTTTTTCTCGAGATTCCCTTGGGTCTACCTCCTCACGCACACGGGTCACGAGCCTTGGTGGTAGCTTTGCGCGCTAGCAATCCGGGTCTCTCTTCCTCGTTAAATGCATAACCCCATTCTGAGCCCGTATATCGTGTTAATGATGAGTACACAATTAGACTAGGTATGTGAAGTCAACGTCAGAGGTCTTGTCCGTTGAGAGGTTTACTGGCCAGGGGTATAGCAGGAGGGAAGTTCAACTCTTAGGAGACTGTGGGCGGTCCTAAGGAGATAGTTTTTAGGCGAGAGAGTTCAGGGCTCCTCACACAACAACGTTGTGCCTCTTCTTTTTAGTTCCGCCGAGTGGCAGTAGCATACGTCTACGTCCTGCATGATTTTCTTACTGAGCAACTTGATTAACGAGTAGACCAAGAAAATCGACTAGAATTCTGAGGGCGTTTTTTCTTCGTAGCAAAGCTTGCGGCAACGCTATTGCTAGTAGCAAGCCTTGTACCAAAAGGTTGGAAGACGAACCCAATTACCCAACTTATCCTTCACCATCGTTAAACATAGCAGTGGCGATTATAGACAAAAGGCTACCACTGCCAAGGCATCTACAAGTAGATGTTAAATGATTTAGATCATAGATTGCCAAAATCGCGCGCAATGATAATCAATTTGATATTCGAGACCTAGTAATCATACTACGTGAATAGGGTAATAGTACGACGATTAACTAGGTAGCCCCTTCGCATAGAGGGTTCACTTGCTACAACAGCTTGGGGGTATCATGGAAATTAATGGTATAATATGATCACCTCACTGTATTGTACGCCATCCTTCGGAATCATTCATTCTTCTAATTGCTACTGACTTCTGAGTGTCTCACCTACCTGTTATTGTCTTAATGCTGTAGTCCGAAAAAGATAGCGACAGTAGATATGAGAAGCCCGATGTCGCCTACAGTTCGGTTAACACCCTTCCTATTCATGTTTCTTCATTGACAACGTTATCGTGCGCCGTCTTATCCTACGTACGTAGGTGCTATAGTAGTATGGATGACGTATGTAGGTGACTGGGCAGGTGCCCTAGACAACTACGGTTGGTCGATAAAATAAGCTTCCCCAGACCCACAGGGATTAGTGTGCTGTCAGCTAGCAGGTGGTCCGCTGGAGCGTGCACCTAGATTCTGACCCACATTGACCTCCGTGCCCCAGTAGATCAATCTGGGGTTCATGAGGTCAGATCTAGCAATACAGTAAAACCAAATAGCTAGGTATCGGTAGGTACCTATGTATGATTTATTCGATTTTTATTGGCCAAGTGAAATTGAATCAGTAAGAAGTGAAACGTTGCGCGGATTGGCAACCGTGGGATCACCACGGAATAGTCGTAAAAATATACTACCTATGTAGGTAGGTACTTATCGAGGTACATATCTACTTATGTACCCAAGTATATGATGGATTTCGAATTTCCACCCAATCAAGGTTAAGATCAATCGAACAATTCGCTTTAATAAATTATACCATCAATCAATGTACTAGTAAGTAGGTACCTATACCGTATAATAATCGATGGGAAAATAAAAATAACCAAGCTCAGGTATTTTTTTGATTGGTTGATTTAATTCCGTTTTAGGGATTGACATGGGTAATGGTTGGTCAATCTTGTCAACTGATGTGTTACAAGGGTCGGACCGTTATCGAGATCCACTAAAAGAGCCGCAATATCAAGATCATTGTCAAAATACCCCAGGCAACCACCACAGCTAAACTCAATCGACACGTTTTAATGAATATATACAGCTACATTTTTATTTTCTGAATACTGATGCTACCGACGACTAAAAATAATCCTAATCGGGATTAGTGCAGAGTTGCCAATCCTAATCAGCCTGGCCTTCGCTCCCATCTTCCTTTCCTATATATAGGTACCCAGGGATCCTTCACCAACTCTTCCTTCTTTTTTATTTTTTCAAACCCAAAACCACCCAAGTCAAGACCAAAAACTCACAGGTAAGCAACACTTAACTCCTAGTCACCTCTCTACTTAAGACCCACTTTCTTTTCACCCTTTCTACATAAATCAGATTCACCACTCTAATCTTTCCTTTCCTTCTCATCCTCCACCAACCCAATCCATCACCCACTAGCAACAGGTAAGCACCTAGGCAACGCTCAATTATTAGCAAAGCCTACATCCTCCCACCGCCCCACTACCCTCTACTATATATACCCAGGCATCCTTCGCCAATCTTTCCTTCTATTTCTCTTTCCCCATAATCCACTTCACCTAACCCAAGACCCATAAACCCCAGGTAAGAACCTAATCAATATCTACCGCCCTTATCAATCATTCCAATCTATCCACCCTGAGCATCATCCACTTCAACTATCTTCACTATCTTCACTATCTTCAACCTTCCAATCTTCTTGACCTTCTTCGACCTTCTTCATTGCCTTTCCCTTCCCTCAATATCATCAATATTCATCACTATTGCAATTACTTTTAACCAAAACACATCATCACCATCAATAATCATCATCCATCACTAGGGACCATCATTCACTATTATCAATACCATACCTATGTACCTAAGTAACATTGCTATCAACCGTCGTTACATTCTCACTCGTCCCCTACCTTTCAATTCTACTCGTCACCCACCATCCTAACTTACCGGTCGCTCGTCACTCGTCACCCACCCCTCTATTCTACCTGGCACCTACCCCACTAACCTAACATAACCATGACCTGACAACACCATCTACCCCCACCATCATTCACTCACCAAACATAACCATACCATACCTTACCTTACCTATCTCCTACGTAACATAATGGTTGCGTGCATCTAAAGCTATTAATGTGTCTATTCAAACTTACCCACAGCAACAATACTAACACTGAACTTAGGTACCACACTTCCTATCCATTTTCTTTTATACCTTAACCCTTTTCCTCTTTCTCCTTGCTATTTTACCCATCCTATTTCCATTTTTGACTTTGGCTCTTACTCTAATAGACCCTTACCCATTCTGCTTTAATCTTTTCTTTCCCCCTTCCCCACCCTTGGACCCGGACACTACCCTCCGGTTCGATTGAGACCGACTATTTCGCCGACGACGAGGAATAGCTCCGCCTCCCGACCCGCGAACTAGGCATCGACTACCTAGCGACCGGCTGAGACTTCCCTCGGACGCCGACGACGAGTCCTTGGTACGCCTCTGCGACCGCGGTCTGGGCATCGACAACCCAGCAACGACAAGACCTCCCTTAAGCGCCGACGACGAGCTTTTGGCACGCCTTGCGACCCGCGATATCCCCTCCCGGACCCCGCTCCCCGGACATCACCCTCCGGCACGGTAGAGACCTCCCTTGGACGCCGACGACGAGTCCTTGGCACGCCTCTCGACCCGCGAGCGCCCCTTCCCGGACCCCTCCCCTCCCCTCCCTTCCCCCAAACTCTGGATTCTCTATGCTAACCTCTTGTTGGATTATAGCGTGGGCTTTAGCTGTGACTGGTGACGTGAGCCATGACCTAGTGTCGGGTGTGCGACCAGATCCTAGCACATCAAAATGGGCAGAGTTCCACGCATTAACGGATTCTACCATATCCTCTAGTGCTGGGACTCATCGTCCGATATTTATCTACTCTAAAGACAGAATTTTGTTCAACTTCCGTGGTTCACATAATCTTCTTTAGGGTAGAGCTACTGGCACCGGGGGCTTTGCGAACTTTTCAGGGGGCTACAAGGGGAACTGGGGGATGCAGATACCAAGATGGCGAAATCATACAAGACAAATGGGAGGGAGGGAGGGAGATAGAAAAAAAGAAAAGAAAAAAGAAGAAAAAAAAAAGAGGAAAAAAAGAAGAAGAAAAGGAGATGACAAAACGGCGAGAAACAAAAACAAGAAGGGCTCTGGGGGTATCTTAGAGGGGACTGGGGGTCTGAAGCAATCCGGGGGCTTTATGCGGGTCTAGGGGCACATATATGGCACAAGGTCTGAGATGAGCATTGTTTATCTCTAGAATTTGATCCATATCAACCAGAATAAAATGGGCAAGCCGCTCGCAACGGGATTCTCTACATCTTCCCGACCTGCAGCGGCATGGTCCAGACATACCGAAGAAAAAGAAAAAAAAACAAGTAATATCATAAATTGATAGTAACAGCGGGAGGGAGGGAGGGAAAAAAGATGAACAGCCAAAAAAAAAAAAAAAAAAAAAAAGAGGAAAGAAAAGAAGAAAAGAAGAGAACAAAAAAAAACCCTGACGGACCTGGGGGCTGTTGAGCGGAATTGGTGGATTGGGAGGGAGGTTGAGGGCTCTGAGGGCTTCTGACGGAACAGGGGGTTTTTGTGACACTGGGGGTACATCCGTAGCTGAGATCTGAGATATGCAATCATCTCTGGAGCTATCTTCATAACTCATCATCTACGAGAGGAATAAAATTGGCATCGTCCCAATCGTGGGAGTTCTCCACAGCTCCCATGTGCGACATAGGCCAGACATACTTTTATCTCTAACTAGCCTTCTGTGCATGCATATATACTTAGATAAGGATTCCCACAATAAAATTGATTACACTACATGAATTCAAAGCCACTCTTGACCTGTCTCGGAATGTTCATCTGATGAGTTGCTAGTTTCACTGTCACCGAGAACTGAAAAATAAATGTATGATGAGTTTTGTTCTGGTCAAGATTAACATACGAACCCATAATGTGGCAGCCCAAGTAAATTCAAATTTCCGTGAAGTGATATTCCTCTTATTGGTTTGATGTAGTGGCTGGAGAAGTTTGCATCCGTAGGTAACTCAAGTAACAATGCCGTTGATACGCGCTATAATATCCTCTAAACCCATATCATAGCCCAAGAAAGCATTCACTCTTACCCTCAGCATTGTTTAGATCATTACGCTTGACTATTACAGCCTTTTAATCGCTATTATATCCTCCGCCTCGGTCTAACGGGTTCATATATAGCTTTAAGCCATCACTGATCTCAGTTTATCCCTAGAACCAACCTGAACCCTCACGACCGGATGCATCACCTCCCCACGCTCATCCCAGTATCTCGGCACCACCACGTGGTCGCTACTCACCCGCATCATTCGCTTCACCGGTACCAGATCTCCAACGTACATCTCCTCAATCAGCTGCCAGATCCGCCTTCGGTTGCGCAGGCCGCTAGGCACTTTCAGCGAGCTGCTCTCCGCGTCCCAGATGCTCCAGGCCTCCTGGCTGAGCTTGCGCACGAGCAGCTCCCAGTTGGGTTCTTGGCTGCCGTGCTCGCGGCCCCAGCGCGCGCAGAAGTCCCTGACGACGGCGACGTCGAGGTCCCGCAGGAACGGCAGGCATTCGCCGCGGAGCAGGACTTCGCGCCATATCCATTGCGGTAGTAACCCGTTGCAGGTGCCTGGCATGCCGTTGCGCGATGCTAGGAACGAGCATACGTGGTCTCGGAGCTCTGGGGGGAGCGCGAGGAATCTCTTCTGAAAGGATACGGCTTGTGGGATTGCTGCCGTTGCGGGAGGTAGGCTGCTTAGGTTTTCAAGGACTGCGGAGGTTAGGTCGGACACGTGTAGGGGGTAAGCTGCTTCCTATGTCTCGAGTTAACTGCGTGTAACTGCGTGTTAGGGGTATGCTTGATCTGAACTACATACCCATCGCTCAACCTTCCGATCAATCTCCCCGCTAGGAAAAGACCCTGACAACATGGGAGCAAATCGGAATGGCATGTAATAGCTGTGAGGTAATTGGATTCGCTGAGGCGATGCTACAAATTCGATACTCGAGCTCATGAGATACATATCGTCGACCTTGAAGCGCATGCGCAGGACCTTCCACAGGGTACGCAAGTCGCGGACGGCGATATCGTGCGGCGAACGACGCATGACAGTCTCGGCTACCTCAAGACATGCCTCGTGCGTCGCGATATAGTACGGTGTCACTACCCATTCGCCGTTCTCTTCGCGGCCGTATGAGCGGTTGGAATCCACTTCTTCCTGCTCCATATCTGCGTCCCCATCCTGATTAGCGGCGATGATGCGAAGGCGATCTTTCTCAATCACGCGCGCACGGTCCTTCCGTATCTCCCGCGCCGTGGAGATATCCAGTCGTTTAGCATCCCGTTTCTTCCCTCCCCGGTAGTGCTCCTCCAGGTGCTCGAACTCCCTGTCCGGGTCGCTGAGGAGCACGGCTTCCGTCTGCCATCTTTCAGCTGAGCTGAGCTCCGGCGTCGGCGGTAGGATCGCGTCGCCGCAGATAGCACAGCATAGTTTCCCCTCGTAGGGCGCCGGGCTCGACATATTTCCAAGGACGTTTTTAGATCTAGACTTAGTGGTTTCTTTGTCCCTCTTTTCTCGTCCGGATCTGGGGAACATCTAGGAGACAAGGGCCATTATCATTACTACGAGCATGTTGGCAGCGATGACAATGTGGGGTCCTTGCAGTAATAGCTGACGGGCCGGAGTAACTCACTTGGCCTCCATTTATATTTGCCTGCGCGTGATTGGTCGGGAGGAGGTTCGTTGGACGGCGAGATGTCTTACAGCAGGCATAGTAGCAGAGATCTGCTGGGGTCAGCTCTGGATATTGTCCAATGAGATGGTAGCAGCACGTGCCACAGAGTCGCATGGTGTGTTACCCCTTGCAGCCGTGGTCCAGCCCTTGTCTTATTTCCAGCATCCTGGCTATAAATAGAATCCTGATTATGTAAGGCATATCTCTCCTTAACAAGGAGGTAATTTTGAGTCACGTGCCTTGCACCGTTAGAAGCCTGATTAGTCACCTTTTCCCCCCATTTCCAGCTCGGCCCCGCTATCCTTCACCTCTAGGTACCCTTGATGTTCAACCTATTTTCTCCATAATAAACTTAGCTAAAAATGTCTATTTCATTCCGGGATTTGTATGATTGGTCCTTAACACTAACATTGGAGTTACTCCTATCTCGTTAGGAAGAATGTCAAGTTTCAAGCGTGCCGGGAGCCTCGATCGAATCACATTAATTCCGAGCGAAGGCGACGAGGATGAGAAATTCCCACTACAAGCACACGCATTGGATAAACTCGACTTCAACGAAATCCTCACCTTCAGTACCAATGACAAGACTCAACTTGTTCTAGATTGCGAAGACACGAGCGACGATTCCTGGTGTTGTTGTATACATCGTCGTACACTTTCGACTTTGCGTACATCGCATCTCCCCAAGACCCTAGAATCGCACAAATGGAGGTATGTGCGTGTTTTAGCAATTCCTGGTGAGTTATTCGTATTAGTTTCCTGACATTATCTTCCTTGAAATAAGTCCAATGTGGAAACTCATAATATATTGGCAAATATCAAGGAGAACCCCCTTATGCCAGTTGTCGATATGATAAACTCGAGTTTGAAAACCTCGAGTTTGAAATCCCTTCATACAGCAGCATAGCAAATCCGCGCTTCGCGTACGAGGACCTATGCAGAGTTGCAGAGGAAGTCAAAAAGTTAGCTGCCATCAAGTCTACGTCTTTTGTAACAGACGTCGAAACTTTATCCGCCATATTTCATACAGTCCGCGACAAACTCGTCTACACGGAAGATGACAAGGGTATAGAGGGAATGTGTTTCAATATCCATTCCGAGAACGGCGTTATTTTCATGAAGACGCTCAACAGCTCTCGGCTTCAAGGGCTATATCATCATGCTGCGAGTAGCCATTTGATGACAAAAATGGTCCAGCAGCCTTTCCTAATAGGAAATAAATTGAGGGAAAATATGGAGCTCACCCAATTCAAACGTGTGGTTTCGTACAGGTTTGGTGATTATCCTCTGATTGTGGAGGACCCTAATCACGTCACACGCAACGTACCTCGCAGAGAATGGATGCATAGAATGCAACTCAAGGAGAGTGGATTCCTCGCGGAACCTGATCAGCTTGAAGATGATCGGGATCAGAATAATGCTTGCTGCCAAGAAGATATAGGGCCGGATCTCCCACCTTACGTTGTCTTCAAAAATATCACTATGCAGTACGATCGCTGTTCACCTCTAACAAGCAGTCAGGACACAGCCCTCTTTCCTCGCATAGCATACAAACGTGAAGACGACATAACACGATCACAGTTGTGGTTTTCGGGCACCAGAGACTTTTTAGTTGGGTTGTTACCTAATCCTGACTTGAGAGATGACCTCGTGGATACTGGCAGTTTTGATCCCGGTCTGGGTACGAGGGCTGGATGGCCTGAGTTCGACAAATGGCTATCTGACCATCAAGTCGAACTTAGTATGAAACTAGTACATCGAATCTTGGCGTACATCAAACATACTGCGAATAATCTTAGTCAGCGGGGTATCAAGAAATTTCACTTGAAGCACATGAGAAAGTCTGACCAGTACTTCATCGTATCTTTGGGAGAGGAGCACGGGCATTTGCCCGAGGACCTGGTGTCCAGCCATGTAGCCACAGAGCTTGGTAAGGCAGAGGAGAACGTCAAGGAGAAGAAGACGGATTAGTAGGGATATCAGAGGGCGTGATATTCCAGCACCCGGCATGATATACTTTTCTCCTTTTTCATTGCGTCAGATTCCCTAACACTACAAGCCGTAAGACTGCTTGATATGGCTGAACTACAAATACTTTGGACTTAATGGACTATGAATAATCTCGCTGCTGCGGTATATCTATTCCTGCATCACTTATAAGTTTGGCCTATTGCATTTTTCGCCCCTTCCTCAGCACGGCCCCTATCCTTCCCTCCCTGCATGCCTCCATTCCCTCCCCCTGGCAATAACTAGCCATAAAGAGACGCTCAAAATAACCCAGAGTCCCGTGACAAAGACCCCCGTCCACCCCATCCTAGTCCAATCGATGAGTGGCGAGGACACCGCTGCTGCCCCAGCATCGACGAGATGCCAACGTGAAATTTTCGCCGCAAAAGGAGTCGCTTGTGACCCAACTTGCGTATTAACGGTAAGCGTGTTCAGAGCGTGCGTAACACCGGCAATGGATACCCCGCAGAAGAACAAGCACACCTCGATCCCCGCCAACGAAGCTTTAGCCTGCATCGCCCTGCCGTATCTCATAACGACAACGCATGTGAGATACACGAACGGTAGCGAGACTTGCTGGCGCATCTTCTCGATAGATAGGCTCGCTCAGTCCTGCTGGCGGTCCTTGGGTATCGTTATCTTGGCGGCGCGAGCGTGCCACCGGAAGTTCCGGTCCAGGAGGTGTCCGTCCGTGTGCCGGTACGACGGGCTGTCGAAGCCGAGAGGCAGGCAGCACGCGCCGATGATGACGGATGAGAAAACGAAGCAGACGGAGAATTCGCTGGAGAGCGTGGTCAGGAGCATGTAGTACCCGCCGTAGACAAGCGCGCTAGAGCTGAGGATTATGCCGCCAAACCTCTCGAAGGGCATCTTCAGAGAGGTATCGGGCTCGATGCCTTGGCGCCGCTGGCGCTGCTGCTTGACGTAGGCTGGGATGGACATATTCCACCATGAAGACAGAATGCGGCCGTTGCCGACGACCTTATGGCCGGTTTGGGAGAGGAATACGAATAGAGTGAGGAATGGCACGCCCGACAGGATTGTTAAGGACCAGAAGATCGCTCGCCAGCCTAAGTATTGGTTAATCTGATCCCCCGATCACGGGCCTGAGTGCTGGGCCGAGAGTTACGGTTATGGAGGCGTATTCGAGGTATTTCATGGGCCATGCGCGCGTGGAAACGTCTGCAGATACAGCGCTGCCTAGGGCGACGGTCGCGCTGCTTTCGTAGCTCCGTAGGTAGCGGAGGACAAAGGGGGCGGCGTATGAACACTGCATTGCCAGGTCGATGTTATCTGCTAGATACCTACCTACCTAGGTAAATTACGGAATGGATTATGCAGACAGGACGATGTCCGTACGCATCGGAGTAGTTAACGATGAAGGATGGCGCAAATGCCTATCAATTTGCGAGTAAGCGATACTCTGGAGGCTTATTAGATATATTGTCATGGTACTGGAAGGTTGATTAAAGATGTGGAGACATTGAGATCTTGCGCAAGTGATGGTAGCGTAGGGAGTAGATCACACCGGATAAGGGTGATATCATGGCTGTAAAAGGTACAGTTAGTATCGCCACAGCTTTTTCTTGGCAGTCATGGTTGAATAAAGAGGCTTGTCAGTTTATGTGACTTGCTCGCCAGATACCTAATCTTTAGCAACATTACTTCCATTAGCTCCTCCAGAGTCTCCAGTTTCGGCAGCATGGTTTGCTGTTCGTGGACGAGCATCAGAGTAGGCATATTGAGATGCAAGACTTAATGCGATCAACTACCCCCCTTCTTGTTTTCGGCCATCTCCGGAGTAAGTATGAAAGAAGATGCGAATTTTCCTGGCATTGAAGAGGGATTTGATACTCATTAGACTACCGTTAAAACATGAAGGCCTACAATCAAGCTGATAGCTTTTGGTGTACGATCTTCAGGGGAAGGGGCTTGCTGAGGTACACTGGTTGTAGGATCCTTGCGTTCATGTCGAAGAGTTAATCGTCTTTATATAACCCTCTTGATAAGCCAAAAGCCCAGATTATAATTCGAGTCGATGTCATTTCGCGTTATCGTCGCGACTATGCTGGAAGATCGAGGAATGAGTAAAAATCTCTACTCTATTGCCGATTCGGCACCGATTTTCATTCAGGGGTCCCGGAAACAAGATGGTTGGCCGGAGCCGAATCGGCTATTCCCGGTTTCACGCTACGCAGTGCCCTGATTCTTGCGGAGTCCTACATCAACAGTTTCATTGAGAGTTTTATTCTATTTCCAACTGAGAGATAAATAAGTACTTTATCAGCCATTTATTTTCGCGAATCTCAGTTGATCGCCTCAACGCTTAATTAGGTTGAACTTCGATTATCAATAATCATTCCCCTCAAATTCACGATGGCGAGCAAAGGATGTAACGATATCCCACCAGTGTCTTCAGACTATGTTCCAAGGGGAACTTATGAGACTATTGCCGGCTTGAAGACATGTAAGTAGATATTCCTTATGCAGGGCCTGCAGTAGTATTGTCGTAACGGTTACTCTTCAGTACCGATGAAACCAAAAATTCAATTTCACCGTAATATCCTATTATCATACTAACATTCCTTAGACGTCATCGGTCCGCAGTCTCCCCAAACTGCGATCATCGATATCTACGATGTCTTCGGGCTAGCGCCTCAAACGCTGCAAGGCGCCGACCGTCTGTCATCGTCTCTCAACGCGCTTGTCATCGTGCCGGATTTCTTTGACGGCGTGTACATGCAGGAAGCCTGGATGCCGCCCGATACGGAAGAGAAAAAGGCGGCCATGGCAAAGTTCCGGGAAGAGCGGGCCGCCATCCCGAAGAACGTCGAGAAACTGCTCGAGGTGCGCAAAGCGGCTGGTGAGAAGTGGCCTTCAACCGGAGACCGCTGGGGAGTCTTCGGGCTGTGCTGGGGCAGCAAGATCGGGATTCTGGCCTGCGGTAAAGACAATGAGGGGTCGGGAAGGGTGTTCAAGGTGAGCGGGACCGCACATCCGAGCCGCCTGGAGGCCGCGGACGCGGAAGCCCTGACGGTACCGTATATTTGTCTAGCTTCCCCCGGGGAGCCGGCCGATATTGTGGCGCAGTATAAGGAGATTTTAGAAGGACCTGGGAAGGTTGGGGTTGTGGAGACGTACGGAAGTATGTTCCATGGTTGGATGGGGGCTAGAGCAAAGCTGGACGATGAGAACAACAAGAAAGAGTATGAGAGGGGTTACAACCAGGTTGCTGAGTTCTTCGGGAAGTATCTATAGAAAGCAATTATGAGGCACCATCTTTTGGACGATTTGTGTAAAAGATGATGAATTATAGCCTATCCCCTACCGCACGTGGAGGATAGATCCGTGGAGTTGCCGAAGACCCGCTTCGCTGCTTAGCAGTTGAATCAACTGTTACAACAGTAGTCCTCATAATCTCATTAGGCATGCGCTCTACACCTGTTTCCTCATCATAAATGCTATTCACCCAGCTATGCTCGTTTCTCCCGCATCGAGCGGTGATTTCGGTCAGCGTTTGAGTTTGAAAATACCTTGATGCTCTTCGACCACCACTGCTATAGCTAGAAAAGGGGCGAAGTCCATATGAGTCTATCTTCGAGAAGTGCATAGAGCGAGCCGCACTTTCATGCAACTTCTGGAACATGGGCTTGATACACGGAATACAGGAGGCGGTAATTCCCATATTCAATTCGACTCTAAGACCTGTAAGTACTAGATTCATAAATGCGGAAGAATGTAGGAATCTCACGGGTTCCACGTGGCAAGACTGGCTGAATCCCGCAGCACTTCATTGGTTTCCCCCAGTTTCACAATATATATTGGCTTCAAAACGCCTGCGGCACATGCGCTACAAAATAATTAGATTACAATTTGGAAGCACTTGACGAAAGAAACACTTACACGATACCAACAACAAGAACAGGGATTAGTGAAAATTTCTCTCGAGGAGTGGTCTGGATATTCCAAAGTATTATGCTAGCTAGCACAAGAACAAGGTAGTCGGTAATGACGTTGACAACTGCGATGAGGGTTTAGTAACGACAGCCCATATGATAGACCCAGGAAAGAAGAAACAGATAACTTAATGAGGAAATACTTACTCGAATTGGTATACCTGACGCCCCGCATAGTTCCTTGTGACAAGCATTTTGACTCAACACGGGAATCCCATATTGCTGCCATATCAATACACTGGATCATCGACAGGACAAACCGAGCAGATGTAAAGGCCAAAAGGAATACTATGACGCCTTGAATAGTGC
Source organism: Annulohypoxylon truncatum (assembly GCF_022578515.1). NCBI lineage: Eukaryota > Fungi > Ascomycota > Sordariomycetes > Xylariales > Hypoxylaceae > Annulohypoxylon > Annulohypoxylon truncatum. The sequence goes on from NW_025953811.1 coordinate 238,335, forward strand.
GTTTATAGACATGTGGAGGTCCTGTTCGTATAAGGGATAACCCGATAGATATCTTTGCTATTGGAATAGCCCACTGGGAAATCGTTTGCGATACAAAATCCAATTTGAGAGCGACCCTGATCATCTCCGGATCAAGATACACAGAATAGCGCCCTACTCCGTATTGGACTTCAGCGATGATAATTCCCATCCCAGCTAAAGACAGGAGCTAGGTTAAGTTCAATTAGTCGCATATTACCGACGAAGATACTCTAGAACTGCCCATACCATAGCGAAAATGATAGCGTAATCCTGAAAGTTATGTACTCGTCAGACTATTGTTCAACGTTTTGGATTGTAGCTTCATACATCTGCCCCGAAACTCCGCACCATGCATGTACGGACATAAATCTTTAGACAAACGGCAATTAGGGCAGTCGAAGTTGTCGATATCACGGCTCCCAAGATGCTGGGTCCTCGACTTTCATCAGGCGGACGGGCGTCGGGGAGGGGCGACGCTGACATTGTCAAAGTTGGAAATAAATAATATAAACTAATTGACAGCCATCACCGAATGTTGAAAGAGGTGATATTCTCTTTTAGGTAATGGCTGATGCCGAGACATATCCATAGATCTCTTAGTAAAGTTGCCATCCACTCGGGCCCCGCCACTCTTGGACGGAAGCTAATGTCATACGATAGAATGAATCGCATCTTATGTAAATCGTACGGTTGACGCCGATGTTTCTCTATTCGCAGTTGGTAAGAAAAGATGGGTTGGCTACGACACCGGTCCTGTAAACTGGAACCCCTAAATAAGGATGCGGATAGAGGGACCGCCTAGATTTAAGCGACTCAATATCCTAAGAGCTTACTACAAAGCTAACCCCAGATACATAAGTCAAACTCTAGCCTAGTCTACGGATGATAGTTAGCTAGAGGTTATCGAACTCTTATGGTTGGGGAAAGACACAATACCTACACTAGTACTTACTTGTTCCAGCTTAGGGACTGTCGAGTACTCTTTATTCCCGCGATGCTATAATAACATAGGAGTGTCATGAATCTTGACGAAAGGAAAGACTAACTCCGGAACTGAATACTATTGCAACTCTTGAAAGTGACCTAAAAACCGCGGAGTTTTGGGTCGGGATATCTCGCATGCCTAACTCGTAGAAAAGAGGACCACAGTCTTAAATCGTGAATTGATGGGTACTTTGTTGATACCCTCGTACCCTTGTTATATGTGCATCGAATCGTTTGTCCGAGCAGTTAAGATCGTATTGACTAAGCTGGTTCTGGGTTAGTTCTTGAGCCTGGTTAATTCCGTGGACTTGGGCTTCACCTGGACCGGGGTGGTAGTGCCGGACTACAGGGCTTGGAAATACTACGTATTCAATGAATAGTGTATGATTGGTGCTTAGACTTAGCTACTCCATATTGTTCCAGGTTCTTTTCTTTCTTCGCTACAGGATATAAACATAATGCAACGAGAATAAACACCGATAGACAGCGAGAGAGAACCTAGACTATTTTACATTAGCGTATGGGAAGACACTAATCGACCGGGAAAACCTTTGAAGGGAAGGTCATAAGATGTCTAAGATAGTAACAGTAGATTATAAACATATGTGGATATGATCGCCTTGCAGCTATGATTGCCTTGATGAGTACCTACCTAGGTAGTTAGATTCCATGTGAAGAAAAAGAAAAAAGGAAAGATAGGGAATTTGTGAAAACCTATAAAGATATCTCTAGGATGGAACTCCCACCTACGCCGATCTTCCTCAGTGAATACATCATACAGAGATCACATATGCATCATATGGGCTTGGCTGTAAACCACCTATCCAAGCTACCTAGTCCGATTTTTTTCTGAGCTTATGTTATAGCTCCCGTCCCTTCACCATGCATATTTATCGCTTAATTTGCACGTTTTTGCTAACAACTTTAGTGGCTGCTCGATTCAATTCCAGTGAATTCACCGAGTCTCTTACGGAGCTAGAGAACTTACTTAACCAGGCTAGGTCCAAGCAAGCTGGTATCCTGGACAGCAGAGTCAGGAGCTCTGGGAAGAGAGTTCAAACATGTACTTATGAGAAGCTTACGGTCCGCCGTGAATGGTGAGTCAAAATTGTCATCCAAGTTTGACAGAGCTGAAACTATTACTAGGGGATCCTTGAGCAAAAAAGAGCGCAAGGCCTACACGGATGCCGTCCTATGCCTGCAAAAACTACCAGCGAAGACACCTGCTAGCTTAGTGCCCGGAGCTAGATCGCGGTACGATGACTTCGTAGCTGCCCACCTTAATCAGACGTTAAAAATCCACTATACCGTGAGCACTCCACACGTCCCCGTCATGAGGCACCTCTAACTAACTTCAACTAATCTCCAAGGGGACTTTCCTTGCCTGGCACCGGTGGTTCACCTATACCTACGAACAAACTTTGAGGAATGAATGCGGTTATACGGGCTACCAACCGTAAGTCAATCATAAAGCATCGGGATAGAATCAAGCCAACCTAGTTTAGGTATTGGAACTGGGGATTATACGCCGAGGACCCAACCTCTTCACCAATATTTGATGGCACACCATATAGCATGTCCGGCAATGGCGCATATATCCCCAATAAAGGTCCACTAGTCATAACGGTTAGTGGTGATCCGCCGATTTACTTACCACCTGGCAACGGGGGCGGGTGCGTTACATCTGGCCCCTTTAAAGACATGGTAGTAAGCCTAGGACCCGTGAACCTTCCAATTAATAACGGATCTACCGTCACGGGAAGTGGATTAGACTACAATCCTCGGTGTCTCAGAAGGGACATATCTGTCGGTATCAACTCTGCCTACGCGAATGCTACATCGATTGTCAATCTTATTCAGCAGAACAACAATATCGCCGACTTCCAGCAGGTTATGCAGGGTGTTCCTGGTTCGGGATCTATTGGGGTTCATGGTGGCGGTCACTACACCATAGGTGGCAACCCAGGCGCCGATGTTTACGTTTCACCTGGTGATCCCGCTTTCTATCTTCACCATGGCATGATCGACCTGGTTTGGTGGGCGTGGCAAAGCCTCGATTATAAGAACCGCCGCAATGCCATCTCAGGCACGGGAACTTTCTTGAATAGTCCTCCATCACCCAATACGACTCTGGATGACATCGTAGATCTCGGCTACGCCGGTGGGTATCCAATCACAATGAGGGAGCTCATGAGTACCTATGACGGGCCGTTCTGCTATACGTATATATAGATCTCGCGTGGTGGCGGTACTGGGCTCGATCGCAGGCCTATCAATCTGTAAATAGAGATCGCTACAATTCATGTGATGCTAGATACCTTGTCGAATATGAGAAAGGGTCCAACCTTGTTGATATGACCCACAATTAATAGGGGGAGGGGGCTCGCTTTACCTACCTGATAGTCACTAAATGTCAAATGTTCTACATTGAATGAATCCTATAGATAATTGAATTGTGATGGTTGCTACGAGTTAAAGAATTGAAGTAAAGGAGTGATCGAAGAAGATAAGTGAATAGGTAAAGAAACCGGTTTGAGTGCTCTGGTCCAATTTTAATATTGCTCCACGCGAGTCAGTAAAAACTATATATTGACGGGCTCCGGTTGTAATCTGCCCGCATTCAACTATAGAATAAACCACATCCATAGTGTTATCTAGAGCATGAAATCCCTTTCTATCATAGGTCCGAATTAAAAGTCGCCTCTTGTCCCAATACTATCACCATAGCCGTCACATGTTTGTCTAGGTCTAAAATATCTCCTCGGAACTGGTGCATGTACCTGTCATCAACATACAAATCGTTCAGACATTAAAAATTACAGCTCTTTCTAATAATTCTAGGAGAGAAGTCAAGGATCAATCTAATAGGTACCTAAGTGTATAGAGTAAATTTGGTTACATGTTCACAATATATCGCCATGTAACGTATATAGCACCAATCGATTTGCGGTCGACTTAGCTATGGTATAAACGCCGTGAACAGCTCGTCAATTTAGGCAACTTTCGGCCCCAGATCGTTGCTTTCGCCTTGTGAAAGACTCTCCGAGTTGTGAACTCGTCTCCGCCGTAAGCGGCCAGCCTCATCGTGTTCTTCGTCCCACTTTTCTACTTCGCTCAGGGGCACCTTTACCAGACGGTGTGTGTTTGCGCCGTGGTCATCGACGTCCAATATCTCCGGCCGGATCTTATATTTTCCCCACTTTGGTAGTATGAACATCCAGAAGATGTAGTAAATGCCGCACAAGAGGATGATGGCGATACCCACAACACAGTATGTAGCGTACCAGAAAGATACTGTGCCAGCATATGGGCCGCCCTTCGGAGGAATCCACGGTGCTGAGACAGTGTATACTTGAACCAGGATATAGAAGATAACAGCGATGTCCCAGGCTCTAAATTCCGTCCTTGGTAGGCCAGCACGCTTGCGTCGGTATCGGATGATATACACCCCAACCGCAAGGGCCAGAGTAAACAGGCCATTAGGATAGGTAGCCAGACTCACAACTATGCCACTTCATTAGCAAGATATGTAAAAAAGGAATATAGAAGCTTCTCAACACCCAAACTCACCGAACTGGAACGCATCTCCGGCAGGTGGAGCGACGATCATGACGAAAGTCACTACCCATAGCAACAAGTACGGCCCAGCTGGGGTTCCGAAAGGTTTAGTAGATACCCAGAACTCAGTCCACGGCAATACGCCTTGTCTATAATAGAGCGATCAATTAGTGTTCATGTACAGCGAACAGGGACCTTCAGGGGTATCTCACCGCCCAATTTCACGTATCACTCGCGAGTGGCCAATAACCACAGCAAGGAGATTCGCAAAAGCACTCAGCAAGACCAGCACATTTAGTGCCTGTTCAGCTCTACCTTTACCGAATACCGTTATGAAGAAGACACCCGCAGCAACTTCCTTAGACTTGGCGAATTCGTCCTTAGGGACTATAAACTTTTAATTAGCTCCTAAAGTGTAGCTGTAGGGGAGAGAAGCTGGTCTTGAATCTTACCTGCAGCGAAGTACGCGATATTGCAGAGCATATATAGTGTACCTACCGTGAGAATAGATATGGTACCGTTCCTCTTCAACGTTGGGATAGGGTTCTTGATCTCGTTTACCAAGTTAAATGCGTTCGCATATCCCGCGTATGAGAATATGATGTTGACTAGGGCCACAGCAAGGTCGTTGCCGTTGGTTGTCGTCCCTTCAAATGCGTTACGGAAGTTGACTGTCGGGTCAGAGATGTGGGAAACATTTCCACCCAGCACGACGAGACCGGTAATACTGATACTAGAATTGGAGTCTCGTTAGTTTATACCCTTAACAATCATACAGGGGAAATCTAGACTTACAAGATGAGGGTAATGATTTTAACCAAGCCGAGAAGGTTTGATAGCCAGAGCGAGTACGTGTTATGAGCGACCACGACTAATATGCTTGTTAGATTTATACAGTTTTGGAGGGCTACGACGTACAAAGAGTTGCTATAGTGTAGGCAGCGATCGCCACGCCTTTCAGCTGCCAGTCTGTGCCTGTGGTGCCAGCGATCTGGTATATATATCGCGCCAGGACTACAGAGCGTTAGTCGTTCGAACTGTGAAATCCCGCCGTGGTGTTACCACGTACCAATGGCGTTGCTGCTACTGAAAGACAGCAACACGGAGAAAACCGCGAACGAGACTGGGAAGAAATGTTTCGGTCGCGGATACTCTTGTTCCAGGTAAACAACCTCAGATCCAGATCGGTTCGGGAAATAGCTCGCCAACTCGAGATAAACGCTAAAGCCTGTAACCGCCAAGAAAAACCCGATGGCCCAGTAAATTAAAGCAAGTCCAACTGAGCCAGTACTGCTCAGAATTGTTCCGGCTGTGAAGTTTAATAATTAGACCAGGACAGCTCCCGATGGAAATGGATGGTGACTGGAAAGCCTTACGCGTTGAGAAGATACCGGTTCCGATCATTTGGTTAACATTTAGGAAAATCACCGTTATCCAACCAACGTGATATCCTAAAGGCGAGTGAGACTCGACGGGAGCGCCGGCGGCTTCTTGGTAAGATGGCTTTGACCCATTTTCCGCCTTCTCGATGGTATACGCGAGATTGCCGTCATGGATAACCGAGATATCAGAACTAGATGGATTGGTTTCAGCCGCCGGAACCTCCGTGGTGGTGGACCGGGCCCAAAATTTTGGGAACCCCATTGTTTATTAAAGCTTCATCCGCATATATTCAATTCCAAGATATTTCATAGAAGAAAGGAGACTTTTTGATCCTTCATGAGAGAATATCGTCGATACGAATCTCAAGGTAGTCGCACAAGAATCAATCGGAACCGTGATACAGTATCGCGAGCTTTTAAAGATAATGGGAGCATGCCAAGCGGACCCTAGACTTGTGCGATATATAAAGGCGGGATGATACAATCGGCCCTGACAGTTATAAAATCAGTTGCCCGGGCTTCTAGACGCGCGTACGGAATAGAAATACGGTCCATCCGATTCTATCTAACTTGTTTATGCGGACGATATAGATCCATATATGTCTCGGTCAAGGACAGATAGACTTGAGATTGGTTGGTTGGTTGGATGAAAAAGTACATCGACCTTCCTAGGTAAGAGGGGGCCGGCAATCACGCAATGATAGCTGGTCATGACAACCATGCAGCACGGGTTCCCGATGCTACAGAACATTCCATGGCAGCTAAGAAAAGAGGTAACTAACCGGGATCACCATGCGAAACAGTTGTATACAATGTTCGTCATTTGTTGTGGTCGTCGAAATTCGCGGTTCTCTAGGTAGCTTGGTAGATCTCGTGGGAGTATATGGGTCGACACATGGTTAGGCGCGTGCTTACACACAATTACATAGTCAATTTCCTAGTTAGATTTTAGAAATAACGTCTTTATCATTCGGTATTGGCAATAGCTCTTACAGGGTTAGGTTATAGTCGCAAGCTTTTTATTACAAGCCAAGGTATGGACGTACCCTATCAGCACAAGACAGGGCATTCGTTTTTCTCCCACGCGCCAAGTATGCAATGATACCACAAAGTGCGATTTATAGCGTCACAATGAGTCCTTGATTCCAGCCAAGCGGTAACACACGATTTACGTCGCATCAGTCGTTAATATTGCGGCAGTTGAAAAAGAATTGACAGCAATCGCCAAACATGTCTTAGTCGATGGCTCGATGGATTAAACACCATAAAAGAACTATATAGAACCCACAGGTGCTAGAATACTCAACCGCTCTTGTTACCTGCTGACCGAATGTACGGCTCAAGGGGCAAAACCTCTTCCTCTGGCGTCCAACCGTCATACAGCTGGTCCCACCTCCACTTCAACGGCTCCGGTGTTGCCCAAGCGTTCTCAGGGTCGCGCAACCAAAGCCGTAACAAATGCCGCCTGCAAATTTAGTTACTCAAGTTTCAGCTGCGGGTGGGACTTAATTAGGAGATCGACTTACTGCTTCTCAGCCGTGTTTGTGAACCCGTCCCGCGCGTGGAAGAGCGCTAAGTTGTTGACGTATTGGATATCCCCTTTCTGGAAATACGTATTGACGCTGAACTTCTCGCCGAGGAAGTGCAAGGTGTCCAACGCTTCGGCCTGCGCTTCGGTGATGGGCGGGATGTTATGGCTTCGAGGGAGGGCGCCGAATCCGACGAGTGACCGACGAGCATACTGCAATATCACGCGTTCCGGGGTTGATTCGGTAGCTGGCTGATAATACATAAGAGGCCTTGTTATGAACTTCCGCTCGGCAAAACTAAAAAGTGTGATTGTTAGCTTTACGATGTCTGGACGAGGTGATGGTACGAATTAGCTGACTTCTCTATGTCCCAGTTCCCCGTTAATGTGTGGATGAGATCAGGTCGAGTGCGAGCAATCTCGTTATATACCCGCCACGTGCTAGCGAGCTTGCTTGCGCCGCCTTCGGCCGCCGTCTCAAGAGCGAAGAGAGATACGATATCTCCAGAGTCAGTATGGAATACTTGCTTGTCGGTAGTAAAAGCCGGACTACCAATCACATCATTATTCGCAGGCCCACTCAAATCCTTGATGTGAGATAGGGTGACGGCCGCAGGTTTGCCGCCGAACTTCTTATCCTGACGCCCCCGTTTAGGAGCGATATGTGCTGAGATACCTGCGTAGATTATAATGTTATCTTCGCGCGAGTACTCATCGACACGTAAGCCACGTATCACGAAGAAACCGTGACCGTTATGAAGCTCGTCAGAAAGCCGTCGAAGTTCAGTGTGCAGCTTTGGCAACGGGAAAGTCTCCTGGCTTATATGCCCCAAAGATAAACCGAGCGCTGAGTTGACTTCTATCAGTATGAGACTAACCCACATATAAGACGCTACATACACTTGAAGTGTTTCACTGCAAGATCGACTTCGTCGAGCTGGCTCGGCTGGAGAACGTAAGTCCACTCATACGTCTCCGCGAGCTTGTCGCCTTCCCAGACCAGCTTTCCATTAAGCTGCTGAGGTAGGCCCTTAGGGAGCTCTTTGGTTAAATCACCAGACTTGATTCGCCTATCTCTACGGGCCTGATATTTCACAGGGTCCGGATGATACGAGATATCGGGCTGCCCGGGCGGGGCTAGAGCTGGAGGCGTGACAACGTATGTGGCGGTGGCCATAGTTTTTTTTCTAAAATTTCCCCTCTAGTTGTTCTAAGTGGTACATACGTGCTTGGCGACCCTTTTTATGTTCGGGCGACGGGAGTCGAGATGTATTCGTGGGTGTCGATTGCGTCATGTGGGGAAGATATCACCTATTGCGACGATAACATGGGTTGCCGACCAATGAAACCTTCAATATTTCCACTCTCGGTGAAATATGATCGTACAAATATGCTAATAATTTCTAATACATATATCTTCGATCCAATATCAGGTTCTCAAATTTGTTGTATGTAATTATGTAAGCAGGGACCCGAAATCTGCTAGATCTGATTGGTCAGATCCAGAAAAGGGGCATTCCCGATAGAGCATATTTTACAGTCAATTGATATAATTGGATATATCTAATAATGCTTGACAACTATACTTCTTCTAACGCAGCACGTTCATTCTTACTTGATCATGTTGCAATCAAACAGGGTTAGGCCCGGGCCGCATACACTTATTCCTCAGGCGTCTTGGTTTGTCGGCTTTGCGCATCTCAGGGGTTTATTAGCCTCCAAACTTGAACTTGGAAGTTGGCTCTATAAAAGCTCTCCATCTTCGACAAGGAGACCATTGACATAAACGGAGATCGGGAGGCCTAACATTTCACTACCATGATTATAACTAGAGCAACTAGTTGTTTAGCTTGAGGCATCGCGATACCGCATATGAACCTGGCCAAACGAATACTAAATAGGTAGGTAGATAACCAGTATATCAAGTCAACTATCCACAGCCCTCGCTACAACACATCCATAGGTACCAAAGGTTCATATCTGATCATTTCGCCCTGTTGAACTCCTTTATCCGCCACCTGTCTCATCTTAAATCCGTGCCTGGATCTGTGTCATCTTACTCTGGGCTTCATAGTATGAGCAAATCCCGTTCTCGACCATCACAGTCACAATGTCGGAGGTCATATGACTCCACCTCCACTTCATCATTACCGCTTCATGAATACTATCCATCGTCTTGAGCGGGAGCTCGGGCCACATCGTGATCTGCAGATGCATCATGGTTACCTGCGGGATCGACTCGTGGTTTGGATCCGTTGCTACGGTATCTTCATAGAATTTGCTTATTCTTTGAGCGTAGCAACGATCGCAGAATATTTCCTCGAATTGAAGTTTTTGTAGGATTTGTTTGGGGCACCAGGTATCGTGACGTACTACTTTTGGACATCGACCAGACCTTTTATACTCATCACATTCTAGTCTGATATCTTGATTAACAGTGTGGCCGCATGTGCCTTGATAATCTTTCCATTTACCACACATGATAGAATTGGTATTGAACGGATCTCGCAAGGGTATCGTGCAGGGAGGCTGTTGGTTGATGTTGTCTTTATAGATACCCCGATATCCCTAGATCTCCTAGAAAATTCTAGGATTGGCTGATGTCCTTGTGTACCTCGTTAGATTGTGAAGGAAAAGGGGAGAGGAAGATGGCCCCCTTGGGTAGATGCAGATTTTAAAGTCCCTAACAGATAGATTATATTTTTGCACATTAGGAAGTTACGTGTATTGACGTTGGTGACTTGGTATTTATGAATGTTACCTATACAGCACACAGGTGAGACCGACACATGTCACGAAAGCATGGTAGTGCTGTCATGAATTGACTTATGGTAACCCCAGAGGCGGTACTGACCGCTTCCTTAGGGGAACTGGCTCTATGGATATGATACTAGGCTGATAGTTAAGTCTGAGTGCCATATAGCTATTATCTATACACATGACTTAGAGTTTTTGCGCATCTTACGGGTTGTAAATTATCAGCCCAATTCAGGGGTAAATCATTACATACCTGAACGGTACAACGTAAATCTGTCCTTGGTGTGAACAGTAAACTATGGCAATGCCTAGTCATCTACCCAACCTGCACTGAGTGTCACAACACTGCAGATTCAACATACTCAAGTGGTTTGAAGAAAGGTAATCCATCTAGCAATAAGGAAAGCCGAAAGACAGACTCAACGCCCCTTGAAAGAAAACACTCCTTGAGAGCGTCTATCTATTGGATCATGATAAGCCATTTCACAATCCGGAGGTCTCCTATTTGAAGATCGGTGAGGGTTTACTTAGTTATAACCCATAACGCTAGCTTCAAGTTGGATTAGTAGAAAGTGGATCGGCAGATAAAGTTCATATCTTATAATGCGCCGAAGATGGTCAAGAGCTAGCGGGATTCCCGAAGCATGAACAAGATCTCCAGGGATCAGGTACGCATGAGGTGGATGTGGAGTTCTGCTCGAAGGATCGCGTTTTGGCGGACTTAGTCAATCCTTGGCATCGAACCGGTCCCGAACAGCTTCTTCAGCCGGAGATGAAGGAATTCCCGAACTAAGGAACAAAGTACCGCCAGCGAGACTTAAACAAGGCGGAAGAGTACCGAAATTCGACATATTGTAAGTTTAGTCTGAGGGAAGATCTCATACATACCTACACCTTCACTGGTTTCATCTCACGATGCCAAGAAATCACGTCCCTGGCTAGCAAAGCTGGTTGAATTTAGTAACTGTTAAACATTGGCCTTTTATGTAACCGCCATCTAGTCTAATGATATCTACGAGCATGCAAATAGGAGACCCATACAACCAGTACAAAAGTATATACAAGAATCCACCAAAATCCTTTTATAGAATCACCCCTTTCTACATCTAAGCAGAAGCCCAGTTCGGGGTCCAGTCGACCTAGCTTATCATTAGCCCGCATTCACCCTCCAAGCCGCCGTAAATCGTCTCTAAAGGCCCGAAAAAAAACCAAGAAAAAGAAAGGAATTACTCACGATATTAGGATCAATCCTCTTCAAATCCGCCACCCCAGCATTCGCCGCATCAATCGCAATCTCATGCTTAAGCAACTCGATAGCGCGGCTCACGCCCTCGGTACCATAAACATTAGCGTACATAAAGGGGCGGCCCACACCCACGGCCCTGACGCCGAGGGCCAGCAGCTTGACGACGTCGGCGCCGTACCGCACGCCGCCGTCGGCGTACACCTCCGTCTGCGCGAACACCTCGGGCGCCTTGTCGCGGATCTCGATCGCGACCTCGAGCGGCGAGCGCGCGCCGTCGATCTGGCGGCCGCCGTGGTTCGACAGGTAGATCGCGGGAACGCCGTGGCGCACCGCTTCTTGCGCGTCCTCGACGGTTTGGATGCCCTTGAGGATGATGGGCAGGTCGGTCATCGTGGTGAGGTGGTCGTACAGGTCCCACTATATAGATGCGTCAGTTAGTCCATGTGTTAGCTTCCTCTCAATGATTTAGTGTATAGGATGACGAATGCGCTTGCTGCGGCGTTCTTGGCTTGGGCTTGGCTGGAGTTGGATGCGGCTTACGGTGATGACGGTGTAGGCGGAGTCGCTGGATGACGTGTTAGTCTGAGCCAAGTGCGGCAAATGAGGGGAGATATGCAGGTGCTGGACTTACGCAGAACCAACGCCGTAGCGGGCGGCGCGGTGACGGTTGCCGTCAGCGGCGGAGTCGATGGTGAAGACGATGGCCTTGGCGTCCGCGGCCTTGGCACGGTCGAAGATACTTTGGGTGGCGGTGTCGTTCGAGTCGAGGTATACCTGCTGGAAGGTGACCTGGCCGTCCTTCTTGAAGGCGGTGATCTCTTCGATCGTCAAGCTGGCGTACAGCGAGGGCTACGCCGGACGGCTAATGTCAGCATGCTCTTGGCATTAGGGGAAGGGGTTTCGGATTTAGCGAGCTATGTAGGTTCGTACCATGTATAGAATATCTCCGTCAGCGGCACCCTCGACGAGACCCTTCTCGCCGTCGACGTTGCCGTAACCACCTCGAGCACAAGGGGTGATGAAGAAGGGCGCGGAGAAGTTGTGGCCTAAAATCGTAGTCCTATATCACGTAAATCAGGTTCCGATATGATAAGAGGCGGAGGTGTGGGTTAGCATACGGGAGCGTCGACTCGATGCCGGTGATATCCACCATGGTTCTGGGCTTTAGTCTGTAGCGGTTGTAGGCCTCGAGGTTATTCCGGTACGACCACTCTCCAGCTGCTCCATTACGGTAGTAGGTGTAGTTCATAGCGGGAAGATGCCTCCGCGCCGCCGCATCGAAGTCTGGTAGTCCGACTAACTTGTCCAGCGGCGGCAGCTCGCCGGTTGCCAGGTCCGCGAAGTACTCATCGAATCTTTCATCTCGTAAGTCTTCCATATTCTTAACTTTCACGAGTCAGGTTCCGGAAGACTCACCCTGTGTCCGGCTCGTTCAAGAAAGGTCGAGCCGCTAGAGCTCCGCCGAGCATACAAAGAGAAAGAAGAGTAGAACGCATATTGAACAAATACCGCGAATGAGTGACTAGAAGTAGACTAGAGGCGAAAGTTGGTGATGAGGGTGCTTCAGAATACTCGTGGGAAGTGGTACAACTTAAAAGGTGTTGGAAAGTCGCGATCCTTTCATCTTATTATAACAATGTCCACTCCGTCAACCTTGGCTAGCTCTGTCTTGGTTATTCGCTAATATGGAAGGCGGGAGTCAGCCATGTGTTAGCGTGCTGATCAACTTTGTCATCGTCGCCAAGAGCCGAACTCTTAGGAATCTTCAAAAGGGCGAGGTCGTGAGTGGAGATCCACCTTAAAATTGTAGGCACACGCGACCTGCTTAGGAATGCTGGGATTAAGGTCAAAGGATTCGGTATATTCCTTGTCTCTTTCCTATCTCGGACCAACTCTAACCAGTTGCGTTCTCGTATATAAAGTATCATGACGTCCATTCCGGATCTCTTGGGTCCTTAAAGATCACGATTAAGTGATATCGGCAGGTCTTCGGAGCCTAGCTAACCAGGTCCCGGGAGCGTTATAGATCTTGTCGGGCTAGACTCGCCGTCGATGCTCGGTTGGGCTACCGATGCCTTTCTAGAAAAGGCCATCTTCCCTGTTCAAATCATACCAGGTTTGTACCGACAGCAGGTGCAAGGTACCGGTGGATACGACATTTTAACTTCATCTGGTAACCTTGATCGCGGCTCCGCTGATTAGAATACGCGAAGTTGCACTGCATGACGATCGAAGATCAGTGGAGACGGTGCCACGATGTTGCTTGCTGGCATCAGTCTTGCTACATAGTACATACCTTCTTAGGTAGGCAGGTACGTAACCCCGTACGTAAAGGACATCGTCGCATCTGATAAGCCAAATTGAACTACGCCTTGTATAAATCCCGAAGTGGCTCTGCAGCTAGCTAATGATCGGGAGCTAACTACTGTAGCTCACACTAAGGCCGTTAACGGTATATCCCGATCCTAGTGCGATCCGGTCTCCTCTACTGGAAAGGCAGGTACGTAATTCTATGCGAATGTCTGAATAGCTTCAATTTAATAACGGGCATCCACCTGAGCCGTTAAATTTTCACGTTACGCTGGTTAATCCACAGAAGCTTTGTTGTCCACGGCTAAGGTTGGACCAAATCTAACCAACCCAAACTACCAACTTAGTAGATGCGCTATCGAAGGTGAGGGATAGGGATGATGAAGGCACAATCAATCGTGCTTAAACCCGAAATCGGCCGAAGAGACTTCAAACTTTTCTTCCGAATAGAAATCGAGACGGCCGAATCATTCCCGTTTCCTTCCATCTTGAACCAACGTGTCCGGGCCCTAAGACGGAAGAAGTTACGGTGCCCAGAGAGGCGATGACGATCCTTTATGCCGCAGGATCCAGTGATTTCAATTCTCTGGGCGGGAAATGCAACCCCAAGTCACTGGGCGGATCTATCTAATTCCCAACGTATAACATGATAAGAATGCGCCAAGTCTATCCCAGTTTGGGACGGCAAGAAGACATGGATGAATTATGAACGGGATTGGTAAGGCCGTATGATGATTCCATAACCTGGAATCGCCGTCGCTCTTGGCAGCTTAGATGAGAAGGGATATGTTCGCATCTCACTGCGATGAACTCACGTAATCATCCATGTCTTTCGAGATATTGGGCAATATAAATCCCTTTTGGACATTCAATAATACTTCTAAAGCCGCGGGGCGCAGGTTGACGCGTGCAAAATTGGCTTGGCAGAGCACAGGGGGTGTAGATATATATTTTAGCGTCGCCGATGTCGTTCAAGATTTACTGAAGAAATACCAACAGGTAATTATATAGAGCGTGTTTTCATATCGTAAGCGATCCCTGACGGGAATAAGTTCAAATTCTTTTTAATTCATATCGGTGGTATTGCTAGCAAATACGAAACTATGGAGCAAAGGTAACATCGTTAGGTGGGCATTGCTAACTAGAATAATTCCATGGTTCTCTACTTGAGTTCCAATGCCTTCCATTTTGCTTTCCGCGATCGTTTTTGGTTCGAAGTTTGATGCTTTCCATGTTTACTTTCGGCTTCCGCGCCATCCTTATGGTCGGCTACCTTAGATGCTTGCTGTTGCGGTGAATTCTTCCAGAACCGCGCCGCAGAGTGATCCGTTGGTCGTGAGGCAGGGGACTCCACGCAGCGAGAATTGGATTCGTATGGAAGACAACCGGGAATCATCCCTAGAGAATTTGAGCCTACTTCAACCTTTTTGTCTCCCTTCAAATCGTTGCCCGCCTTCTTAGGCACTCCTAGCCACGGCACTTTGGTCGCACCATTCAGGGGCGGAAAGTTCTCCTTGGGTTTCTGATGCTTCTGATGCTTTTGATGTTTCTGATGTCTCTGGGGTTTATCATCTGGAGCGCTCTTGTTGACGGAGGAATTCTTAATGGGATCATCGACATGATCTAGAGCCCATGCGCCTTCTACTTGACGGACGTGACTTGTTGACTGAACCATCGGGATCTTCGAAGGAGGCTCTGCAGGAGGAGTATGTCGTACCTCCTCGACTCTCGGCTTTGGGGCCCTGAACCTGAGCTTGCACTCCTTAGGTCTTTCTTTGATGAACATGACTCGAACCTCCGGAATAGGATGGTTCTCCCCTAGCGTTCTTGGGCTTCCGCTTCGTGCGCCTACGTCGATATCGGGATCAGCGCCATATAAATCAAGATGATCCAAGGTCTGAAGGACGTCATCTTCTGCGCCGAAACTCGTCTGGCCAAGCACCTCGTGGAGAGGGGTTATACCGCGAGAATCGGGAGCGTTTACACGCGCTCCACGTTCGAGCAAACGGAGAACCACGCTAGGCACAGCAAAACGGCAAGCAGCATGCAAGGCAGTCATCCCCGTTTGTTCGTGGACGATTGGATTGACTACTGTAAACATGCATTCGAGAAGACGGATTGCGATAGACACATGTCCTTGAGCCAGAGCCGTGTACAAAACACGAAATCCATTTTCGTTTGCTGAGTTAGGGTCGGCTCCCTTATCAAGCAGGAGATTTACAGCTTCACTCAGTCCACGGCTGGACGCAAGCTGAAGAGCAGTCTGTCCTGAACTATCGCAATTAAACGAGCGCCAGCAGCTATGGCCACAAGCATGGATTCGTGGAGTGGTCGTCTTGGCCTCTTTGTCTGCGTTGAAGTCCAGTAACGCGCGGACGGTCTTTTCGGTCATGCTTCCCCAAGGCGCGGATGAAAATTTATCAAACCGAAGATAAGGAAGCTTCTTCGATACTGCGCAATGCAGAGCGGAATAGTTCAAAGGGCCTAGACTATCCGGATTGGCCATGTTCTTCAATAGGAAGTGTGTTGTTCTGGGAAGAGCGTATGTACAGGCAATACGAAGAGCATTGTCGAGGGCTCTGGAGCTGCTGACGCGACATTGTGCCAGTGTCATGTAAAGGGGTGTTAGATCGGGATAATTTCCCATGTCGGAGTTGAGGTACGTTCCGTGCTTGACTAGACGTGCTGCTACTCTCGGTGCGTCTTTAAGGATTGCGACTTGAAGATAGGTGACATTGGGGTTTTCTCGAGCCTTTGGCAAAGCCTTGAGAAATTCCAGTGAATAGAAAGTACCGAGATCCTCTCGAAATTTCGGAATGTATCTGAATAGTTGAGACTTTAGTTAGCATGCGTAGGGTGAGCTGGGAGCGTTGCTACTCACCCATTAAGGTCAAGCTTCGATCTCTGTGCTAGAATCCACTCCACCAAGTTAACCGAATCGTGCTTTATGGCATGGAAGAGCAGCGTGATCAGTGCTGTGGTTCCAGACTGTTGGTTTGCGATCCTCCGCCGGTAAGCGCGTTGGAATACTTCATCGAAGAGCAGCCAGTGGAGTCTCTTGTTTAAGAGACTCACAGTGCTTATATCGCGAACGGGAAGGTAGCTGAAAATCTCGCGAAATAATTCGTGCGGTAAATCTTCCAGTCGAGCCATCTTTGTGAGAGTTCACCTGCGAGTAGGATCGCAGAAGGACTTAGAGGTTCTGTGAATTTAAGTGATTCTAGTGGGAGAAGATGCTGGTTAACATGTCAGTAACTATTTCTACTTGGTGTTAAGCAACTCGTAAAGTATGTTCCAGAATAGACCGTGTTAAAATTGCAATTAGAGATTGTTCTGGTATCAATACTCCACCAGGGCTGCAGCCAGTTGATGGGACGGCAGTTTGCTACCTATAATCCAGTAGGAATAAAACGAGTACGGAAAGAGCCCCACTGTGAATGGGTCATAGATCCCATCTATAAACGCTAACTATGATATATTAAGAAAGAAGAAACTTTACTCTGAAGAAAGAGTGAGTTAGTTAAACATATTCCTCCTTAGCTCGACGAATAACGTAGCCAGTAACCACGTAATAGAAAGGCAGATAGATGTACTAGTAAGGGTTATTATGGACACCTTGAGAGTATATAAAACTTTGTAGCCAGTAGAATAAAGACCCAAAAGGTACCTAGGTAGGATAACTGACTTAGCAAACGCCACTGGACTTCTATCCCGTCACCAAGAGATGTAAATGCATTCCGGGTGGAACAATGGGTTGTATCTCACTCTTTCCTTGAAAAACATCTTATATACTTGACAGAATCTTTCCAAGAAAGTACTTTGAGACTACCACGCGAAACTCTCGTTATGCCACCACACGTCACGGCCCTTCTTCACATACGCTCCGACGTAGGACCTCAACTCACGAGCCATCTCTTCCGGGCCGCATACCAATATAGCAACTCGCTCTTCAAGCCCTTGTCGGAAGAAATCGTCAACGATTCTCTGCAAATTGGGTCGTTTGTGAATTTGCCGGGCATCAGTGGATATGTCGGTTAATTCTACCGCTTCGCTTTCGTCGCTCAACCTGGGTACCGTGCTACTGTTCGTAAGGGTGCTTCCAGTCAAGAACAATTGGATGTTCTCGTCGTCTAAAATGTTCTCTGCAGTGTTAGAGGTAGGCCAAGTGGCATCGCCAGCGCCGTGGACTGCCCACACCATCTGTACACGAGCTGCTGGGTTTTCATTTGCAATTAAACCTATGGTATGTTAGCCTTTGGCCACGACAAACGTATTCTAATGTTAAGCATGCGTCTCTGACTCTCTGTGCTAGGATTTCTTCCCGTTTAATCATGTCGGGACTATCCTTTATAGACGCAGACTTTCAATGTGAAGTTATCATTAAATGACGTTAACAACTTACTGCATTCTTGTTAGTATTTACATGAATGGGGCACATGAAGGAACCATTGGGCAGAACAGAGGCTGATTATACGTACCGGTATAGAGGCAAGATGAATGTAGCACCAACTCCACCAGCGACAAAAAGAACGCGATGGAACTCGGGACCTCCCAAGTTCGGGAACCACGTCGCACACCCATAAGGCCCGTCAATATTGAGCGACACCTTTGCGCCATCTAACCCATCTTCTGCGAACTGAGTTAGAGTTCTAGTCATAGGCCCCCTATGACGTCGCGCAACTAAAGTCAGATCCCCAGACTCTTCGTCTACCGATGCGATCGTGAACGGGTTGAACACGCATTCAAAAAGGAGGTAGGATGGCGAGAAGATAGAACTACGGCGAGAGGCAGGCGGGATACTCAGGTACACATGCATCCCAGGATACTTGCGAAAGCGGTCGATTTTCTTAGAGGGGATGCCGGCTACGATCTTAACTAGACTCGTTCCAGGGATCAGCTCTAAGGTTGCAGGTGCCGTGACAGTATCGAATCTTCGTTTGGCGATATCGATGAGGAAGACACCGAGTGCCTCAATCACATACTGGCGACCTCCGTGGTGGGAATGGAAGAATATGGCAGGCGGGAGCAACATTGCTACTGTAAGGTGGGTGATGAAGAAGACACGGTATGAGTATTGGCGTATGAACTTGATAGCCGTGGCATTCATGAAACTCATACCGACGATAGAGGCAAGACCAAGGGCTGGAATTAAGCGGACAAGGCGTTCGGTCAAAATTCCCTCCTGAACATAAAAGTTAAGGTATAGGCATGCATGTGTGAAGAGCAAGAAATAAATGACCCATCCAAGAACGCGATGCCATCGATTAACTTGCTCATGAGAAGACCCGAATGCGAAAGCAATAGGGTTCAGGCTCTTAAGCGCCATCAAGTACTGTAATGGAAATTGCGACAGTGCGACTTGTCCAAATCGCTTGGTTAAGTGAAGATAATCTAGATAAAGTCAGTGCTCTTGCCTCTAGGTCTCTAAGATTCATCATAATGAATAAGCACCTAGGTAGACTTACCATTTCCAGTACCCATCACACATAAAAAAACAAGCCAAAGAGTCCATCCAGCGCCGACGAATATCTGATCTCGCTGTCCCCAACTTATGCCTAGGAACGTAACATCATCACCCAGCCACCACACGAACCTTCTATAAGTGCTAGCCCATACGCCCATAACAGAGCGCCTCCTCTGCTTCAGAGCTGGAGAAGCCGGAACAGCTTCGTAAACTCCGCGTTGCCCTTCCGGCGAAGCCCGTTTCACCAGCCACGATCCGAGCCGGAAGAGCAGGACCACGGCAATGGGTATCAATGCCGAGAGCTGAGCGAACGCAGCATACCTATCGAGGACCTGACGCCTGGCCTGCTTTTGCGCAGCGTCGAGGTCGACGAATTGGTACGGCCAGCCCATCTTTCCCGACAAATCAGCTCCGGAGCTGATTCCCGCTTTTTTTTTCCTCTCTGGAAAAATGGCTTATGTGTACCGATGCGCTACGATTTTACCCGGACGGATGTCCCCGGGGCCTTTTAGAACTGGGGTAGGCTTTTCGGAGGCTTGAAGGCCGTCTTGAGAGTTAGAATTAGGGCCCGTTCGATACCTGAGTACCTAAGAGGTTTGGTCGAGGCTCTTCTCCTTCTCTTCCTGGCATTGATAAAATGAGATTGCGGAAGGATTGTGTTTCCTGTCACAAGCGCCACGATAATGGGAGATCAGCCACAGTTACACGCGGATCGCGAATTAGCCACACTTCAGATACTCCGATCCCGTAGAAATCTCATGGCTAACCGCGATCCGATGTGCAACAAAGCCAGCTAAGGATGCATTTCTGACAATGAAATCGTTAACTTCATATATTGATGCTAGCATCATAGAATATTGTGTAATTTACAAGCATGGCTGCATGGGCACACTTGAAATCCATTCGAATTGCCACATGGTATGACTAACACAATTGAGTTTGTGGATGCTTTAGTGGGGCTAAGACACTCAAACGCTAGTCCCGTCAAGGTTAGCAGGAAAGCCCACTTGCTAGCGTGGCTTCTTCCAATGCGTTTGACTGGACCTAATTTGGCCCCCTATCCACAACTTCAAAGTTGATTTCGAGTCACTGACCGCCGGTTCGTCACAATTATATAATTGCCAATAACAACGTTTTTGAATATCAAATGGCGATACTTCGTCCCATCCGTATCTGGTTTGGTGGTCTAGTGGTATGATTCTCGCTTAGGGAAAACCTAAAGCTGATATGCGAGAGGTCCCGGGTTCAATCCCCGGCCAAACCCTTCTATTTTGCAAATTTAACATCTGGTGTTGATTCTTTTTGCTCTGATGTTCTGCCGTTGGCAATCCGTGGGTGTAAATCTCGTTTGGAGAAAGTACGCCTAATTTAGGGGTATTATTATAGGGTTCCAGCCACATAAGCAGCCACTAACTACCAAGTTGTGGCTTGCCAACAAAAATTGATTTCTCTTCAAAGACGAGATCTTCTCAAGGTCAAATTGAGGCGAGATTTCACAATGATATTACTATTTTATTCCAATATTGATGAGAATGCCGTATTGTGAAATGCATATGTATAAGTATAGCTATACGTGTCAATCCCCTTTCGCGAGGGAAAGCTTTTAGCCATTGTCCACAATCCCAAAAACGTCAGCGAAATAATAGTGAAAATAAATAATGAAAAAAATAACGAGAAAAAAATTGCATTAGCCGCGAATCGAACGCGGGGCCCATCGATGGCAACGATGGATTTTACCACTCTATTCAAAGTTAGTTAATCGATGCTAACAGGAATGCATCGTCTGAAGATATACTCACAAACCACTAATGCCTTGGTTGTTGCGATATGCGACTTGGATGTGGAACTCAATGAGTTTATTTTAGTCTGTATACCTAGGTAGGGGCACGCAGTCTATTCACACAGTTCCAATAACCCGACAATTTTGCGATGCTCCGCGGAAAGGCCGGTAGCTGAAGACCGGCGGAGCCTCATGCCCCACGAGCTTAAGCAAGTGCCGAGACCACCCCCATCCGTCTCACGAACCATCGCTAGCGCACAGGTTTATCCTATTCTCACGGATGTAAATAGCATCCTACCCCCTAGTCAGCAATCAGCAGCCGTAGCGTAACGGGACAAACATACCATCATACCCTCCCACCCAAACCAACTCATCACCCACGCGAAAAACGCCAGCCCGCCCCGCCAAACAACCTTCTTGACCCGCGGCCTAAGCAGCTCCTCCACCACACCCCTCGCGTAAACAGCAGGATCCTCATTCCTCGCGACCTCCAACATGCGGCGCCCCTCGATCCACGCCCGCGCAGCGCCGTACCAGCTGCGCTCGGGCAGCCGCGCCACCGGCGCGTTGGCGAACAAATCGCTGCCCACGCACCCGGTCTTAACCGCCACGACGCGGATGCCGAGCGGCGCGAGCTCGGGCCGCATCGACGCGCCGAGGACCTCGACGGCGGCCTTCGACGCGTTATAGAGGCCGAAGAAAGGGGGTCGGAGCTCCGAGTTGATGCTGACGATGTTGGCGACGATCGCATCGCTTCCGGGTCTACCGCTATCATCGTGTTTCTTCTTCTTCGAGCCTACGGCGGAGGAGGAGCGCAGGAGCGGCAGGAAGGCGTGGGTCACGGCGATCGTGCCGAAGACGTTGACGTCGAAGACGCGCCGCGCGTCGGAGACGGAGGAGTCCGCGAAGGGCATCACGTGCATCACGCCCGCGTTGTTGACGAGGATGTCGAGCTTGCCGTCGGTCAGTTTCGCGACGTGCGATGCGGCGCGCTCGATGGAGGCCGGTGACGTTACGTCTAGGACTAGCGTCTCGATGCCGAGGGCTTGCAGGTGGGTGAGCAGCGCCTCGTCGAGCCCCGTGGCGAAGACGCGGTGGCCCCGCACGTGGAACTCGGTCGCGAGGGCGGAGCCGATGCCGTGCGGGCCGCAGCCCGTGATTAGCACCGTTCTGGCGGGCATCTAAATAGATTGTTTCGGGTCGTGGAATCAATAATGTGCCCCTTCTCAGCTTCACTAGTACCTAAATTAAATCAGTTGAGATTTGGGGTCGCGGAAGTTTAAGAGATAGAATTGAAGATAGGTATGTACAAGCTTTGACCATAGATCCATCCTAGAAAAGAGACGGGGCGGGACGGTGCTACCTGCAAATGTGGTTGCTGTAACGTCTGTTAATTAGGAATATTAGTGAGCTTTAAACGCTGTTGCGGTTCCAGATCGTACCCAGCCGCAGTGCCTTAAACCCGCCCGGAATACGCCCCTTATCCCCGCTGTCCTACAAACTACAGAGGGGTAAAAACAGGGGTAAAAACTTGGGTTCAGCAGCGACCACTGGTACCATTTACTTTTCACTACCTAAGTACCTACCCAGCAGGTACTCAATATCTAGCAAGAAGCATAAGTTGAAGGCGTCTTTCTCTGATCATGTAGAATTGAGATGGATATCTAACTGAAAAAATTTCATTGTTGTATCCATAGGATCTAAGGTTCGCGAGCTTTGATGTGCTGAAAGATCTTGACAGCATTATCCACTATCACAACAGGTAGACAAGTCATTATACCCATACAGCACATTCATTGAAGTCAAAACATGTTGTGGTCATGAATCCTTGGTTAATTAAACTAAAGCTTGCACGGAGATGTCTCAACTTCGAAGCAATGAGATTTTGAAGATCATGAAGAGACGTCATTTGTCTCCTGCATACTCCAGGATACCCGTAGAACACATCCTACATTGCTCGTCCTTGTATCATATGTGTCCACTCCTCGGTACGGGATCTTCTGATTAAGATATGAGCTCTTTGTATGCATATTCCCTCCCGCTTTTCTTGGCCAAATCGGCACCTGTGTACCCATCCCTGTCCTTGGCATTGATATCGAATCCATCCTTGACATATTCCTTTATGTGTGTTATATCGCACCAGAAGTGCGGTCTGAAGCCAAGCTCGCTGTCGGACTTCTCTAGAATCCAATGGATGTAGGTCTGATCCTCTCTAATGTAGGCTTTATTGAGCCCACTAACCAGCAGGTTGGCCATGAAGGAAAGCGTTTTTGAACGCTTCCTTGAGAAGTCTGTGTCACAAAGCTGTCTTTGAAGTAGCTCAAAGTGGCCGAGAGAATTCAGGCGCTCGGCGATCGCTTTGGTCACTTCAAGATTCCTGTCGCGCATCATGGCTCTGTATAGTGCGGTAGTGATACGGTCACCCACGTAGCCAGGCTCCTCACGACCAAGCAGATAGATGGCGTTGCTGACGCATTCACTGTGGACAGCCATTTCGAGAGGATACCAACCCCAAGATCCTTTGGTATCTACTCCCATGCCGTGACTGATAAGGAATCCGAGCATTTCTTCGTTGTTCGGGAGGGAGGCGGCGACGCACATTGGATGCCACTCGCGTTCGTATGAATAGCTAATGTCGGCGTAGTCTTTGTACCCCCGAGAAAGCAGGACTTTGATAACTCCGTACATCTTATTTACCACGGCAAGGGTCAAGGGTGAGATTATAGTATGCCACTGGTTCCAGCCAGGGTGATCCAGGTGCTCGGTATGGTGTGCTAGGGAAATTGCAGTGTCTTCTTTGCCATACCGAATGGCGATACCGAGAGGTGTGAGAAAGTGTTGTCGTCGATCACCAAAGTTAGATGGATGACTTGGCGACACGTCACGAAGACGCGCTCCCCGGTGTCTTCGAGTAAAGGTTCTCGAGTACGGTGAAGGTGCGTCCACAAAAGCTCCAGCCTTGACAAGTAATTCGACGATCTCGGTTTGACCATTCCTGGCAGCAATTCCGAGAGCTGTCTTTCCCCCTTCAACTTTCAGGTCCAAGTATCGTCGATCGGTGTGCTTTGCTTGCCTGAGAACCGTCTTGAGCATTTCTGTATACCCCTTCTGGGCAGCCCAATAGAGAGCGGTCCTTCTTATCTTGAAGACAACTGGACGGTTCAAATTTGTCTGATGCTTTCCGAAGTACGTGGATGGATCGAGAGGTTCCCATTCTCGGAAAAGCCCCTCGTCCTCGTCACTGCGGTCATCAGGGTAGCTTTCGTCCGATTCGTCGTCGCCAGATGATTCGTCATAGCCCCTTCTACGTTTCCAAATAGGACTGTAAACGGGTTCGGATAGTATAGCGTTAGCTTTAGCTGCATTTTCCAGATATATGCGCTTGCACTTGTCCTCCTTTTTTAAGCTGTATCTGATATCCTTCCGATATAATGGCGGCCCTAAGATTTTGGCTAGGGTGCGGCATGTCTCACGAAGGGAGCAGATATCATCCCATTCATCGATTTGCCCTTCCTCTACCATGATGTAAAATACATCATAGCTAAGCTTTTGGCCACCGGAAGTACTGAGAGGTGTGGTCGACATGGCGTGTTGATTTAGCTGAGCGGGTGGGTAGTGGGTTTTGTAAAGATGGTTAGATGGCGGCGGCGACTTGTGACTAGGGGAGCAAGAACATCAGTTGAGACAATTCACTATATCGGTGTGAAGTAGAATATTACTTACGTGTCTAGGTATGTCGAAGTTAGTTGTTGTGTGCGGTAGAGCTTCTCGTCAATGTTATCAGCCGTGATGTGATATTGTTCACTTATGATGTGTGGGTCGAGTAAGTGATCTTGTACGAGAAGAATGTGTCTGTGGTGTGTGGACAATGAAAAATGAAAAGTAGAATTCTGGAGGATTGTTCGATTGTTATATACCTTTTCGTAGAGTGGGCCGTATAGAGTCGACACAGTTGCTGGGAAGGTGCGCTAGGTGGTCGTTATTTCCAACTTCAGATAACGAAACGTCACACCTGTTTTTTTCCACCATCAGGCAGTGAAAATTTTCCACTGAAAGCATGCTAAGACTGGATAGTATGGCCAAAGCGCCCAATGAACCGTGGGAAGCGCTGTTGTGTGATACTGTGACTGCCCGGGAACTTCAAAGAGGCAACAACGACGTGCGAGATATTACCTAATCCAACGCAAATTTGTCTTTGAAGTGGATGATAGCGCATCGCCGTAGCCAATTGACGTAACTTAGAGCGCAATGATCAGTTACTAGTCCATGTTCGGATGATATATAAGAAGGCATGTGACTCAATCGTTGAGTGTCCAAGGCAAGAGGTGAATAATCATGGCAGGAACTGACCCATTGGGTACCTACGAGGTAGGATAAGACCGTATAGAGTAATCTGTACACACTGTTATACCATATGTATAGTAAGTAAAAGTAATACGCTTGGACCCGCGACTGTGATCCCAGTTGATCCGTCCATTATTTTCTTTAGATGTTCCCATGACTTCTATTCATACTATAGCACCGTGGATGAAGGATGTGATAGGAAATGTCATCTTACTCTCTAGGAAAGTAATGAAGTCGTGAAATGCTCAGTTTTCCGTCAAGACTATTGTTTTCGGCAAATACAATCCTCTGTATTGTTAGGTAACAGTTAGTTACGATCCCTTCGTCCCCCCTTGATGTTAAATCGGAGTTCTCTTCATTCTCATCCTGACCCACGATCTTATCGCCTCATGACACCAAAAATCCCCCTTAGTGGCCTACTCACCTCACTATCCCCGTGTCGTTCTACATACCTAATCAAGAAATGTCCATCCAACCACAACCTTGACGCGAAAATCAAGTCGTGTATCTATGAGTACGAAGTAGATGATACAAGGTATAGCGTTTTCTTGGTCGATAACCACTTGCTCGACCCTCCGATGGTGAAGGGTAAAAGGTAGCGTAGTATCGCGAAGAGGATGTTGCCGCGATGTATCATACCCTTTAAGGAGTAATAACTTAACGATAATTGGCATTCCACAAAGTGCGGCTACGTAAAGTGGGCTGAAAATCGACCTTCCATCCTCATCTCCCCTTAGTGTAGTGCTCTGCGCTAGGATGATCGCGGTAGAATCTTTGCGTGCCGCAATAACCAGTGCAAGAGGAGTAAAACATAAGGAGCGGAATGTTTAACTTTCCCCTTTCTGGAGGAATTCTTCTTCGGGGATTGGGGCGTCGCTGTAGCATCCAGCATCTAGAAGTTCGTGGACAATCTCGGCACGCCCCTTCTCCGCAGCGAGGGCCAAGGGCGTTTGGCTGAACGAGTCCTTCGAGTCCAAGTATCCTGAAGATATCTTCAGTGCTGCTTTGATAACATCATTTGCAAGCTCAATATTTTCATACCTGGATGTCCAGTGCAAAGCCGAAATTTGAGGCTGAGAAATACACGGCCGCTTTAACATCTGTATTTCATGAGGCGGAAAACGCGTCCATCTACAATCTTCTTCGGGTGCAGTGCGTTCGATGGCCATCATTTCAAGTACATCAAGACAGCACATGCGTCCGCGAAGTAGCCTTGAAAGCTCACGGCAAGTTTGACTAAGACGAGCAACGTCTTTTAAATCTAACGTAGATTCTCTAGGAATACATAAGATGACGTCCTTCGAGAGTATAGCTTTGAAGCCAGCGGTAAACGGAAAACTTGGCACCTGTCGGCTAGTTGATGCTATAGGTGAATCGCATGAGTTGTAATTACCTAAAAAATAAAGTCTAGCTTTTGGGTCTTATGCTCTCCTAACTAGGTACCTAGGTACTGTGAAGATTTCAAGTTCATCATGAAATATCCATGACTGCCTACCTAGGTAGGTGTCACGAGGCGGAACTAAGAGGCTAGGGAAGAACGACGTTGTTGCGCGAAGAGCTCTAACTAACCCCTTCCAGGGAACGCGGTATACATACATAAACCTTCCTTTGTCTATAGCTAAAGGCTAGCTGCCAACAGGGCGGCCTCGTACAGGCCGACTCCCGATACCTCTGGCTACCAGCTCTCATGGAGGAAGCTTCTGACAGTAGGGAACAATTGAATATTACTTGTTTTTCATTCCCATTCCTTTCCATGAGACATATGAGTAGGTATGGATTAGCTACTTCCTCAGTGGTACGTAGATGTCCAAGAGAGATTCTAAGGGGATGAGTTAATATAGTTTATATCATCTGAAATTTTATATTCAATCACTAATTAGGTATCAATCGGCTATCCAACAATAACCTTAAGTACTTTTCTAGTTCGATCATGGTTTTTTTTCCTTGTTCCTTACCTAGTCCATAGACAAATAATTTGGAGGAAACTAAGTACCTAGTGGCGTGGAAGCAGTTTGTAAGTTGCTAAGGACATATTGCGAGTTATTCTAACAATCCTGTTGCCCGATAAATATTATTGGTATTCTGTTTGAAATTCAAACTTTAGTTATATTGATTTACTGTGTCCTACATCATTGTTTGTCTAGTAGTTGTTAGCCCATATATAACCTAGGTATGTGAATCATTATAACATCTTGAAATGTGAACATAGACAGGATAGATGATTGATGAGAAATAGAACTTCTACTAGTCTAACCTACCTAGTAGGTCATAATTTGACTCAGATCTACTCTTAAAAGGGTCACAAGGCTGGAATTAGGTAGCTTTACGTGATCAAGTAGTGCGCGGATTATGGAGTTAACATACTAAAGTCCGTTAGAATGAAGGTAAACCCGTTTTGCTACTTTTGTAGTCGTATAGTAGACCAATCAAGGCGGTTTGTGACAATGTTTATATAGGGAAGACATAAATCTACAAAGACTAGATTAAAAACAGCTATTTTTCAAGATTGAACCCCCATTGAACTTTACTTCTGCACCTACTTTGCTCCCTACTGAAGAGAATTCTGTATCGAAACCGATGATCATGTCCGCCGAGGTTCCTAACAAAAAGAAGTTGACATGGCTGATTACAGGCTGCTCATCAGGCTTCGGCCTCGCCATGGCACGTCTTGCGCAGGCCAACGGACACCATATCATCGCAACATTTCGAAACCCGAGTCGTACACCGGAACTCGTTGATGAGTTCACCAAGAACGGAGGAGAATGCGTCCGACTAGACCAGGACGAATCCGAGTGTGGCCAAGTCATCGGAAGCATCGAGGCGCGTGGGACGGCGATCGACGTCTTGGTCAATGTCGCTGGCTTCGGCATGACAGGCCCGGTCGAGTCTTTCAGCGAAGAGGAGGTTCAGCGTATTATGAATACCAATTTCTTCGGCCCTTACCGCCTGATACGAGCGGTCGCGCCACATATGCGAAAGAGACGCTCGGGTATGATCGTAAATTTTAGCAGTGGTTCCGGAATGGAAGCTCGAAGTTCCCTAGGCCTTTACGGCGCTTCCAAATCTGCCCTAGATGGTGAGTCATACGGGCTTGCTAGATTTTTCTAGAGCTTACATTTTCAAGGCCTGACCAAAACGCTGCACAAGGAGATGGCAGAGTTTAATGTCCGCGTTCTGTTGGTATACCTTGGGACTTTCAATACACCTATGGTTGGCAAGGTCGAACCGAAGTTGAAGCCTCTTGACCCCGATTACAGTGGAACGACCACTGGTAGGATGTACGAAATCATGGGATCGGGTAACTTCACAGTCCCTGGCGACCATCTCAAAGCAACAAAGGCGATATACGATGTAGTTGTAGGAGAAGGAATAGGAAAGGGGCGCGAGAAAGAGATGATGCTTCCATTAGGGGTTGACATGGCGGAGAGAGCCTGGGAGGTTAGAGATAGTATCAACCACATGATGGATGTGTTTGGGGATATCTGTAACAATGTCAATGTTGAGAATAATTAGGCCGATATCGACTAGAAGTTTTGACGGCCAATTGTTGAGATGGTGTATTAGATATCCTATCCAACGAAAGTGTCGCCGTCATTCAGGGGTCCTGGCAGGAGGCACAGGATAAGCATGAGGTCTTGATTCTAGGGCCAAACGTCCCTATGACAATTAAATCCATACGTAGGTAGGTAATTAACCTAATGACAAATTTACGGGCTATTTGTCACATGAATTCAATGTCTTTTTTTTATTAATTTATTCGTCCTCCATCTACGGCTTAGTAATACGGTCTCAGCTAGGACTTGGAAATTGGGGAGCCTTCATTTATAATGATGATCTATATTACTATATCTTATCAAGTATACTGCATATGAGTAATTAAATCAATATTTCAGGGCAAAATGAGGCATCTGCCGCTCGACGCCGACTACCTCAATGTGACGTAAAGCCCGGCGCATCCCATAGGAAGACCCCTCCCGGCTAATTCATAGGACATGCGTTGATCATCCAACGGGACTTCTTTTATCACCAGGACCTAATCGCCGAATATTTAACATCAAACCCCATGGGGAAAATTGGTGATAACTCGTTCACGAAATGAGCAAAGCCATGGCTATCTCTACAGCTCTGTCGCCGGCGGAAAGTCAGGGGAGAAAACTACACTTTGTGATAGTACGTCAGATCACCTAGTCGCGGCAGAACATGGTGCTAATTATAATAATAATAGGTCGGAGGGTCACTCGGCGGCCTCGCAGCAGGCCTCGCGCTAAAAGCACTCGGCCATGACACCACGATACTAGAGCGCAACCCGGCGCCCCTACTCCAAGATCAAGGTGCCGGCATCGTCGCGGGAGGCGACACGCTCGAGCTCTTCAAGCGGTACAACCGCTGCGACCGCCCCATCGCCGTCAGCTCGGCGCGCAGGCAGTATCTCGACAAGGCGGGCAACATCGTGCACCGCGAGGAAATGGTGCAAAACATGACGTCCTGGGACCTGACGTACTACCTGATGCGCGCCAACTACGACGGCATCGCGAGCCCGTACTGCGAAGTCCCGGCCCCGGTCCCCGGGCACGGCAAAGCGACGCACCTGCACGACCGCCAAGTCACCGGCTTCGACGAGGAAGGCGACGGCATCCGCGTGCGCTGGAAGACGAGCGCGGGCGAGGAGGGCAGCACGTATGGGGACGTGCTCGTCGGCGCCGATGGGCCCAGCTCCACGGTGCGCAGGATCCTCGAGCCGTCCGTCGAGCGCAAGTACGCGGGCTACTGCGCGTTGCGCGGGACGCTGATCGAGAGCGAGGCCAGCGCCGCGGCGCGCGACGCCTTCACTAACCGCTTCACCTTCTTCCACGCGCCCGGCGTCCAGATCCTGGCGTACCTGATCCCCGGCAAGGACGGCACGGTCAAGCCGGGCGAGCGCCTCATCAACTTCGTGTACTATACCAACTTCGCGCCCGGGTCTCCCGAGCTCGAGGAGATCATGACGGATAGGGATGGGCGCAGGCGGCAGATCACGGTTCCTCCGGGGGTGATCAACGAGGCGGCGTGGGAGAAGCAGCGGGTTCTCGCGCGCGAGCGGCTGCCGCCGCAGTTCGCGGAGATCGTGTGCGGGACGAAGAGGCCGTTCGTGCAGGCTGTGACCGACGTGCTGACCCCGAATAACGAGTACCTTGGAGGCAAGGTCGTGCTTATCGGCGACGCACTGGCTGGGTTCCGCCCACATACCGTGGCTTCGACTTCGCAGGCCGCTTTCGATGCGATGCTTTATGCGGATTATATCGCCGGTCGCGTGTCGAGGGAGGAGTGGAAGAGACAGACGGTGGGCTTTGCGAGGTATATACATAAGAGGGGCGTGGATATGGGCGTGAGGAGCCAGCATCAGGATCTTCCGCTGCGGGAGCATATCGAGGATCGCAATAGAGCGTCGGTACCAAGGGAGCAGGAGGTTTATCCCGAGTGGGCGACTGTCATATAAACGACTTTTTTCCTTACTTACCTACTCTTTAGACTGGCATTTTGAGAATATAGATATGTATTACGCATTGGTTCTAGAGATTTTGAAATGAGTCATAGCATGCTACTCAGTTAGGTTCAGATTCGAACAAATCAATTGTCGTTCTATTAATTTGTGACATGCATCTAAGATAGAATCATGTAAGGTACCTACCCACTCTATCTGGTCCTCATATTCGTCCTCACTACTGTATCTCCAATCGTAGTAAATGGCCTCCATTACTCAAGACACAATATCTCCTCACCATTTCACAGTTGGCTGGCCATCAGTAGTCCCCGGGCCTATACGCTGGCAAGTCTCATAATCACCCATGCGGAACTGGCCCCAGGAATTCCTCTGCGTCGCATCGCACTTCTCCCAGACGACCTTAAAATCCGCCGTCATAGCCGGGCCAGTAGCACGACCAAACACACCGCTGCCAGTTTTCGAAAAGCCTTCCTTGGTCAAGTAGGCTTGGAACTGGAACTGCACCTGCATCTTATCATCATACGAATACTCCTGTCCCGTGAAGCAGGGCGACCAGGCCAAGCCCGCGTTCGGCATGTTGACTGAGAAGTCTTGGTCGTAGAACCCGCTTGCGCCAAAATCGACTCGCATCTCGGGTATATTCATCTACTCCGCAGGGGAACAAGCAGCGCGTTAGAAACACCACAATCACCTATCACACCACCACACCAAAGTCCAACAATAAAAGGAGGTAGGTTGGGCAAACTCACAAGATACGACCCCGAAGCATTCTTAACCACCGGCTCACCAACCGGCTCGCTATTCTTCAAATGCTCCCACTGAAAATACGCATTCGCCGCAAAGCTCTGCAATCGCGCCCCCCCGCTGAGCCTCGCGTGCCCGGTGTACGTGACGTCGGCGAGGGCCATGCGCCACCCCCGCGGGAACGCGCCGAGCTCGACCGACATGACGCAGATCGCCGCCTCGGAGTCGTACGGGTCCGCCGGCGCCACGCTCGCCCGCATGTCCGCGAAGTCGAGCCGCAGGTCGCTGGCGCCCAGCGCTACCGTCATGCTTGTCGCTGCGAAGCAGCCCGCTGAGTTGGCGCCGCGGATGCCGAGGATCGTCGGGATGGTGTCGGGTGCGGTTTGCGCGGACGTGAGTGCGGCTGTTGCTAGAGACGCTAGGATCGATGTCGGCTTCATGGTTGCTTTTCCTGGTCGTCACGATCGTCGGTGAGTGTGTTTATCGAGTTGGGTTCCCGTCCCTATGATAGGAATCGCTGTGTGATGGCTTCGGTGAGTTAAATATCGAGCTCGTGGATAATGCCTGGGTGTATAGTAAAGACGCCGAATTCTCGACGATGGGGATAGAGTACGCCATGGTTCTCAGCTCGGCGCAGAGTAAGCTATGAACGGATAATTGCGAACGGAAGCAGATGATTGAATGGAAGTGGGTTGGATAATAACCGGTATATAGAAAACGCATCAATATACCGTTGACTTAGCCCCGGATAAAGTGCCACGCATGGTAAGAGGTCTTCTGACTACCTATATAAGGCACTTAGAATCCCCATGCTTACTGGAGACTCTAATAAACCTCCAATTTAACTTGATGAGTTACTAGTGCGAGAAATGCATTCCAAAGATAGGGGTAAGGGACTGTTGGCCTTCTATTCTCAAATATAACCCGAATGCTTCTCACCAGTCGAGTTAATCTTCTATCGTGGAGAAGTTTACCGCTGATCTAATGCCAGTAGATACTTGAGATTGCGCAACGACAATTGATAGATAGTACCTGGACTTACCTCCAAAACGGTTATTCATATCTCTTTAACAAGTACGTACCTAGGTATTTGACCCCTTACTGAAGACTCCAATTAATACAAATCGGCCTGATCTGTTGGTACCTCCAGCCAATCGCAAAAAACCGTTCAAAGAGGAAATAATTTGTAGTAAGATCCCGACCAGTGAGGTAGGGGATAGGGCATTCTTAGACCCCAAGCTAAGTCTTCCAAACACCAAGGACTTACGGACATATAAACATCCATATATAGAGAGTATATCGGTACCATCATCTATTTTGAAAGTCCTGATATATTAAACCGTAGCGTTAACTGAGAGCTCCAATCACAACGTGAATAATGACGGTGAGGTTGCCCCTTTTTTTGACCCCCTAGCTTTCCATGATCTGGGGGAATCGTAGACTACTTTCGAGTAATCTTCATACAGATTAAAAACTTCTCTTTTCTTATCATTCCTAAATATCCGACTTCAGTCCCCCACTAGAACTTATCTTAGGACTACCCTAAAACCCACCTAGAACCGACTTATGCAAACCTATGAACACGATAGCGATGTTCCTACCAAAGTCGAATCTACCAAGACGACTGGAGTCGAGTTACCGGCTCACACCATAAGCACCCGAAGTCAAGCCGGAACAGACGCCTTCGACCCATCGACCTATGGTCAAAGCTGCCGTGAATAACTACAAGCCGTAAACACGTCTTGTAAACCTAACGGTAATCACGAACTATCAATCCAATTAGATGATACATACAGTAGTTGACTTATCGCGCGAGCGCCTTCTATGACAGAGCCGCGGCATGGCGTTGCGTTTATGCATGACTAATGTAGCCTTAATCCCAGGGGTAGTTCGGCAGAGTAACTCAGCCGACCGATACCAGCTTCAAGGAAGCCGATTAGAATTTTTCTGTAGGTATATAGTTCGGTAAGGCTTCCTTTCTTAAATCCTGTTCCATGTTGACCTTATTTCTACATGGTAATCTTCAGGCAGATTGCCTAAGTAACATGAAAGCTCAAAACAAGATGCCAGGACTACCTCATTATCTGCGTATGTTAGTAGTATCTCGCGTGTCAACATACCTCTACGAATAGGTCCTCACACGAGCGAGCGCAGTTGTCTATGCTGTCCGTCTGCTCCCGCTTTCTCTTGGGAATAGATACCGAACAAGGTGGTAACTCCCGGGCATGTCTGTTCGCCGTATGAAAGCTTATTAAAAGTTTCGTCAGTCTCCGGACAGGGAGGTGGGCTTGCTTAGTTACTCGGATGCTTTATCTCACAGGAATCCCACGATAATAACGCGCTGGACCGGGATATCCAGTCTCGAGCGGAGAAGACAAGCATTTCGAGATCCTGATTTGCACTGGCCCTCGCATGTTTCGAGATTCCCTAAGGTGACATCGCTCGCGGCCCTAGCCCATCTGCGATGGTACGGATCGCTGACCACCCCGCCATCACGCAGCAGTGCTGGCTCCGCGCGGCTGTCCAGTAAGAATTTATTTGATGGTAACCCGTGTCGATAAGAGCGCATCATGTGTATAGTATGCGGTTAACCTGGTTCCCCGGGATGGACTGCTGGAATTCGGCCGGCAAGTTCATTGTTACGTTGTACCCGGTCGATTACAAACGCCGGTTTGCGGTCTACTTATCACGGACTACTCCCCCGTCTATAAAACGGGGTTGTCTTGGCTATTTGCGCATTGTCTTCAATCCATGCTTGATATCAAAACAGTGACAGGTTAGGAAGTTGCAGGTAATGTCTCTGAAACTTGCATAGAGGCATGAAAATTCTTCTGCATGTCGATGCTTATTAAGTCAACCATTGGTCCGAGCTAATGTTGAATCAGCAAGATGTACGCCTCTTCATGTCTTGCCGTACCCCTCCTGAGTGCTGCCGTTAAACCGGTCGTCGCCATGTTCTACTATCCGAATCCAGCCGCGTCGGCTCTAGAGCATATTCTCGTGGACAACTGGGGCGCGTACGCATCCAACTTCTCGTCAGCGATCACGCCTTGCGATAATTATGTGACGGAGGTGGGCTTGCCAGCGATCAACTCTCGCAGAACTACGTCCGCCCAATGGTTGCGTGTTGCTTTTCATGATTTTGCCACGGCTGACGTGGCTGCCGGAACCGGCGGGTTGGATGCCAGCATTGGATTCGAGACAGAGCGCGAAGAGAACTCGGGCAGCGCGTTTAACGACAGTTTTACATTTTGGCAGCCCTTCGTTAACGAGTTTGTTTCTAGTAAGCTAATAATATTATCCCTATCACGGGGAGGTCCTTAGACTTTGGGCATTCAATGCTGAACGAGGTCTCGTGTAAGTGGCCGACCTGCTCGCGGTCGGGACGGTGATGTCGGTGCACCTCTGTGGAGGAAAGTACATACCCTACCAGTACGGCAGGGTAGATGCAACGGCAGCCGATCCTAAGACAGGAGTACCGGAGCCGAGTACAAGCTTGGAAGACACACTCGCCCAGTTCAAACAGGCCGGTTTTAACCAGTCAGATGCCATCGCCTTAACTGCGTGTGGTCATACAATTGGATCGGTAAGTCTGCTCCTATAGTGGGTGTACTGCTTTATTGCATTCGAATATCATGTTGACCGAAACAAATGCAGGTACACGCCGGAGGTTTTCCGACAGTTGTTGAGGAGTCCGCGATAACTCCAAACAATACAAATGGGGCGGTCAACCTCGACGACACTCGGGCAGTCTTCGATTCAGCGGTAGTACATGAGTACATCGACAGCACCGGGCAAAGGGGTGGTCCGCTCGTGACGAGCTTCAACGAGACGAGTAGGTCGGATCTTCGACTGTATGAAAGTGACGACAACAAGACGATGTTAGAGCTATACGCACAGGGAGATGGGTTTCAAGAGACTTGTGTCGATCTGCTAGGACGCATGCTTAATACCGTTCCCGCGGGCGTACAACTCCAGCCTGCGATCGAGCCAGCGCTGATAAAACCGATCAATGTGACTTGGGACATTACGACTAACAATCAGTTGGTTCTGTCCGGGAAAGTCAGGGTATGTGACGCGCTAAAAATACAAGATTTGTGACAACACATGACTGAGAGATAACCAGGTGCTGTACACCGGAGAAGCATCGGACGGCCCGATCTCGATCACCTTCTCGAACGGTTATACGGAGACTCTAGTTCCCGAAGAAAATTTGGGCATCTCTGCGTTCAAGCTATCCAATAGTCAAACGAACACCACGACTCAATACTTCCCTTTCTCGATTTCGAGCGGTAACTTATCGGGGGTGTCATCGTTTGCTGTTACAGCGACGGGAATCGAGAACCAGGAGTTCCAGATTCAGGATAAAGCTTTCATTGTTCCAAGCTTGTCTGGTGTTGCGGATGGTGCAGTGTCTGTCACAGTCGCAGCTAGGACCAACCAACCTAATTTCGACCCGTCGAAAATGTTGCTAAAAGTTGCGACTCCGATTGCGCAGCTGCTTACACTTGCGCCCAAGGTCGGTCGAAGTGACGTGCAGCTCCTAAGTGTTGCGAGCCCGTCGGAAAATATAGGATATTGGTCTGGATCCGTTGCGATCGAGAAACCTACCGGTGCCGTAAGTGTGAGTTTACTCTCTGGCGGAGATGTTATCGATATACTGTTGCTCGATTCTGGAGTTGCTGGTTGGTGAAGCCTGTGAAAAGCTTCCAGACAATAAGTCGGAACCATCTATTCACACGATGCGGTAGAGGGTCTGAACGAAAAGTTACGTAGTAAGGCTCTTTGCAGCACTTACTCGCTTGTTACACGAGCATGACTGTAATGCCGTTTCCAGTAAGGCTAGCCGTTATCCAATAACTACCATTTCGAGCGGTTTCTGCGCCAACAATATCGCCCTTCCTTAGAGAGGTCGTGTATGGTAGTGCATAGTCTGACGATAATCGATGATCTATAACTAGGTGGGTATTGTTTCTTCTCGTGAACAGCTCTTGCAGAACTAGCAAGCCTGTCAAAGGTCATGATAGCAGACCGCCAAGTCATCCTAGAGAAATCAGCTTCCTAATGTGTTCAAAAGCGTTGTGAGTGATGTGACATAGCTGGATAAATGGGAACATGTAATTGGCCACATGCCCCCCTGACAGGTATGTACAGCGAGTTCCTTGCTGCATTTGGGATGCGTTTTGCTATTTCCCGCATGTCGCGCTCGTGCGATAGATTGACTATAACCTGCTCAGTTATACTAGAACAAAACTCTGAGCGGTGTAATATAAGTAGTAGTTGGTTTAAGCGAGCCGGAGTATTTCGAATCCAAAGGATCGGAACGTCCTCGACGAATCGTGGATTAGGCAGCAGACGATGATAGCACCAGGCGCCCCAGTACACGACACCCACGGTATCCAACTACCCTCTAGGTATGAAATTCGTCTAATAACGCCCGACCTCTCCAGGTGGGTCTCGGCCTTCTCATACTACTCCCACTTCTTCGGATCGCCCATATGGAGCGCCATATACGAAGGGCGCCAGGCGAGCGAGGCATTGAAGGCGCATCATGTTTGTGAAGGCTTTTACGAGATGCCCGAGATGGTAGCTAAGAACGGGCTCTCTTATTGCATTTGGGATAAGGAGTTTGTCTTCAAGCGACCCGAGTCTGCTGCTAAGGGCGGCACATGTTACTGGGACGACTTCGACCTCGATGATCCCGAGCTGAACAATGGCGGGCGACAGAAATTACTTGACGCTTTGGATTTTCCTCTCGTGGGCTTCGGGTTATCATATGACAAGTTCCTCCCGGGCGATAAGAAGGAATGGGATGCCGCTAACAATGCTCTCCCTTTAAATGGGCCAATGGGGAAGTACTTCGAAGATCACGATCCGCGCCCGAAAGGATCGTGGGAACCCACAGCGGCGGGTCAAGTTATCGAGAGAGTTGGCACAGGTACGAGAGATGGCTACCATGGCCAAGGGCTCATGAAAGCGCTGGCGAGATTCATTATGCTTGAGATGAAATCCAAGGGATTCCGAGGAATCCAGATCAACTGTGGGGCGCCGCAGCTTCACCATGTGTGGTCTAACCCCCCGAAACCATTTAGGAGTTCCACGGTAGCAGCTTTCCCTACGTGGATATATGAGACGGAGGAGGATGGAAAGAAGGTCCGGCCTTATGAGAAGTCGAAGCTGGGGAATCTGTATCTGGTATGGACGGAATTGCTGGATTAGAACTGTGCGCTTCTGGTGATTTGCTATCTATATGATATCATGGATGACATATGATTGGTCGGTGCCGTGAAAGGTCATGACTATTAGCATTAATTGATAGGCGTGGTTTATCCAGTGTTTGTAATACATAGATTCGCCTCAGTGGGAGTTTGGTTTTATATTGTCTTTCTGCAGCCGTCTTGCCTGGCGTTAGGAAGCACTCGAAAAGGTCGATTGTATGCGACTGACGGTAACATCCGAAGAACCATTGTATCTACCCATGGTCGGATGTTTATGGTGGTATAGAAAGCAGATATGAACCGGCAATTTCGTGACTATTGTGGTTTATCTTTTGAATATGTAGCACGAGGATTGTAGATTGATAGGTTTTGCCTTTTGCCGTTGCCGCATCACGTCCACGTCACTTGTTGGTGGTGTCATTTTGCACAAACGTGCAAGGTGAGGTAATTCAATGGATGTGTTCTTTGCTAAGTTTGTTTTCGCCGTGATTTATTTCGCGTCATATCGTGTTAGCTCCATAAGATTTAGCGTGGTGAATTACAAGAGTCTTGGTGCTGAGTTGGAAGATGCCAAGTTCAAATGCTGCCTAGGTACACTTAAACCCAATATTTCCATTCATAGGTACACCGTATAAGCAAATTAATAATATTCCGCCAAGCGGGTCATGCATCTATTAGATCTAGATCTCACATTAGACCGGAGCTTGTTTAAATCGTTGAGCCACAACTTTGGTCCCCTGCCTAATGTACTGATGTAACTTGTATCTATTTTCGTCCAATTCTGCTTGATAAGAGTTTCAACATTGGAAAAAGTATATACCTAGCCTTGCTGGAGCTAATTGTACTGTAATAAATTCTATTTTCTTTGTTAAATCTTGTTACATCCGGATCATCTGGGATACTCACATTAACAACAAATCAGAAGCTATGTTAAGTTTGTCATTCGTGTACTTGTATGCCCTGGTGGATGTGCCGATTGATGAAACGGGAATCTTCTCTTCGGCCCTCTGCCCCCAACTCATCTAAACATCAAAATATACCTTTATGTTGTACTCCCTCACATGTTTCAAATTCAGGAAACATCTGAAAAGTAGGTACCTAGGTATGTAAGTACCAGCAGTATGCCGAATTAGATAATCGGTTTAAGCGATAAGTCAATGCTTAAGCCGCAATGCGCATCGAAAATAGAAAAGTTTGGGGAAAGGGCAATTGCCAATTGGGCATTGCAGGGGTTATTGGGGTGTATTGGGGTCTGGCCCGTTGGCGGCTGCGTTTTGAGCACAGTTCAACAGCGGGCTGGCTGGGATGCCAGGGCTGGGTTGTGGCTGATGGCTGTCGGTACCTGATGGCAAAAAAACTTTCCAGGGTTCTCAAGGGTACCGGGGTTACTAGCAAGAAACAAATCATCAGCATGACTCGCTTCCTTTTTTTTCCTTCTCTTATTCTTTCACGTACCCTTCTTTCTTCCAGCCCTTCTCCAGCTTCCGTTCCGTCACGGTCACGTCCACCCACGCCTTTCGTCAATCCTCTTACTCTGGGTGACCTGTCAAGTTCCCTTCTATTCTTCTTGCCGTTTTATTCAATTTGGTTCTCCGCCTTCCCCGCGTGCGTCTCGTGCGTATCCCACGCCAACCATTCCGTCATTCTATCTGGTCCGACAATAAAGTAGTAGTTTGCATTTGCGTTTGCCTTTCGCATCAGCATCGGCATCTACATCGTCAACGCCAAAGACCATCAGAATCATCGCCGTGGCGTAGTAGCAGTATTCTCGTTCACCCTCGTCGCGACTTTTATCACAACTTCTTCTACCCTATCATTACAGATAGGCGATTAAGCGAATAGAAGTCTACCGAGATACTCTTCTACCTAATATTCCCTACACACATAGGTAGTGATACCAATATCAAGAATAGCCGTCGCCTCCAAACTCCCGCTAGACCAACCGGATAAATTTTTGATAAATCTATTCAGTTGTCTGGTACGCCCATTGCTACGCTAAGCTTCGGGTACGAGAGAATCTCACGAACGACAAGAACAATACATCAACCATCTTGCAATCGCATTCTTCTGTGACTTTGACTAGTCATGGCGAGTCCGTTGCAGTTTGCTTATCGAACCCAGAAGGCCATCGGCGTCACTGACGCCGACCCTGTCTACGAGCCTCTCCCTGGATTCGTTCAACCCGAAGGAAATTTGAGGTGCTGTGTTTACTCGCCCTGCGGCCGATACCTTGCCTGGGCGTCCAGCGAACGTGTCTGTATCGTCGATGCATCAGTTGGCCATGTTTTGACTAACATAGCTCTCCCCAATGTCTTCGAGGTCGCTTTCTCCCCACGCGGTTCATTCCTAAGCACCTGGGAGCGGCCTGCAAAGGACGAAGCTGGTGATGCGACAAAGAACTTCAAGATCTGGCGAACCATTGAAGACATTCCCGAAGGGATTGAGAAGCAACCCTTGGGGCAATTTGTTCAAAAGTCACAGACGGGCTGGAACCTTCAATATACGTCGGACGAGAAATTCTGTGCTCGCCTTGTTACCAACGAAGTCCAATTCTATGATAGCAATGACCTTACAACGGTCTGGAACAAGCTTCGAGTTGAGGGCGTTACTGATTTTGCTATTGCGCCTGGACAAAGCCACAACGTTGCGGTCTTTATTCCTCTGAGGAAGGTTAGTACCATTACATATATCCACCCAGTCCTGGAAGAAAACTAATGCCATTGTAGGGCCAGCCCGCTGCTGTCAAGGTCTATAACGTTCCTCAGTTTACGACACCGATCTCACAGAAGACTTTCTTCAAGGGTGACAAGGTTCAGCTCAAGTGGAATAGCTTGGGAACGAGCCTAATTGTGCTGGCACAAACGGATGTTGACAAGTCGAATAAGAGCTACTACGGCGAAACAACCCTTTACCTTCTAAGTGCTGACGGCTCCCTCGACGCTCGCGTTACTTTAGATAAGGATGGCCCGATTCATGACGTCTCGTGGTCCCCGAACGGTAAGGAGTTCGGCGTTATCTACGGTTATATGCCTCCGAAGACGACCATATTCAATCACCGTGCCGTTGCTACTCATTCGTTCCCCATTGCACCCCGAAACACCATCATCTTTTCGCCAACCGGCCGCTTTGCCTTGGTTGCTGGTTTCGGTAATCTGGCTGGTCAAATCGATGTTTACGATCTGGAGAAAGACTACCGCAAGGTCTGTACTATCGAGAGCGGCAATCCTAGTGTGTGCCAATGGAGTCCCGATAGCAGATATATCATGACAGCAACCACATCTCCTCGCCTCCGCGTTGATAATGGTGTGAAGCTCTGGCATGTCGGAGGAGGCATCATGTATCATGAAGACATGGTGGAGCTCTACAACGTTACCTGGAGACCGGTTCTTCCGGAAAACTTGCCTTGTTTCGATCCTTTACACCCAATTCCGACCCCGCATTCTTCGGCGATCGCATATCTAGGAACCGTCAAGACGCCCTCGAAGCCTGTAGGTGCTTATCGCCCTCCTGGTGCCCGAGGAATGTCCACCCCGCTTCATTTCAGGCGCGAGGATGAAGGGGGCGCTGCCCATGTCATGGGCAACGGTGCTCAGAACATAGGTCCGAATGGGTTTGGGAGATCGCGCCGCCAGATTCCGGGTGCAGAGTTCCTCGAATCAGGTTCCCGTGCCGTTCCCGGTGCTCCGGCGGAGGCGCCCGGCGTCAATGGCGACGAGAATCTTTCGAAGGCAGCACTCAAGAACAAGAAGAAGCGGAATAATAAGAAGGCCAAGGATGCTGAGAACAAGGACGGATTGAACAATGCGGGTGGTTTGGCTCCCCCGGCTCGGGACCAAGGTCTGGGATCTGGAAATGAGGGACGTAGCCCCGAGCGTCGCGGGAACCAGCACAACCAGCAGAGACACAATCGCAGTCGCTCGCGACACAACTTCCAAGGTGGCAACCAAGGACGCCATCGCAGCAACACTCAGCAGAACGGACAGAATGGACACTACGGACAGGGAGCGCCTGTCGCACCGCAGATCCAGACTTCCCAGGCCCCTGCTCCGGACTCTTTGATCTCACCGGGTAGCCAGAATCCCGCGTCCAAGAAACTGCGCAGCTTGCAGAAAAAGATTCGCGCCATCGAAGACCTCGAGATGCGACACGCCGGCGGCGAGAAGCTGGAGGACACGCAGATGAAGAAGATCGCCACGAAGGCCACCGTGGTCAAGGAGTTGGAAGCCTTGGAGAAGGAGGCTCGTTGAATTCTCTAGCATTCATATAGAAGATTATGGGGGTGCATTAACTCAAACATCGATATGTCAGGCCCGGTTCTGGGTAGTCCGGTTACGGGATTTTCCGGTGGCGGGGCCTTGGACTAGAGGCACTGGTATCATGGCTTTGCAAACCGGCGTTAAAGTGGACGAAAAAATGAATATTCAAGGAAGGGCACGCTGTTTTTTCCCGATGCCCGGAAAGGGGATGTGGGGATGTAGATGTCAAGGTAGAGGTATGGTTACTGCCTTCCTGAGACAAGGGGGGGTGATAAACAACTAATACAAACTTGATCCTGAAGAGGATATTCAAGTACCAAATCTCGCCGTGTCATGCTGCAGTGCCGGATCTGAGATCAGATCCTGTGAATGAAGATAAAGTGGTAATTAAAATAGCCTTTTTTATAAGGGGCTTACGATGAATAGATGTTGATGTTCTCGTGTCCTGCGGCTTGATCTT
This sequence comes from Annulohypoxylon truncatum, assembly GCF_022578515.1. Classification (NCBI taxonomy): domain Eukaryota; kingdom Fungi; phylum Ascomycota; class Sordariomycetes; order Xylariales; family Hypoxylaceae; genus Annulohypoxylon; species Annulohypoxylon truncatum. The sequence continues at coordinate 280,869 of NW_025953811.1, forward strand.
GGTACTCCAATCCGCGTGAAATGTGACCGGTCTTCCTCCCTATCGAGGATGAGATTCTTTTATATAATTCGGATCAGCGCTCTAGTTATAAGCGGCTAATAGCGAGTTAGCCTCAATCGGGAGACTAACCCCTATCATCACAACCACGTAAAGGGTGATTCTTAATACTCGATTGTGTGACTTGGATCTGGCATGTAGGTATATTCTCTATGTCATGTACATCTCAGATCTAACCTCACGCCCTATAATCACAGAAATAGTCACAATCGCTACTTACACCCCCGTAGCTATGTAGGTACCTAGCTACATACATAGTTGTGGTGTTGAAACATCGCATCCGTACGCCTAGGAACAGGAACGCTCTTGACAAAAAGTCCTCCCATATAACTTCGAAAATTTAGTTGAATAAGGGTCACCCAAACGAAGAAAAGTACATCGCTCTGAAAAAATTATGTAGGTAGTAAGACATGAAGGACAACCTTCACAGACCCACGCACACCCACTCAGTCTCTGATGATTAAGTGGTATTCATGTACAAGGTCACGACTCGCGACTCAGTTCCGCCAGAAAAATCACAAACTCCATCTCCGCGCCCTCGTCCTCGGCAAACGCCTCGCGGAACCAAGCTGCGATATCCTGGAGCCGGCACGCGCAGAGCGGGATGCGTGTCTCGCCTATGCCCCAATAGGGGACGCCGTTGCCGGTGCGCTTCCAGTTCAACAGGACCGGATCGTCGTCCCTCAAACTAAACAAATTGACCGCTTCCTCTTCAGGTATGACGCCCGTCATGGCCGTATTGGGGAAAGGGAGGGGAGTCTGAAAAGGAGGGGTGGATGTTATATTCGTGTTCGACGTGGTGTTGATGGCGGCAGTGCAAGAAGAGTTAGGGCTAGCGTCGGAACATGGCGTGTGAGGGGAGGGGGCCGCGCGGCAGTATCCACAGGTCCGGGTATATCGGACGTACGAGCAAGCCACGATAGCACTCATCAGGACACCTGGGATGAGCAGTGGGTTCAGGTGTAGGCGTGCGCGTGAACGGAGACTGCTCATGTTGCCATTACTGTCGGTGGAAGTGCCGAAGCGCCCGGATTCGATGAGGAAAATGCGGCAAACCTGGGCTGCGTTCCATAGCGCAGAGCGTGGGCACACAGACGACATCCAGCTGTTCAAGTGGACGCGAGGTTTGCGCGTTGGGATGGCGGCGCCTGGGCGCGACTTATAATAGTGGCCTTTGACGCGCAGGACATTCATAGGAGAATGCAACTTTAGGTTCGACATGTACATTAACGTAAACGTCAGCGGGCCTAGCCGGTGCTCATCGCTAGGTAGGTTGCCCGCAAAGTATTTATGTAGGATCTCGCAATTCTCCCTGCGCTTGTCGCGCCAGAGGTCCAGATGCGGATATGCGCGCTGGACGAAAGTCTTGGGATCCGTCTCCTCGACGATCTCATCCGACATGGCGCTATGGGCCTCACGCGCCGCCTCCCAAATATGCGTCTGTGTCGCGCACGTGCTCAGGTGATAGTCAATGTCCGTAAGGCAGTACGGTAAAGCACCTTCGCGCGAAGGATTAAGCGCGTCGCGCATAAAGAACGAAAACAACGCTTTTTCGCGCCCAGCGGGTTCGTTCCATTGGAGCTTGCGCCTCTCTGGCTCGTTGGCGGCGGCCCAGAGCTCACGAGATTTAGGTAGAGGAATGCAAAGCTCCTGGTATCGTACCAAAGGAGGATGATCTAAGAGGACACTGAGATAAGCGTCGACACGAAGGACAGCGAACGCAAGTCTAAACAAAACATTCCGTTCTATTAGTTGAAACGATGAGATAAGGGAAGGACAAGCGCGTACCTGTTTAGTTGTTCCTGTGCACGCCATGCCATAAACGGACAACCCTCTCCGAGCATTTCTTGACAAGCGTGTTGGCCACTGAAAATGCCTAGATACCGACATGTCGATATCAACCATGCGACAAGGTTCAGTGCTCTTGCAATCATTCCATCCGTGGTCTAGACATATTGATGTTAGTCATCCATAAACTTGAAAATATATATGTTGAGGAACCGCTCCGCTCATGACTGGGACCACATACTAGATTGCTCGTTGCATATACTATATACAGTAAAACAGACTGTAGCAACTGAAGTGATGGTGTAATGTCCTATTAAACGATAGTTAGTCGCTTAAGACAAGATGGCAAGCAGGGTCACTCTTCACACCGTTCGGATCCGGTTTACTTCTTCGAATATCAAAGGCGCAAGCTTATGATGTTCGTGTCCGCCTTCAAGCCAGCTAGCCAGCATAATCATAGATGCTAGCAAGGTCGTTGAGGTCTCGTCCAACCTGAAGGTGGCTGAATGCAAGATAGGCCAGTACCGATCAATTTCCGCAAAGAACAGCTGGATAAGTCTTTGGGTTTCAGGCGAAGTTCTGTCGACGACAGCCTGCAAGTCTGCGGCTCCAGCGGATTCCGGTGACCTGGAGGTATTTCGCTGCTGAGACGATGTGAGTGGCGGCGTTAGCTGAGGGGAATCCAGGGGGTTGTTCGATGGCTCATAGAGCATAGGCTCGGCATTAGTGCCGCTGATATCTGACGTAGGAGGCGTATAGCTAGTAGAATCTATAGCGCCGACGCCCTGAATCGGACGGTCTGGATTCAAGTTATTCGGGACCGACGAGAGGTACGGATTTGTTGCCAGAAATGGTTGTGGCATCCAAACATCTGCGTTCGGTTGAAACCATGTTGTTTGGGCGTGAGCATTAGACGGTACCACGACAGCCTGCTCGGTAGTAGTCGCATGGCTATTATCCGAATCAATCCAACGACAGTTAGTCCAATTTGAAATACAAGCCCCACAGGGTGAATTCCCATCACACGGAGTATTTCGATCACCGCATGCTAAGCATATTCTAAGTGACAGTGATTGAACATGTAAGTAATAGTACTAAACCAGTCGATGGCATGGAGCTTTACCTTCGTGCGTCCGGAGACTGGGCGTCTTGGGGATTATGTTGCTTCACATGTCTCTTGAATACATCGCTAGTATTCGTATTAGCAAGACTAGATAATATTCCTTGATTACATAAGAATAGAAGATAGGAAAATGACATAGATAGGTACCTTCTTGCGTAACGTCGGCCGCAGATGTGGCACTTATACTGATGTTCGGGGTTGTGGCCGAGGTTATGTCGGGTTAGATGCTCTTTTCTCGAGAACTTTTTACCGCAACCAGGAAAGGAACATTCCCAACTCTTTTGCGAAGAGGACATGTCTATGAGTTAACGCGTTAATCATCACCCCGCTTCACGTAAGCAATCTACAAGCGTATAAACAAGAAGTGGATGAGATCGCGTATGCCACGACGGACCAGTTGGGCCCCTAATCTCGTGATCTGAGATCTTAGTGGGAGGCGGACGGTAGGAATCGGGATAATAGGCAGAGTCCAATTTCACTGAAAACTCCGGGATTGATAGAATGACCTGTAAGATTACACGTTGTGAATCCTCCCACATTACCATGTGGATATGTTGGTTGAGTAGTTAAAACAAGGTTGAGTTGTCTGATACTAAGAAAATAGAGGAGAGAACGAAAGAAATGCCGGAGATTTCGGTACCTCTTTCGGTAGTCCGGTAACACCGGCATGAGAAAAATTAGTCATCCCATGTGGGATGTGGGATGTGGGATACTCTTTAGGGAAGTGGGAGGTGGGGCCTAACTACTTCAGATCATGCAATCCACTACCCCGATACCCCACATTACTATCTCTTCACCTTCCCCTAATTCTCCTCCTCCAATTCTCCAACCTCACAATTACATCTTTGCTAACCAGGTACCTCACCAAGTACCCGAGCAGGCAAAGAGATACGCTCACGTAGGCGACCCTCCCAAGTGGGATGTTTATCCGCGGACGGATTATGTGATAATCGCTATGTTCGTGGAACGTTGAAAGGTAATCATGCCGACCGACATTGAGGCTTCATATGGCGCTATTCACCTGCCGAGCCTTGCAAAGAGCAAGCCAATACATAGCTATATATGATGGCTCCTTCGTCCAGGAAGAGTTCAAGAATATCTACACATCAGTATCAACTAATCCATTTGTCTCATCTCATCTCACCTCATTGGAAAAGAAAGTAAACATTTATCTAAATATCTAATATCCTCATATCAGTATGTCTAGCATCACGAAGGTCGCCATAGCAGGAGTAAGCGAATAAAACCACTACCCATCCAATTGGATATTTCTAACATGATACAGGCCAAAGGAAACCTTGGAGAAGCTGTGTTGGAGCAGCTGTTGAAGGCTGGGTTCGACGTGACTGTCCTAACCCGCAAGGACAGCACTCATACATTCCCATCAGATGTTACTGTTAAACCGGTCGACTACACTTCTCAAGACTCCTTGGTAGATGCCCTCCAAGGTCAAGACGCCGTCGTCGCGGCTCTTGCATCTGAGGCGCTAGACGTACAGTTCCCCCTAATCGAAGCCTCAGTCAAGGCAGGAGTCAAGCGCTTCATCCCGTCCGACTTCGGCGGCGACACCTTCAACCCCAAGGTTGCAGTGCTTCCAGGTTACAAAACTAAGATCGACGTTCAAAATGCCCTCAAGAAGGCTACGGCTGAAAGTGGTCTAACTTGGACAGCAATCATCAATGGACCTTTCCTGGACTGGGGCATTGCAGTTGAATTCTTGGCTAAGACGAAGAGCAAGGAGATCGAATATGTTGACGGAGGCGACCAGAAATACTCGGTTTCCAACCTAGCAACTGTTGGAAAGGCCGTAGTGGGTGTTCTTAAGAATCTCGAGCCGACCAAGAACCGTGCCGTCTACGTCCAAGACGCCGCTATCAGCCAGAAGCAACTTGCAGGATATCTCAAGAAGGTTGTCGGCGCGGATGGATGGAAGGAAACTGTCACATCGTCAGCCGAGGGGCTTCAGCTAGGACAGGAGGAGCTCAAGAAGCCGCAGCCGAACGGCTTCTTGATCTTCATCGGGGGCCTCAAGGCTGCGGTCTGGGCCGAAGGGTACGGAGGTCTCTTCACGAAGCTTGACAATGATCTTCTCGGCATCAAACAGTTGACCGATGCAGAAGTTGAGGAGGTCGTGATTAAAAGTGCACCTAAATAGGACTCGATACTGTCATCGTTCGGAATAGTAGGTGACGTATGTTAGCCCTACAATTACTGTAAAAGTTGAGTTCAGCCCAATTGAATCACTTCCTTGAATCGCTGCCAGCTTTATTGGAACCCTAAAATCCTCTTGATATTTTGCTTACTATAAATTAATATTTGGTGTGCTCATTCCTCGATAACTTAGCAGTTCTCATGATTCATAGATCGAACGTAGAAGGTCACCACCGCCTACTAACCAGCTAGACATCAAGGGGTGGCCAAATACCTACCTCCTAAGCAACTGCTCTACAAATTTGAATGCGCCAGCCCGGGAGACGATGCCGACTTTCAGCTTTAAAACAAGGTTAAGGCATGCCCACCATGACTAACATCGTGCCGGTATCCCGGCTCCAGCTAGGGTATATGGTGACATCCTCTGCCGCATTGTGGGGAACCAGGATCCATGCATGAACGGGATTGTCCAATATGGTTCCGAGCTCCTGGGCCCCTCTCAGCTTCATTACCGGTCACATGGGACTGATGTTTCCTTGCCCCTGACTTATCCACTCTCGGCCTTCTGCAAATAAAACCGGACGGACAACCTCCGGTGCACCGCAAAGCGTCGAAATGCTAGGACCTTAATGGAATCTCTAATGTTCCCTTTCCGCGCAGAGCTTCCGTGTTAGTGACCATTGAAGGTGAAATCAAGCCACACGGAGGAACCAAGCCGTGTTTCTCTACCACAATGTCGTTGATTGGCATCGTGTGGCACGGCCTTGGATTCCGGCGCCGGTGCCCCTGAAATAGGTGTGAATACGACTGTAGCGATTATTTATAAGGAACGCTTGCCCCGGATTTTCACCTTTAATATATTTTTCAGCGTCGATCAGCCAAGACGTATATCCTCGCTATCATAGCCGTCGTATGTAATTCACAGAATGAGGTGCTCTTCATTAGCAGCCGCCGTCGCCGGCGCCAGCCTAGCAACTGCTCACACAATATTCGTTCAACTTGAGGCTGATAGCGTGACGAATCCAGTCTCATACGGAATCAGAACGCCAACATACGATGGGCCTATCACCGACGTGACGACCAACGATGTAGCGTGCAACGGCGGCCCGAACCCGACTACTCCGTCCGACAAGATCATCGACGTCAAAGCTGGCTCTACGGTCAACGCCATTTGGCGACACACCCTAACTTCGGGAGCGAACGATGTTATGGACGCTAGCCATCTAGGCCCTACTCTAGCCTATCTCAAGAAGGTTGACGATGCGACGACTGACGTGGGATACGGCAGCGGCTGGTGAGTCCAGTGGATTATGGTTGTGCTTATGCCCTAGCACTCACAACTCACCAGGTTTAAGATCCAAGAGGATGGTTACAACAACGGGGTCTGGGGCACCTCGAACGTCATTAATAATCAGGGAAAGCAGCCGATCACGATCCCTGACTGCTTGCCGGATGGCCAATACCTGCTCCGCGCCGAGATGATCGCATTGCACGGTGCTAGCTCACCTAATGGGGCGCAGCTATACGTACGTACCTAGCAATTCAATCATTTTCAAGAGTATCACAAGCCATCCGCGCTAACGATACCTCCAGATGGAATGCGCACAAGTCAACATCTCTGGAGGCTCCGCGACTAAGACGCCTACAACTTACAGCCTTCCGGGCATCTACAAGCAAGATGACCCTGGCATCCTCATCAACATCTACTCCATGAGCAAGAACAGTCAATACGTCATTCCTGGTAGGTCCGATTAATAGGCCTTTACATAGCTATCCACTAATACTCACCTTTTCAGGCCCCGATCCATTCACCTGCTGAGCGATTTTAGGCGGTAGCTCCTAAACCGCGAAGTCATGCACTTCCACGACCTCCATTAACTTGGCGCCCGCAACGGAACTTTTTGTCAGGGTGGTAGCCTGTAGTTGAAGACTTGTGTCATAGAGCGAGTGTTAGTAGCTGGTAGCTTGCGGTAGACTCACTTGCATGTAGTAATAAATGAATGATTGTTAACGCCTGAGCTTCTCCCAATCCCCTTGGCGCCCCTCTTATATTCGCCTCGAAGGGTACACAAAACTACAGCTTGGCGCTTCCATCCCACCTCCTGACATCGACCCCTGACACTCACTGCCCCTCTGCCTGTAGTAACGCGCGGTTTGACTAATGCGGAGGCTCTAGATTCATGGGATGCACGGCCTTCGCTAGCAGGTTCACTAGGTTTTCATTCCCTATTGTTTCGCAATCGTACCAATTCTAAAGGTAGGGCTTGGGACGGTAGAACAAACACTATTCATAACGTGTATGAAACTTATTTTATCTTTAAATAGAAATCTGGCTAGTGAATTCTATCGTTCGTAGAAGGTTATCTACTATCAAGTAATGAGAGTGGAGGATGCCCGTACCCAATGTCTTATACTTAGGTGAATGATACCTATTCATTGGCGTCTGTGATATGTGATCGTGGTTCCGCTTGTATCTGTAATGCCAATACAGAGAGGCCGAAGATGAGCTCCTTGTTGCCCACTCTGTGTATGGCAAGAAACGCAAGTTGATACCATAAACTTCCCAGAAGACAAGGGAAAGTGCTGAGATGGAGATGTACAGGCCAGTATCGGCTTTCAGAATTTTGTCGCCGCTTCACATTGAGCTCTGGCAGTGTTCGCTGGTGGTAGTGGGTAATTTTCCAAGAAAGAATGGACGTCGCCTGACGTCGAAAGTTCATGTGCTAGTTTCTTCAAACTTGCATTGCATCTCTAGGAATATCTGGTCGTCACAATTCCATGTAAGGAAGGTGTGGAAAGCTTTTCCAAGGTTCGCTCTGTGTCGTAAGAAGGAGCCATGTCATGACTGGCAGCTTCATCCATGGCTAAGTTGGGATCCACATTATTAATGTAATCTATGGAATTGGAATTAGTAGTTATCCCTAATCGAAGAAACTCTGTTCTAGACCCGGTCTACTTACGAATACCCCGATTGCTACCAATGAAAAGAGAAGATACTCTCCGTGCGTACGCGAGTTGCGCGGCGGAGGCTTTTTGGTTGTGTCATAACCACTGCGAGCTTCGTTTGGCTGTGGACGATTCATAGCTACAGCTCTACGTGTATAATGTGTAAAAGATACGATTTAAGTTATATATACTCAGATGGATGTTAATAGGAACGAAGGAGGTTGGGCTCGCAAGAAGGATTCTCACTTATACGTAGTCCTTTAAGTACACAACGCCGGCTTATTGTCCCTTTTCCTACATCACTAAACACTCAATATCATGTCACACTCATCCAAAGTTTTCCAATGAGTCAATTCTGAGAAAACATGTCGTTTGGCCGTGATGCGAATTGTGCATTAAGCTTAGGACAGATCACTAAGGATAACAAAGAACCAAGCTGACGATCACTATATCACCGGACTATAGTTAACTTCTATTCTTTGTGCCTCCTTACGGCTGAAGGAAGTGGCGTTGGAGGATATATGGTCTTCTACTATTTAGGATGAACATATACTAGATCCTCAAGCTATTTGACATGTCTATTGTGATCTCCGACGTGGGGGAGAGTGCAACTACTTTAAACTAGATAGATAATAGCGTAGGTTACCTCTCACATAATTTGCAAAGCAAGCAGGATAGGGGTTTGTTTCTTTGTCTGTTAATGTAGTAGCCTTGTTTGAGAACTGTAAGAAGTACTACTCCTATCGTTATGCACACATACTAGCAAGCTCTGGCTGTTGCGCATGACTCCAGAAAATGATGACATTCAGAGCCATTGCTTATTACCGTAATGCGATACGAAGGAACCCCCGTCACCTCGTTCTACGCTCGCATTATTAACAACACCCAAGATATGCCTCACAGACTCCTCTGGCGTGATAGGGCCCTTCCATTGAGGCGCGTACTCGGAGAATTTGCGCACCATTTCCCCAAAACCCCTTTTCTCCTTCTCCGTCACTATCTCGGTACATACGTCAGCCAGTGCTATATTGTTTGGGGAAGAACAAATAAGGGACTTACACTTAGTTGTATCATTGAGTCCAGTGGCCACTACGCCAGGCGAAATGCTCATGAACAGGATCCCTTCTGAGCTCAACTCGCCGTGGTACTTGGCAATCGCAAGGTTCAATGCTGTTTTGCTCAGGGCGTAGGATGCGCCCATGTCTATCTTAAAATTGCGGACCAAGTCGAAGTCGGCGTGTCCCGACGTGAGTGCAATGACCTTTTTGGCTTTGCCCTTATGAATCAGAGGCAGGAAGATGTTGATCAAGTGAATGTTGCCAACGACGTTGGTCTTATAATGAAAGAGTAGGTCTTCCTCTAAGGCTTTAGGATCGTCGCTCCTGAGTTGCCGAGCTATTTTAGTAATTATGGTACTTGAAACATATTTGTTGAAGGGAGGGAGAAAACTCACAAGTCGCTTAGGCCACTATAGGCAGCGAACGGAGAAAGAACAGCGGCATTGGCTATCAGGTAGTCAAGGCTTCCGCCTGTAATCGTAGATGTATCTTCGGCTGCTTTCTATGCATCCTGTCAGCATGCTATGCATAAGTAGTAAAGTAGAATGGGTTACTAGACCTTCAGTGATTCATAGTCTATGAGATCGCCCTGGAGGATATGAATGTTGGAACGTCCAATTTCGGCAGACACTTTCTTTTCCGTGGCCATCTTATCCCGGGCGAGTCCAATAACAATGGCCTTTGGATCCGCGGATAACTGGCGGATGAATTCAAACTGTTCCACGACTTAGTATTTCTGAAAACTTACGCATTTCTCTATACACACTCACCCCGAGTCCTCGGGAAGCTCCCGTCACTAGATAGGAAGGCATGATTTCTTGGTGGATGTTGTTTAGACCAAGAGTGTTGGTTAATTAGTAAATTTTAGGAGTATTAATCGGATACCCTAGCTATCGTTGATGCTTATTCACATCAGAGTAGGAGTCTGAAAAAAAAGGACTTAATAAAGGCAATGTCTGTTATTTATACTTGACATAGATAGCGTAGAAAAGCACTACGAATGCAATATTAACAGAATTGCGTATGTAAGAGAGAAATTGGGTTACCTTCATTTTCGTCCGTCCGTAATAGGAGCTAAGGCTTGATTTCAAACCAAGCATTAGTAAGTCTCCGATGAGAAGCATGAATTAGCCTTTACGCGGATTCATATCGTACCCATTGGCCAATCATGTCACGAGATGGAACTAAAGAAAAAGGAAATAACGACGTTGCGCGAGGAGCTCTAATCTCTCTCGTCTACGGGCTGCGGTATACCAACAGGAAAAGCCTTTTATCTACTCATTCTCTCATCTCTCACATACTGAATGAATAGTCATATAGTTCAACTGAAAAGATTAAGCACATTGGTGGCTCGTCAGGGTTGCCGCCCTTTCGAAGACCCGTGGAATATGGTGAGAATTGAACGAAGAGGTTAATAATAACAGGAGACTCATCAATATTCTGGTAACAACTATGAACTATTTGATTGACGTCATTCTGGCAAAAAGCGAAGCCAGCTACTAATCGACAGCATGGGCAAAAGTTATGGAGCTTATGCTCTCGATCGGGGAATCGAACCCCGGCCACCTGCGTAATTGTCGCTTTGAAGATGACAAGCAGGTATCCTGACCACTAGACCAATCGAGACTCGAACAGGGTAGAAGGGTACCCCACAAACCCTTGTAGAAGGGCGACTGGATTCTCACGTGCCGACCATCGCTGAAAAGTTGCTCTATATGGCTATGCTTGTCTTTGTCAAATCCGGACTAGTCGGCTTGGCAGGCTTGGGTAACCCCACATAACCTGACCTAACCAGCCCAACCAATTACGGCGGGTTCTAACGGCTCTTAGCGGTGAGTCCGGTACAAGCCGATTCTAGAAGAAGCGGTAATGGGGTGCCATCTGGCAGCTAGCTAGTCGTCGGCCTGACGATATGGCAACTAGCACCTTTTAAGGTTTCACCGTTTTCAATGAGTTCATCAACAAGCTTTTCTCAAGAACCACCTCTGTCAACCTCAATTCTCAATCTTCAACCGCCCTTGCTTTCTCAACTTCCATTGTGCAACAGCTCAACTTCAACTAAACAATTCTCATTCATATTTCATATAATGTGAACATCATCTAATTCAATGCTCAAATAACCAACTTCATGCATACTTAGACATAGATCATACTTGATTAGACCATTCCGATTGCGGATATCCTATCACCACCATGTCGGTCTCTCCAATATCGGATCAATCAAAGCATGACGCCCATGTCGTCTCCGGGCATCTGCCGTCTGGATACTCCGCCGAATTTGATGGGGCACCCGGTAGTTCTGGTGCTCCATCGGTCTCCGGTCAAGATGTAGGCGACCAGGATCTAGGCGAATCCTCGCTGAAACTCCAGGGAGGTGATATGCACCGAGATCTCTTCAAGACTGCTGCACGTGTCAAGATGCACAAGCGAGCCGCAACATTTCACCACCCCCAAGATTTAATAGGCGACAACGAATCAGACCACTTGACGGTTAGTGATCAATTGGCCCCGGGCGGATTTCGTAGAGCTTTCATACGGCAACGGCAACGGCCCGAGATCTGGGCTGCTAGGATCCCCGTTACTCGGAATTTCGTCGAGTTCCTCGAATTATACGGGAACTTCGCCGGAGAAGACCTTGCCGATTCCGATGACGAGGCAGTGACATCTGACGAGGGCGAGGAGGGAGAAGAAGAACGATCACCTGAGACGAGGCCACTTCTTGGGCGTCGTAAGTCTTCGCGGTCTGCGCGCGTAGCTAAGACCAGTACCAAGAAAACGTTCTTTACCTTATTGAAGGCCTTCATTGGAACTGGTATTATGTTTCTTCCTAAGGCTTTCAAGAATGGCGGCATATTATTCTCCTCTATGACTATGCTGGTAATATCTACAGTCACCATGCTGGCCTTTCACCTACTTCTTGCCTGCAAGGCACGGTATAGCGGCGGTTATGGAGAAATTGGCCAAGCGATAGCAGGCGACGGAATGCGCAAGGTCATTCTAGTATCCATTACAATGTCGCAGCTGGGATTCGTCTGCGCCGGCATAGTCTTCGTCGCCGAAAATATGACATCATTTCTCCAGGCTGTCGGACATGGCAACAGTCCATTATCACCCACGACCCTCATTCTCATACAACTCATCGTTCTAATACCTCTAGCCTTCATCAGGAATATAGCTAAACTTAGTCCCGTGGCGCTACTCGCTGATGTTTGCATCCTTATTGGTGTCGGCTACATCTACTATTATGACATCGCTCACCTCGCCTCCGACGGCATTCACGAAAGTGTCGTTCTCTTCAATCCAGCAAAGTATACATTGACCGTCGGTTCAGCTATTTTCACTTTCGAGGGTATAGGACTTATTCTCCCGATCCAATCTTCTATGACGAAACCCGAACGATTTGAGTGGCTTCTTGGTCTTGTCATGTTCATCATCACAGTCCTGTTTACTGCTGTGGGTGCCCTCTGCTACGCTACGTTTGGCGTCAACACACAGATCGAAATCATCAACAACTTTCCCCAAGATAACAAGTTCGTCAACTCGGTTCAGTTCCTCTACTCACTCGCCGTTCTCGTCGGAACTCCCGTCCAGCTTTTCCCCGCCTTACGTATCCTAGAAGGTAGGATCTTCGGTTCACATTCGGGAAAGAAAAGCACCCGAACGAAGTGGATCAAGAATGCATTCAGAACATTGGTAGTCATTGTGTGCGGTCTAATTTCAATAGTTGGCGCTTCGAATCTCGACAGATTCGTCGCGTTAATCGGGTCCGTCGCCTGCGTACCTCTGGTCTACATCTACCCAGCATTTTTGCATTACAAGGGTGTCGCGGCTTCGTGGCAAGCTAAAGCCGGAGATATTTTGTTTATGGTAGTTGGAACAGCCGCCATGGTCTACACCACAGCTATCACTATCGCCAACAGCTTCATGCATTAAGCGCTTGTTTCTCAATACATCCCGTCGGAAGGGTACGGGTAGAAGCGATCATAAAGAAAATTGCATTTTGGAAAATGGATATTCATTCGACTGGGATTGGAGTTATTAACTTATTTAGCAGAGAACCGATTCCTGCATCACGATCGTTCATGATATTGTATCAGCATCTGGGACATGGGAACATAAATGGCGTTGAGCGTTGACTGCAGATTGGGGATTCCGAAATACCACCGGTTAAATTCTCTGTATTTACTGACTACATTTCCATTACCTCCGATGCTTCACCCCAGTAGGAAATAAACTCTTGGAACTGGTCAAGGCATTGTTTCCGAAGCAACTGTCACGACCCACAACGAGCACGATGATAAACTGACGCTGTGTAAACGTAAGCTGTTTACCAACAGCGCCGTGAGGCACATATAGAAACATTGGCTATGACCCGTATGGCCCCCAGAGACTTTTTCCCTTGTAGAACAGCAATAATTGGAAGATTAGCATGTGCTGATGAAAGTGCATAGGTACCTAGGCACAGAGATGACCTAGATTGTCTCCTCGAATATCAATCATTGTTTACTGTCAATGCCTAGCCATGTGAGCTGATATAGTTGGCCAACTATCCGATTTTGCAGTATCGTGAGTACCTTCTCAAGGCAAACACATTCCTCAAAAGAGATCAGACTGATCAATTGGTGTATACCGATGAAGTCCTTTCCAAAACATATTGTGTGTATTATAGTTGTCTAATGCCAGCAAAACTTGATTTTGTAACAATTGAGATCGCTTCCATATATCACATACCATGTGAAGGAATTGACCCCTGGCTTATCAACATGACTCACCTATTCCTCTCAGCCCCACGGGGACTCTCCCCTGCATTAGTAGTAATATCACCAGGGGTTTATTCTCTCCAACGAACGATTCTACGCCCAAACGACGACGGCCATGGTGGAACCAATGATAATGCGAAGAACTCGATGCGACAATCACATCACAGCTGCACATTGACGAATTTAACAGGCGATTATTCGTGATTGTGCAACACCGCTAACATTTGTAAGCTTGGAATAGTCGCAGATGAAACTAGAAACTAAATTCTAAACAGGAATCCAAGAGCGAAACGCGAACAATTAACGAAGTCGCCAGAAAATTAAGTACAAACTTGGTAATGCGGGTTTTAGTTCCACCCCCGGTAGGGTCATCGCTATTGGTTCCTCCCAACCCTTTTAGGAAATAGGTACCCTTCACCTTTGCAGCTGCAATTGCTGACGACATACTGCGGTGATGGGTAGTGACAAATCCGGATGCCTCTTTGGGTCTAAATGTGACCCGTCATTCCCCACATTTCTTTGGATTCACATATAGATGGAAGAGCTTATGTTGGATGATTTTGAATAAGGTAGACGACGAGAAAGATATTTAAGAGCATGGCGATTCTCTGGTTTTGATTTCCAGACATCCTCATCCAACAACAGCTCATCAACCGATCCAACAATAAGCAACTCGCCTACCTAACTCCCTAATCAAACTTCACTCGAAAAAAACCCCTTTACAAACAAACAAACAAGCAACCATGTCTCTCCAAGCCGAGCTCGAAAACGTCGACGTCGAGTTCGCCAAAGCGCCCGCCGCGATCCGGGACCCGATCATGGCGACGCGGCTCGACTTCGCCAAGTCGTTCGACCCGAGCGGCGCCATCAAGGTCGGGCAGAAGATCCCGGGGTTCAGCCTGCCGGACTCGGTCGGCAAGACGGTGTCGAGCGCCGAGCTGCTCGCCGCGGGCCCCCTGCTGATCACCTTCTACCGCGGCGGCTGGTGCCCGTTCTGCAACCTCGCGCTGCACGCCCTGCAGGCGCGGCTGCCGGAGATCAAGGCCAAGGGCGTGACGCTGGTCGCTATCACCCCCGAGCTGCCCGATAGCAGCCTCACGACGGCCGAGAAGCAGGGGCTCGAGTACCCCGTCCTGTCCGATGTGGGGAATAAGTTCGCGCACCAGCTTGGTATTGTGTGGAAGCAGCCCGATGAGCTGCGCGAGGTGTTCGCGAAGATCGGGAATGATCTGGAGAAGAGGAATGGCGATGACTCGATGGAGGTGCCGATCCCGGCTACACTGCTCGTGGACCGCGACGGCACGGTGAAGAATATGTTCTTGGACGCTAATTATGCGAAGAGGGTTGAGCCGGATGTTGTGGTGGGGTGGATCAACGCTCTATAGATAGAGCATTGGGGATTGGAGATAGGGGGTTGGAGGTAGTGAAAGAAAGATTGGATAAAGAGTATCTTATTCGTATATGAAACATTTACATATATTATGGTCTCGTTATGTCGCTTCTTCGGAGGATATCCAATATCATATAGTTGCGTCGAAGCCTGAATATCCCGGCCCCTATCTTCGTGTCACAATGCTCTACGAACTATGCCTCCTAGGTGAGCCTTGATAAAGATATCTCCATTGTTATCTATGGTAGCTTATATTATTATTCCACGCTTCCTCGACATCTTTAAATAATATCCTGGATGCCTTTGGTAATTTTTGGAAATAGGGAAGGGGGGAAGATATGAAAAAGGGGCCCCCTATATGTATACGCTGAATAAGCCATGCATTCCACCAATTGCTGTAAGACCATTTTAGGGATACAACGTACGAGAGAGTGAACATGGTTTTATATTTAGAATGCCTGTGGCAAATGGAGATACTTCCTAACGTCGGGTAGCTTCAAGTCAGGGCTGTCAACTACCGACTTAGAAGTACCACCAATAACAGCCAAGACATCATACTCAGCTTAAGCCGTACCTAATTCAAGGTTTATATGGTACTTGGATGAGGCTTCGTAGTCCTTTCAAAATTTATAGCTAGGTGGCATCCGAATCTCAATCTTGCGTTCCTAGACACCCGCCAAGCTTTGAAACACTTCTAACCCTAGATCGCCAAGGTCTTGAGGTCACTTTCTACCCCATATGTCGGGGGACAAACGTCCGAAAACATATGGCGTTTATATCAGAGAGACAATCTGGAGTAATATATCTCCATGAACCATTGTCGCCCTCGCCAATCTCCCACCGTCGATAATAGGCTAGGATAGCTGTACCTATCTATATAAATATGGCATGGACCGCATCTAGGCAGTCCTGGGATCGACAGGGGAAAGAAACAACAGATTCTTAAATAGACGTGCGCCGCCAATCTTCAACATCGATCGCCTTTGCTTCCCTCTCACCAAACACCAAGGCATCTCCACCAACCAACCACCCCCAACCATGCGTCCAACAACCCTCCTAACCGCTCTCCTAACCCACACAACCACCGTCTCCGGCGCCCTAACCTGGACCCTCCAAAAAACCAGCAACCCGACCTCCGACCAATCGTCCGCCTACGCCTCCATCGAGGCCGCGATGCGCGCCGCCGTAGCGCACTACGCCAAGTTCAGCGACGCTAGCAAGACCATCCGCGTGTACTATGCACCCGGCGTGCCGACGGCCGAGGCCTCGTATAACGGGGACCTGCGGTTCGGGGCGGACCGCGCGTACATGACGGAGCGGACGGCGATGCACGAGATCTCGCACACGCTGGGCGTGGGGCAGACGGCGGAGTTCGACCGCCGGTGCGCGGCGGGCGATTGGCCGACCGCGCTGCCGCTGCTGCGGGGCTGGGACGGCGCGGGCGCGACGATAAGTTGTGGCGGCGGACACTTCTGGCCTTATGGGCTGAATTATGAGAGTGAGTGGAGCGAGACGAATGGCGATCGCCATGTTATGATGGTGGATGCTATGTTGAAGGATGGGATGTAGGTACTAGGAAGGAATAGGGGTGGTTTGGGGTAGGGGAAGGGGAATGGGGAGCTGCGTGTGCTAATTTCTCGATTTTGGTTAATGAGGAGCGAGTATTACCTGTGATGGACTTGTGTACGACGGTTTAGCGATGAGAGTCTATAGACTTGATTGACAGTCTAGCTGGACCCTGAACCCTTGGGTTCCCATCTGCCCCCTTTTCCATCTTACAACTTTACCATTGTTTACATGCAGTACACCACGAGACCATCGAGATTTTCCCTAACGCATATCAGTTCACAGTAATAATCTGATCCACCTGACTGTTATTTCCTTGGCTCGGCTGGACTAAAGCGGCGTATTCTTGAAGTTGTACGTGAGAATGATTCAGAAAGTCCCTACGATGCCGGCATCGAACGCGAGGCTTCTCCGAAAAAGTCTGAGTAAGCAAATGGACAACTAGATAAACATGACCCCTGCTACTATATTGAGAAAATCAGCCGCATAACGAGGGGTCGGTGGAGGTGGGTAACGGGGGTAGCGGATTGTGGAGACATGCAGGTTCCTCTTGTTAGGTCGAACCGTACGAGCTAGTGCAAGTTCGCCAGTCTCGACTGCCCTGTTGAATTTGTATAAGGCGACTAGCCAGATAAATTATGTATGCGAATAGAGGTAAAGAGACGCGAGTGATTCCTCGGCCAGTTGGGAACCATGGATATCAATTTCTTATCTCGCGGAGGACAGCTCCGATTTGACAGGGACATGATTCGGGACCGCAGAACATTTGGCAATCAAAAATCCCAGGGCATACATCATAAGAGCAATGATGGCATTATCACCGGGCGGTTCCACGAGGGGATCACCAAAGGGTTGAAAGGAGCCGTAATGTAAAAGATGCTAAGAATAGCTCCCATTCCCACTGATAACTTGGTAACTGACCCTGGGCGAGAATATATGCAAGTTGGTCTTGGAAATCATCGGATCTCGCGTACCCTCCAATATTACCCCTGATCCTGTCATCGTCGTCGAGGATCACACGTACAGAAATTCCTTGCCGGGTTAGGATTAGTCTTATCATCGAGTGGCAATGGCACGCTATCCCAGCATTTGTTAGCAGTTTTTATAACAAATTGAAGCTCGCTTGTAACTGATAACCGACAGTTGGATTTCAAAGTTGACTTAAATTTTTTGAACATTTTATGGTATCAACCCCACACTAAATATCGAACCCCTTTTGTCCCTTAGATATCCAAAATACATACAGCTAGCCCTTTCACCACTTCTGCTGTTTGGACGCGAGCTGTATGTCACGCGATTGCTCGGCCTTAATTCGGATCCTCGCCCATATAGTTCTCCCTCTTTTTTGCCCCGAAGAACATAGCTCTGATCTCGTCTCGGAAACGGGTTGGGGGTTGGTTGTAGGAGGCCTCGTACGCATCGATAGCTGGCTTTTCCCACACAAGATCAGCCTCAGCAGGAGCGACAAATCTCGTACGCCTAAAAATCTTCCAGCCAAAAAATGTGCAGAAGGCAACTATAGCCATGGTGTAGTACGCGAAGAAATCGCCAACGTTGAACTTGCCCGGTAGGAATACGGAATATCCAAAAATGCCTTCGATGATAATCATCCACGCCATCCCAATGTAGCCACAATACGGCTGAAAATAGCCATAATAAGGTAGTGTGCGACGATCGATACCTTGTGCTTTTGTAGCGTTGTAGAAAAAGATATACGTCAAGCTCATGACAATGTAGTTAATCATCTGCGAACCCTGGGTGAGCGTTGCCAACCATGTCACAACCTGCGCAGTGTTGTTCGACACTTGCAAGAATGACAGGAAAGGGAAGACCATGACGAGAGCGAAGGCGTAGACGGGAATGCCATTCTTGAGCGTCTTCTGGAAGATTTTGGGCGCCTGGCCATCACAAGCTAGACCATACAAGGATCGCATGGCGCAATAGGTGTAGGCGTTGCCCGCACTAAAGATACTCGTGATCATAAGAGCATTGACAATATGAGGCAGTACTCCGACGCCTAGATTCTGCATCGCAATGACGTAAGGCGAGCCATTGGCAGTTCCTGTGTCGGCATTCTGTAGTGTGGCATCGTTATAGGGAAGAACAACGCCGACACAGAGCGCACCCCCGATGAAGAATATGCCGAATCGCCAATAAACTGTCTTGAATCCGTTCTTAAGATAAGTTCGGGGACGCTCCGCCTCTCCAGCAACCATGGCGAGATACTCGGGTCCGACGACAGTGAAGCCAGCAGAGAACACAGCACCGAGGAAACCTTCAAATCGACCCAAGGCTCCCGTGTGAATATGCTCTGCGAAAGATCCTGGATCTGACCAATATCGGAAACCATAAGCGTCATGTTGAGGATTGCCTCCGCACATGGTAACCAATGTGAACATGTATAAGATGCAGATAAGCAAGATCTTACCGCTCGATAGCCAGAATTCAGCCTCGCTAAAACATCACAATTAGTAAGAACATTAATTGCCGGGGCCAATTGGATTGAATGGACGTAGGCCGAGTAAAATAAGTAAAGTCACGGCGATTATGAGAAGGACGAGATCCAATCCAAACGTCTAATGCAAATGCTTACCCGAAATACTGCACAGCCAAGATATTGATGATACTATCACATATGTTAATCACTTTCACATATAGTGGAGCAACGGAAAGGAGCCGAGTGCGGAATCACATACGCGTACAACACGATGCATGCCACGCAAATAGCTGCAGGAGGGATGTTGTCTGACCAAAACCCAAGGACCAGATTGATGGCAGAGATCTCGAAGGGGATTAGACAGGCCTCATAGAGGAAGAAATTCCATCCGGCCATGAATCCCAATGCTTCGTCAACCCACCTCCCGGCCATGCGAATAAAGGATCCGGACACGGGCATGTAGGTTACCATCTCAGCCATAGAGTTATTCACCATGCCGACAATGATCGCGTAGATAGTATATCCAATAAGGAGACTACCAGGGCCGCCCTTAGCTAGACCACCACCGATACTAACAAAGAGCGCGGTACCGATACTACCCCCGATAGCGATCAATTGAATTTGGCGATTGCCTAGGTGGCGAAGAAGTTGATTTTGACTCGAAACTTCGACCAGAGTTTCACGGATATCGCCACTCGAGGCATCGTTTTTCTCGTCGTCGACAATCATCCGGTTGACGGGCGCCGAAGCTGGTTCGGGTTTATCTTGTGCTGCCGCCATACTGAGAGCAGGAGAGCGAACTCCGCTGAGACAGCGGAATGTCGGATATTGTATAGGAGGATTGTTGGAAGCACAGAGGCGCCGATATCATTATATTACGCACGCAATGGCGTTGTTTACTTCCGCAGTCGGAAATAATATTATAGAAAAATACTATGCAAATATAGCGACGAAAAAATAGTGACTTAGGTGACGATTCTTCGATTGTTCGTATGGGAACAGGATCAGAATAAATAAATAAAAAAAAGGAAAATTCTCAAGAGAGGAATTCAAAAGATTATCAGCCCATGTAGCTTTTGCATTGTACTTTCTCTCCTTCCTTCAGGTACGACTGTACGCTGACCTATGTCATCATTGTTGACATGGGTATGCATGTGGCAGGGTATGGCATGGTAGTGCAGGGTAGTGTAGTAAAGGTGGGGAAATCAGCCGCTATCGCCCCTCTCCGACAGAGACCCAGCAGCCCCAAAGACGCTAACCAGGCTAACCCAGTAGTCGGTGGGGGTTACACCGCTGTTCGCGTGATGTAGGCTGGGGCTGGCTGAGCTGGTTGTGCGCTAACAGCAACCGTCTGCTGGTCAATTGACTCGACAGGTTCGATCGACAACCGGTTTTGAGTTTCGGGGTCACTAAAGTTGCAACTGTGTAACGGCCAATTGTTCTTAGAATTGATCGATTGCGACCGAGAGGCTGAATTAGGTAAAGTCAATAGCAATGTCAAAAGTGCAGTCGCTGAAACGGTACATGTACTCGATGTAAGACATTCACACCGACGATCGTGAAGGAAGCGCTGCAGATGAAAGAAGGAATAGTAAACGTTCTTCGCAATGCCGCGAATCCTCTCGCCCTCGCGTCGCCCACTAGGCTTTTCAAGACAATACGCCAATACGCCGCCAAGACACCGATAAACGTACTCGTAGCCTCCGGGCACATGTCAAGGGTTCAGCTCCGCCAGGTTTCCTCTTGTAGTAGTAGGCTAGGATGCACGATGCCGTAATTTCGCCTCGGAGTACTAACGAGACCTGCCTTTCTGAGGGCTGGTCAGCTGACATTGCGAGGAATTCCCATCTCTCGGAGAAGGTATTGTAATGAGCGTAGTTTAATCTTGTTGCCGATGGCTTCAAGAAGGTCCTGGTTTTTTATATGAGGGTTTGTCCGAACCATGTTGCAAATCTGTATCCTCTCTTCTTCGGTGAGCTTCCGTCTTTGTCCAGGTCGCGGTCGGGAAACGTTGTTTTCGCGAATCGCTTCGGATCGAAGAGTCGTTTTAATGGTAGAAAGAGGAACTTCAGGGTATAACTTATGAATCCGAGCCGGCCCAAGTTCTTTTAATCTGCAAATGCTTGACCTCAGTTGAGGTGACAGTTCTTTCCCACGACCCATAGCTACGAGAGGCGTCATCAACGCGTGTTGTACTTGTTAAAAGGTATTCTTTTTTTATTCATAAAGCAACAGTGTTTAGGTAGACGAATTAGGTATAGTGCTTTGGGGCAGTTGGTTTATTGTAATTGCGTGCCACTATAAATTACTAACTGGGACCGGGGTCCAAAATCTTCCGGCGAAAGGAATAATGTTCACATATCTCCGCATACAAAACAAGGGTACAACAAAGACAGAAAAATGACAATGTCAAGGTCAAGTAACTATAGTAGTCGCCCGATATTGTTGCCAATCATGGTGGAGATGTTAACTTGAAAACGCGAGAGGCCTTGTCTGTGCCTCGGGTTTCCTAACTAAGAAACGATACAAAGAGTGGCACGTGGGCAGAATGTCTCCAGGTCTTTTCGCCCGCAGATCTCAACTTAGCTTGGATCTTACTCGATTATCCTTGGAACACCGAATCTTTAATAGGATTCGGTCTTTAATACGGCGATATCTTTCGCCATGGAAAGCCAATGGGTGACAGAACGCCTTCTTGCAACTCTAACGGAGGCTCAATTCTTAACTTCCATACGATTAGACGAGAGAGTGAGACGGCACGATCTTCCACATAATCCTCATCGAAACTTCTTTCCACTCATCCACCCATATGCCCATATTCCTATCGGTGCAGTATGGGGCTTGAGTTGTAAGGCGGAGACGGTCCGGGGCGGTTGAGACGGCAATCTTTTCGGTGGATTTGTCCAGTCGGAGAGAAGATGGCGATGATTACGGAGGCGCATGCAGAATCATCATGACAACCAAAGTCGTAATTAGTCTGTTAGCGTGGAAAAGTTCTAGGGCTGAGAGGCGCTAAAAACTTGGTCTTGTTGAAGGGCGGGGATCCATTTACATGTTAGAAATTGGGAAATTACATAGTTGATGACAATAATGCGGCACAGGTATGTCCACGTATGAGAGTGGTGTAGCCTTCTAAGCAGATGAATACCTACACAACCACACACATTGAAATAATGGACAAAGTATGGATATAGAAGAAATTTGATCGCGTGAGGGTCCTTCGTCTTTATAGAATTGTAAGATAAGATTCACACGATTGAGTTCTTACTTTAAATTTGCAGGGATTTGAGAAGCGTCGGCCAATGAGAATAAAACCCACTTAAACCTCGGCCGAGTCGGCCCGTTACCGCTATCCCTTATACCGTGTACTACCGCACCTACTATTGTGCCTTCCCACTATTCAGCAGGTAGAAATCAATACAGCGACGACTCGATCATAATACCCGAACCATTCTAGTAATGTAGTAGTTCACAATAGCCGTAAGTGTGGGAAAGCGATGCCTACAGTGGTTGCCGAGATGCATGCGCCGTAACAAAGCCGACGCAGGAACAGAGTACGGAAACCACGATCCACAACCCGCTTATCGACGGATCCAAATTAAACCCCATTACGGCGCAGCTACGGCGTTGTTAGCAATTAATATTATTTAATTCTCGTCGTAGGTTTCTAAAGATTCGAGATACAGTCAACAAGTTGAGCAGCCCAACCCGACTGTCTGAATAATTGCTGCAAGGACCTATTAAGGTTACCTTTCCTACTAAGTTGGAGATGGTACATTTGGATAACTTCAAATCAGACCTGAAATCGAATGAGATGAATTTGTTTGGTCGAGAGAACACGTGCATAACTACCTAGGTACCTAAATAAAGCCAAGGGATTCAACTGATTTTAGCAACAACCGATTCAATAGTGGCAAGTGTCTAGCCGGTATGAGAGTAGTAATCAACGGCAATATACAATTTCTACTTATGGGATCAGACGCGATGGCGATGTTAGAAGAGGAAATTGCAGCTGGAGGTTGCCCATGAGTTCGAATGAAAGTGGAGACTGAAAATTGAGAACCCGGGCGGCACTCGGTGCTCGGCTCTAGGCTCCGCGCTTACTGAGCAGCGTACCGTACCTCCGGGGCACCAATTAGGTACCGATATGGATCCCACTAACTTGCTCATTTCGTGCTCCGTTGCACCTCCGCCGTGAACCAACATATAAGGTTCATCTAAGAATTGACAGTGTTTATAATCCGTCTAAGATGAATACTCTTTAGAAAAACTTGCCCAAAATTATTTACACTTAACATACCTAAGTGGTATCCCACTTTTTCCGGCTCGCCCACAATGTTATCCACAAGAGGATCGAGTTGGGCAAAAATGAGATACGCTCATGGAGACTTGAATGCGTATCACCCCACAAGAAACCCCAACGGGGTTGTGAGCTTTTCCAATGCCGAGAACGTAAGTCGATTAGGTGTCGTAAACCGGAAATGCAACTACTGACGTCGCTTCTAGTGGTTAATACAAGATGACCTGACCAACTTCATCAACGAGCATGTAAGATGCACCTCTATCTCCATCTCGACTTTAGAATGCTAAGACGACGAGATGTAGAGCCAGTTCGACAAAAATCTGTGTGCATATGGGGAAGGTTACACCGGTACAGTGCGTCTTCGGACCGCAATGGCGAAACACATGAACACCTATTTCAAGCCGGTGAGAGAGATCGATCCTGAGGAGATCACGTTTGCCGCCGGTGTGACCGAACTAAACGAAGTTTGCGCTATGATTACCTGCAATCCTGATGACAAGGAACGTATCTTACTCGGGAAGCCTATTTACGGCGCTTTCTCGAGAGACCTCACAATCAGAACTGGGTAGGTGGTGCTCCTACGACCATCCTTTTCTGAAGTCTAATAGAAATCCCATTGGAGTGTGAATCCGGAGTACATAGAAGTAGGGGATACGGACCAATTCTCACCGGACTGTGTCGCTCTTTACGAGGCCGGGTATATGGCCGCAGAAGCCCGAGGTGTCAAGATCACGGCTCTTATAATATGTAACCCACATAATCCTCTGGGTACGATATGTATCAAGGCCTTTTGGGTATACAAGAACTAAACCCGGGAATAGGACAGTGCTATCCCCGTGAAACTCTCGCTGGACTCATGCGTTTCTGTGCGTCCAAGGGGATCCATCTCATTAGCGACGAGATATATGCCCTCTCTGTTTACAATCGAGACGATCGCCCTTCTGAAAAATTCACTTCGGTACGGGCCATCGACTACACCGGTATTATCGATCCCAGGCTAGTTCACGTGCTTTATGGCATGTCAAAGGATTTTGGCTCGGGCGGAATGCGTTTGGGCTGTGTTATATCTCAGAACGATGAATTTACCAAAGCAACGCGTGCTGTATGGTCAGTTTTCATCATTATCCACAAATAGCACCGCTGGTCATTGCTTATGTGCTTCAAGTCGTTTCTCCTCTCCTTCCCAGTACTCCATGGATCTAGCGTCCAAGATTCTTGAGGACCAGGAATATGTTGCGAAGTTCCTCGAAAAATCGGCTCGCTTGTTGTCCCAGGCTCGTCTGGTAACTGAAGATCTCCTTAACAAGGCAGGCATCGACTTTCACAAAAAGGGGTATGTGTGTCTGCCGGATCTAGACGAAGAAAGTTATCTAACGTCCACCTAGGAATGCAGGATTTTTCATATGGCTTAACTTAGCCCCTTTTCTACCTGTAAGGGAGACTAATGGGAATGGTTGGGCAGCTGAGAGGCTCTTATCCCAATGTTTCTCTCAAGCAGGAGTCATGATGGCTACAGGAGAGGCGTACAATTCCCCGAGTCCGGGTAGGTTCCGGCTGATATTTTGTCTTGAAGAAGACGTTGTCAGGGAAGGCATTAGAAGGTCAGTTTGCGATCCCATTTATCTCGATAAGTCCAAAATTAAGTTAAATTATGATGAATATACAGAATATCGCGCGTCCTCGGACTGTAATGATTGATACTACATTTTCATTCATATATCACAACGGTTAAAAAGTATCCGCATTAGATGATATCCACCGTCTCGACTGCCGCCTTGTTTAATGCTGCGACAAAATTGTCTCTCATTTCTGGATCTAGACAATCGATCTGAGTGTGAGGATCGAGCTGCAGAAAGCCAATACGCTCGAACGACCTGCTAACTTGACTTTGAACAACTCTTAAAACTAGAGACATGTCCACATTATCTTTCACAAGCTGAATCATTCTTAAGCAATAGACTTCAGTTCCCGGAAGGACATTATAGGGGCCAGATTGGCTCAGGTCATAATCCGGCCAGATCCGAGGTGTAACGGCTTCATTCTCGGCGCAAACACAGTAATTTGGGCGCCCGTTACGATCAAGATCAGCTTTAAGAAGGAGAGTTGCTGGTAAAAGCTAACAAGTCGCGCGAAGTGATGCAGATTTGACTTGGCCGAACTTGTCTAATCCCACAGATTCGCAACTGAAATCATCTATGGATACGAATTCGATGCGATCATCGGGCTTATCTAAGGACATTTCGTTATCATAGTATACTATGCCATCTTGGTAATTGGCATGTGTTTCAATACTAGCCCATGACCACGAGGGGGCCCTCCATTCCCTTAGTCGATGCTTCCTGCAACTAAAGGTATTCCACAATAGGTCATCAATAAGCGAGTCCCCGAACAACCCAGCAAGATATGGAGAGGCTCTCTTTTTTGCAAACGTCTTTGCCACACCACTTAGAGCCGGTAGACTATCGCTAGGGATGGTGAGAGAAAGCGCTGTGTAGTCCATGATCAAAGACCGCCACATCCGTGCAATGAAATAGCCTGCGCTCTTAACCCACATCTTATTGGACCATTTACCACTCGGAGTCTGTGCTATGGAGTTCAAGGCTGCAGAGTACATTTTCTTGAGGTTTGGCATAGGTATTTCTCTCGTCGTGTGGTCTAAGAAGCCAATATTTCCACATTCACAATACGCAGTGGTAGAACATTTGAAGAACAGCTCGTGATACCCAAAATGTAGGACGCGTGGAGAGAGAATGCGCTGCTGGAAAACCCACGCGCGAGTCATCAAGGGAAACTGGGATGTTGTGTTATCTCGCCAGAGAACATGGTCCATTTTCTCCCGGAAAACCAGATACTAGTCCTCCCCAGCTGGAGTAGTCCCGGAGACCTCAAAATCTGGAGTCTTCGTAAACAATCCCCTATCTCCGCTACTTGATCTCGTGGCTGGAATAGTCAAATAGGCATCCCGATAGATTGAAGCCATTTTGGCAGACTCGCGTTCCCAATCTGCTGGGTCGTCCTGAATGATACATAGAGAGCCGATCCAGATGTGATCTATCTCGAAGCGCCGAGTCATCAATATCGCTTCAGTGAAAGTCTTGGACAAGTCTGCTATATGGATTTCTTTCATTCGATCGCCAAGGATCGACTTCGTAGTTATGATTATCTGATGTGGCCCCCAACAATGGCTGAGGCACATGTATCTATGGATCAAGCCGTTTCCTTCTACCAGCCTAATCTTGCCATTGAATCGTCCTACGTCTATGACCCTAGTTGGTAACTTTGCAGGGGATGTTAAAGCTTTCGAGGAAGGGACGCAATAAGATATCCAATCTTCGGGATCTTCTCCTTCAGGAACTTCATCCCCGTGATATTGATCGTCGCAATCTTTGAGACATTTGCATTCCTTTTTGAAGGCTTCTTCCGAGCTCGTTTCTGTAGACGTTCTTATCGAAGTATGAACATCGTCCTAGGCTTCCGGGCAGGGACAGGAGTCATCTATACATCTTAGTAGTGTCGGAAGTAGTATGTAAGAGACACTATACTTACCATCCAACGTGAAAAGCTCTATGGAAAACTCACTTCCGTCGTTCATGTGGGAAGTGATGAGCTTTTCGCAGCTACGCATTGCCCCTACCCAACTGTTGTATAGGACTAAAGTTTACCCATTCAGCCTGACAAAGTTGGAGCCGGTGTTGTTGAAAACACCCTGCGATTCCCTTAAGAAGAATATCACAACAATAGCAGGTCTCAGCCGACTGTAGAAAGTTGGGCCAAGGTATATTTTCAGACTTAAAACGATGTTCAGGTAAGCGCGGAAGTCGTCTGGCCTCGTCCTCTGTCAGAAGGGGTCCCACGCCTTGGAGAGAGTTGCACGATGGACAAGACATCTTCAGAATAAAGGTTTGCAAGTATGAAGAGGAGTCGTCCACCAGGATTCTCGGCTGACAGGCTTGTCATGGTGGCGTGGCTATTCATGTTGTACGACATAAACTTCAGCACCTATCACATTTATTTCGTTTGCTACCTGCGTCGGGACGGCGCATATGTAGGTAGATAAGTATCCGCTGTCGGCAGCCTTATAATCTACCTAGGTAGGTACTAGGTACAAACGCCTCCCGTCTCTTCAAATTAATCGTGGACGGGTGGCGTAGATCGTCACTTTTTCCAACTTCAACTTGCCCACCGTATACGCAGCAAACGCCATACACACCAGTATATTAAACCTTAGCAGCCTTATCTTCGGACTCCGACGTGGCTACCCGATCAATTATGACGAATATGCTATCATTGGACTTCGCTGTAAACGCTACTAAAAGTCCGTGGCCATGAGTTGCAAACGATTATATTACCAGTTGGAAGAAGAAATGTCTTTTCCATTTCAAATATCTCTAAAAAATATATTTCGTCGTCTTTTGACCACCCTATGAACACCTATCTAGGTACCTATGACACGAACACGTCAATCCCCAAGCAGCATTCCCACTGACGGATCTCCAACCGCTGATTCTGGACCTCCTCTTGCTCGAATGTCTGATCTACATGATTCACCGAAGGCCCCTAGGGTTCTTAACCTGGGTTGCAAGGTCTTGCAACTCCTTTTTAGTCGCAACACGCGGTACTATCATAGTCTCATCCGACACTATTTTGAAGTTAGCCAGGTCTGTATCGTACCGCGCGACTTCGCCGACAAGCTCTTGCATTCCATTGTTGGCGCCGACGAGGAGCACTGCTCTTGCGACATGGGCCGGGATGCATACTTGGAGATAGCCAAAGATATATCCCCTAGTCAAACATCGAAAAGACCAATCACCGACGATCGAAGCAGCTCCAGCAGGTTCTTCGATCCCTTCTTGGGAGAGAACCTACTTTGTTGGGACGGCATAGGGATATTGTGTGCTCTGGTAGCGTCATCTGCCATGCTACTACCTCCTAATTCCAAGCTGTTATCTAACGCCAAGGAACGCGATAATCTGATTTCTGATATGGCTCAGGCTTCGTCCTTATGTGTGAAACTCTGTTTCTTGAGAGCACCAATTAATGGTGCCATGGTACTATTGATGTATCAGAATTTCATGGTTATCTCACAACTCTACGGAGATACGGGTAAGCTCATATCAATACCAATGTCCTATACTGCCACTGATATAGATAGATCGTCGAATCTGGATGCCCCTTGTTGACCTAGTGGCTGCAGTCAAGGGATCTAACCTAGACAAAGCCGAGACGGACGCAGACATGCCTCCCTATTTTGTAGAAATGCGTCGGTGTTTATTCGCGGCTGTATACAGCATCGAACAGACAATTTGCGCAGTCCGTGGGAATCCACCAATGCTAAACCTTTCCTCCTGCACGCAAGAACCACCACTGGATATTGAGCTTGATGTACCTGGGTATCAGCGTACATATCCAGATGTGGATGCTCAAGGTTGGTCATCCTTCGGCCAATATTGCCCTATGACTTGGGTTAGGCTACACTACTTCCTAAGCAGCATGCACGAGAGACTCCTTGAGGCAACAAGGAGCAGAAGTTTGGACCTTGAGATCTTTGAGATCCAGTAAGCATTCCTATAATTAATTATGCTTATATCACCTAACGATTGAACAGCGCTGTCGATGATGAATGCGTTCGAACATGGATGGATCTTCCCGACCACATTACCCATCTTCATACCCCAATTGATTGCCATACAGATGAGCAATCCAATCATTCGTTACTGCTAGCAACAGCATACCTTGATTATCTGTTTGTCAGGCTTCATGCCAATTACAAACTCCGCCAATACGATATGTCGTATTGGCTAATTCAGCAAATGATGATTACAATCTTGGACACGAATCCAAGGAGGAGAGATGGAACATCGCTTCCTCGGGGCTATTCTTCGATCGTAAGTTAGAATATGAACCATGCGAATCGCAACTAGAGTTAATGTGACATCCTAGGTGGTTCTGTACGGTGTACCAGCCGCCCACCTCTTGATGCGCATCAGGTTGCTCAAGGATACAGTTGGTGGAGATGCTGGAACTTCGTGGGGAGAGACGATTAGGACCTTGGCCAATTTCATCGAACGGCTGGACCTCGTTATCGAGATGCAGGTTGGGCTGAAAGATCAGGAATCGGACGCGCTACAGGACGCCAGAGACAAGCTCGTCACGAATTTCGACGCCATTGTAGACAGATCCGGGGCAGAGAAGAATGAAGATGGGACCATTGAGCGTGCGCCATGGCCTCCAGCATACTTCGATCCATTCTCTTTCTATGTAGACCTAAAGGACGACATCTGGCGGCTATGAGAAGCTTGACTCGGCTGACAAAGAAGGTCGTATGAAGAGAGATGCTGACCAGCAGAGGACAACGTATTGGCAATGTAAAACTAACGGAACGAAGTGAGCAATAGTAATAAATGTGATTTTAGTTTGATAAAAACGTTGATACGTCAACAGACAACAAGAAAACCACTGTCGTACGTTCTCTGATCACCAACCTGGCGGACTCCGCGACGCCCAATTCAACCGAAGGCCTCCGGGATCTCCAACCCCGCAAAGCCGGAGGTCCACGGGCCACCATACCGTCCGACGGGCTCCAAAAATCGGCCGTTCTTACCAAACAATATATTCCTCGAGCACAATGCGTCTTGAGATACCTCACATCTCACAACATCTCAAAAAAAATTGAAAAACGTCAAAACGTCGACATCGAGCCTGATGTTGTTCGACGAGTCAGATCCCATCCCTATTGCCCAAAACGGCAATTCCGTGACACGGCCCCAGACCATCCTGTATCGGAGGCTTAATGACGTATTCCCGGTAACCCCATGTGACGCTCCACGCTCTACCACCTACCTACATCCCTCTCTACATAGCTTACCTTATGCACCACTCACGGACATTAGCCCGGCTATAGTGCAAAGATTTCCAGTATCATGGAATTTAGAAGTCCGACTCGCCTCACGTGCTCGTCTCCAGTCACAGAAACCTTAATCCCCCCTATTGAGACCTTAGGCCCCCCACACACGGAGGCACAAAGCTGCTCCAACCAACTTTGCATGCATCACATCCCATCTTCAGCTCATCGAATCGAAGATGCAAGTCTCGTATGTTCCCCAGGATTACTAGTAGCCGCAGGTATTCCCATTCAGGTAAGCACCTGGTCGAGTATCCTAGCCTCAAAGGTAACAAGGACAGAGCATATCACAGCCGATACGTCGGACTCTATTATCTCCATGATGATCTATAAAGACAGACACATTCGCTCGTCTGAGCGAATGTTTACATTACACGCAAGTTCAATACCCAGACAGCATTCCGGTAGATAACATATTCATACATTCCCATTCCCATTCCCATTCCCATTCCACTAACGTCAACTTCTATTCACTCCCAGTCCCAAGAAAGTAAGACACCATGGCCGAAGCCAAGAAACTCAAAATCTTCATGACCGGCGCCCACGGCTACGTCGGCTCCTCCATAACGCGGCAAGCCCTAGCCAGCGGCCGCTACGCCGTGCGCGGGCTCTCGCGCAACGCCGCCAGCGACGCCAAGCTCGTCGCCCTCGGCGCGGTCCCCGTGCGAGGCGACCTGACCTCTCTCACCCTTCTCCGCGACGAGAGCGCCGCCGCCGACGTCGTCATCCACCTCGCCGACCCGTTCACCCGCGACCTAAGCAACGGGTACGACCCCGTGGTTAAGGCGCAGCGCGCCATTGCCGACGCGTTCGCCGAGGGCATGGCGGGCAGCGGGAAGCCGCTCCTGATGGCAAGCGGCACGTTGATGGCGAAGCCGGATCCGGAGGGAGGCGAAACGGACGAGACGGCGCCGTATGCCGAGAACGCTATCGTGTCGAGGTATCTTGTCGAGCAGTATGATTTGTCGCTTGCCAAGAAAGGGATCAGGGTTTGCAGTATCCGGCTTGCTCCGTACGTGTATGGACATGGGGGCAGTGGAATTAGGCTTTTCAGTAAGTGATGTGGCTCACTTTCTTAATATTGTAGTTTTGCTTGCGAGAGAACGCGATGGCTAACTTATCGTCAGTGAAACTGGCCGCCAGTATGGGCGAAGTGATTGTCGTCGACGGAGGAAAAGCCGTTACATCGACCGTGCACGTCGACGATGCCGCCCGACTGTACCTCCTCGCAGCTGAAAAGGCTCCCGCCGGATCCGTCTATAACGCGACAGGCGCTACCGACATTACGATCCTTCAGCTTGCTGAAGCGATCAGCGACGTGATGGGCATTCCCACCAAACATTATACATTAGCGGAGGCATCCGAAAAGCTGGGGAGCTTCTTTGCTGGCTTCCTCAGGTCTACATCCCGCGCTTCTAGCGCCAAGGCTAAGAAGGAGCTGGGCTGGGAGATCAAGGAGAAAGCGGGCATCTTGGAAGATATTAGGCACGGCTCTTACGTGGCTGCCGCGAAGGAAGTTCTGAGTAACCCAAGTGCAACTCCTACCCATTAGGAGCCGGCGGCCTAACAGCGAACGACGGGCCTCTCGAAAGTGTGCTTGCTAGGCGGTTAGGATGAAGCAATTTTGCGTTACTGCTTTCCAAACCATGATACCGCTTATTTAGTTTTAAAGCTTGGAGTCTCGAGTATCAGTATACCAAGCTTCATACAATTAAGCAATCGATATTCAAGCCTTGTAACTGTATTAGCCAGTTGATGTTATCCCTTTCGCGCGGTGATGTAGTCAATTCCTCGGTAAGCCTTTTGCCGGTATCCAATCCCTCGACTGGTGTGCTATCTCTCATCTCCCACATCTCTACCAGCGTTTCCATCGTTGAAGTGACCATTCCCCAGGGACAGATGACTCTGTATTCACGAAATCGATCAAGCACCCATCTTCTGTGGGCAGGATTTGCTGTCTCGATTCCCGTAAGGAATACAGGCCACGTCGCGGATTTGAATAGGGGGCTATCGGTAGGGATATAGGAAAGGTGGTATAAAATCGTGCTGGTGAGTTCTGCAGTGTTGGGAAGAGCGGATAAAACCTCTTCCCCGAGTTCACTCAGCGATGAATGTCGAATAACTTGGCCTGGTAGGTCCGGTGCGATCAAAAGGACATACAGACACACAGCGGCGCGGAAAGTCGCACCGATGCGTCTGCGATACTCTCGCTCAGTTTTGTCCAAGTACCCCACATCTGCAGCAATTTTTGCGCATATTTCCTCTGCCCAGGCATCGGTATCAAATGATTGAACCTCCCTTAAAAGTTCAAGACATGATTGCACTTGTCTCTCATTCAGTAGACTAGTCTTGTTGGATTTGATATCCCTTGCTAGCTGCGAGGTCCGAAAAACAGCATATAACAAACGAGAAGGACAGCTGTGATAGCTATTGGCCTCGGTACGGAAGAGAATGGGAAGAATGTCAATGTCGTCTTCATATGACATTGAGTAACTTGGAGCAGTCTCACTTTTCGATGACACGAGCGAATCGAGTGCACTGCTCCATATATAGTAAGCCATTGAGTCCGACGCAATGTAATCACGAACGCACAGGGCCCCAGGGGATGTGATAGGTTCATATGATAAAGTGTAGGGAAGAAGAGGCTCAAACGTTGAGAGATCTAAGAGGGATTGGGTATCCGATTGTAACCCCTGAGTGAACTCTAGCGAGTTACGTGGTTGGGAGCAGCTGGATCTTCGCAAACTAAGAAGTTTGCCGACGAACCCCATGTGAGCTCGCCAGCCACCCTTCCCTGAGTCAACAAGGGCAAAATTGACAAAAAAGAGAACAGCGGCTAGTAGAGCGTCTTTCTGCCCGTCATCGATATCCACATTACCGCGGGCTTTTAGATGCTCTAATGTACTCTGCAGTGACTTGATAGCTTTATGCCGTGCACGCAAGGCATCCACTAGAGCATCAGCAGCTGGTTGCGGGTTTTTGTTCCAGCGCTTGGTGTTCCAAAAATGCAAGGCGGATGCTGCGATGACGATCTCGCGGAGAAAGGGATACTCCTGGGACATGGGAACCAGGTCCCTGAACGGATTGGCGCCGTACTGAGGGGCGTCATACACAATCAGGTCTTGGCAGAAACGGACGGCATCTAAGCATGTTCAGAATGATAACGCCATAGAGTGGGGGGAACGGGAATGAGACTAACAGTAATTCAGGTAATGTCGTGATGACACCCCGAGGTCTTGGAATAATGGGTCAAGCAATGAGAAGTTTGGCGAATAAGACCAAAGTTCATCTCCAGGAGTTACTGTCGATGTTTGCTCGACAGAACCCTTGACGTCAGATTGAAACTCGGGAGGCTCTCGAGTGTCTAAAAGTAGACGGGCGGGATCCTTCTTGGTCACTTGGCCACGGGAAGCCGGATTATCAACCCACTTATAAAGTTTGCCATAGCCGGAGCACTCCCGTCCAGTGCTCGTACATTTGTGGCATCCGGGGACAGAACGATCGCACCTTATGCGACGGCGGCGACAGTTGTGGCAAGGCTTTGTCGCAACCATAGGATTGGGTAGATGATAAGTACTAGAGTAACAACAAATATCTGAAGATGTATAGGTGATAGGTGATAACTCCTATCTCACAACCGGATGAAACGAGATAGACTTGGGTTAGCGAGTAGGGAGGTTGAAAGGAACGGCGGTTTGTTGCATTTGCAACCCAACCGAGGCCAAAGGAGGGGCTCCTAAGTCTGCGGCTCGTAACCAGTCTCCAAGTTTGGATATGATCCGAATTAGGGCTAGAGAAAGCTTGACTGGACGACTTCACGACCAGTGCTGCATGGGTCTGGATCACTACGATCCTGTGATATCCGTATCCGATATTTACCTTATTAGGCGACGAGAGATTAGAAGAGATTCGAAACCCAATCCTGACGAGTAGTAATTCCAGATCCGTCTCTTAATTCGGTGACAAACAACGCAATGTTGACGATGTCGGTGAATAAAGGTGATGATTTCACGAAGTGATTTGTAAAAGGTTCCGATCAGGAACTCGAGGTGGAACCATGAGAGGATTCGGAAACCGAGGGGCGATTTAAGGTTTTTATCTAACATCATGTACAATTTGCGTAGTCTATACCTAAAAGGGTAGCCAAGACTCAAGTCGTGCATTTTAATGGGTCCGAATTGAATATCTCTTAGTTCTTACTCGCCCAAAACTGACCAATAAGAAGCTCCATTAAGGCCAGCATGTGTTACCAAGTATCCCCTTAACATCCACCCCATCCACCACAACCACAAGGGTCAATTACACAACAATTCAAACCAACTTCTCAATGTGGTGGCCAAGAATCATCTCTCGCAGACTGACGACTCTGACAACGAATTTATCTTATTAATATTAGTAATGCAACTGTGACGCCACGACTTAGAAGTTTCTTTTAAGCGGTCTGTATATAAACTCTTATAATGGCTTCATTAGTGTCCTCCGTTTGCCAAGTTTATTGGGTTATGTTGATTAAGGGGTTTCCTTCCATAGAGTTACTTACTAGCCATCACTCACGCTCATATAATCGTTGATCTTAAATATTTAACTCACTGATACTGAAATTTTCAATTACAATGGCCGGGTCGACGGAGACCGCCAACGGCGTATTCGTTACAGCCTCCGAAGCCCCTGAAGACGGCAACACCGAAAACCTAGGCAAAGCCGATATCGAGCGATTAGGTCGCGAGAGACCTGACACTCTTTCCAACTGGGCTGCCGAAGCTGGTTTCGTTTTCGCCATTGTATCCTCGTTATGTATGAGCGAGTACTTCATCAGCGGCTTCAATATCGTCCTACCAGCGATCACCGAATCATTGCAGATCCCAGAATCACAGCAAACATGGCCAGCCGGCGTCATAAACCTGACTACCGCCGCCCTTCTCCTCCCATTTGCGCGTCTCTGTTCTCAGTACGGAGGCCGAAACGTGTTCTTAGGTGGTCATGTCTGGCTCCTGATCTGGTCCATCGTCTGTGGCTTCAGCAAGAACCCCATCATGCTGATAGTCGGCCGTGCGATGCAAGGCATAGGCGCTTCTGCGTTCCTCCCGGCGGGTCTGACTCTCTTAGGTCAGACATATCGGCCGGGGCCACGCAAGAACCTTGTCTTTAGCTTGTACGGCGCCGCAGCTTGTATCGGGTTTTATTTTGGCATCATCATGGGTGCTGTCACCGGACAACTTGCCAATTGGAGAGTATACTTCTTCGTCGGCTCTGCTTTCGAATTCCTCCTCATTGTCACTGGCTTCTTTACTATTCCACGGCACCTTGGACATGATGGCCCCGGTGTTCGCATGGATTGGTGGGGTGCCTGCACCATCGTGCCGGGGCTAGTCCTTGTCGTGTATGCGCTAACAGATGGAGGCAACGCCCCAGATGGCTGGCGAACGCCGTACATCTACGTCACATTTATAATGGGCGGTCTCATGCTCTGCGCTGCGGTATATGTGCAAGGATGGGTCTCGGCTCAGCCACTCCTACCAGCCGATCTATTCCGTCCGAAATACATGAAGCGGATCTCCGGATTCATATTCTGCGGCTTTGGCGTTTTCTCTATCTTTTTGTTCTATGCCAGCTTTTAGTGAGTTCCCATATTCGCAGCCCTTCTCATGCATTTACTAATAATAAATATCAGTATCCAGAATGTTCTACACGCGACCCCCTTGCAGACTGCTGTGTGGTTCATCCCCCTAGCCCTCGGCGGCTTCATACTAGCAATTACGGGCGGGTTTGTCCTACACATACTATCTGGGCAAATACTTCTGCTTGTTTCTTGCATGGGCTATATACTCTGCGTTTTACTATTCCCCTTAATACCATCACAAGACGGCCCCAACAAGTTATCGACCAGCCATATCTATTGGGCATACGTATTCCCGTCTATGATATGCAGCACCATAGGTATAGATATCACCTACAACGTGACTAACGTTTTCAGCACGACCGCGATGCCTAGACGTTTACAGGCGACCGCTGCAGGGTGGATCATCAGTCTCGGATACCTTGGCATGGCATTTTGGCTCGGGGTAGCTGAATTGGCCGTCTCATCCTGGGCCCGTTCCCGTGCGCAAGAGGACCCCACCCTTCGTGAAAAGTACCAGATTGGATTTTGGACTGGTCTTAGTTTGGCTGGCGTGGCCTTTGCCTGCGCGGCGACTACGAGAATTGGCCAAGCGTCAGCTGAGTTGACAGCTGACGAGAAAGATGAATTAGAGAAGGGTATGGTTCAGAAATAGACCACCTAGGAACCTAGGTAGCTATCCTTACCACATCGTAGATAGATTGGATAACGTATAATTGTATAAATTTTATCGCGAACCCCCATGGTCGGTTTGGGTCTCGTCAGGTAAGTTCTCGACCAAAAAGGTGTTCCCTCCTTCTAGTAATGAAAGCCGTACGTCTAGTAGTGTATGCTGGTAGACTTGGGAATATGTAACTAGAAGGTAATACCTAGTTCGCAGTGAAGTTACCGTGTATAGAAGCACGAATTATAGCAGATCCAAGCAGACGTTTGTATCAGCTACAAAACTCAAGTGAATACGTACATTCTGTTTCCGTAAGTAGAAGTCATGCGCGTGGTTATCTCACGCGTAGCAGCCTCCGACGCGGATTACCACGTAACCCTGAATGCTTTCCCCTCTTCACCCTCACCATACAAGATGCCTTGGTCCTTTCTCCATTCGAACAGACAAGAACCACACTTAGATCTCATACCAAACGCGTTTAATTTGACGATCTTGCTGTTCCTCAATTCCTCGTCAATGAAGACATCAAATGTAAAACCCTGCTAGAGCATGCACAAATCCATCATGTTATCGTGATCGAGTTCTTTCAGTATTCTTTCCCGGATCTCATCGCACATCGCGAGGATCTTAGATGCCCATTGCTTCATATCCGGCAGAGGCATGTTTGCGAGAAGCCATGGTTCGTCCCATTTGCGTTGACTAATTGCTGTTATCTTCGGGGTATACTTGGAAGACCTCCAGGCCGGTGGGCAGAAGACGCGGTACTCCCTTTCTTGTTTCATCCGGTCGTCGAACGGTAGTAAAAATAGCTGTAGTGGTTCTTGACTAGAATGCCACACTTCGAAACTGGCTTGGTGCCTTTCCGTCATAAATGGAGATCCATAGTAAAATAATCTTTCTGTCCTGTCCTGGAGGTGCCAAGAGAATGCATTCAGGGCCTTTTTCGAGGTAACGAGCTGCAAGATGACCTCTTTCACCGTACACAATGCTCCTCCGACAAGCCCTGGAACGCCGTCTTTTGTAGAGCAAGTATTAAGCTGCATGAAAAGACCCTGGGGAGGAAATTCTAGTGTCGAAAAGAGAGGGGCGATCTTTTCTTTGACCTTATCTTCATACGCCCCATCAATTTCCCGGGAAGTGACAGATGTTTTAGCTATTTTTTCGAGCAAACAGACCTCTGGGTTGCCAAGAGTGACAGTTTGAACATCAGAAGGCGAAAGGGAACGGCTGGCGAGAATTAGAGGTAGCCATCTTTGGAATGAATATGGTAGTTCGGATGGTATGTTCATTGCCCATGTGTAATCCCACCGGTATGAAGATGTATTGAATTTTTGTGTGTTCAACTCATCATGAAAATCTAATTTTTGTCCCTCTATGTCATATTGAACATCGGAATACTTGATGACTTCAAATTTCATGTGGTTACTCATTTTGTATAGCGACGAGAGACGGCCCCTATTCGATAGGTAAAGACTCCTGTACGATGCTGGGTTGGTTAATATGTTGCTGGTCTAGAAGAGTAATTGATGAATTGAATGAGGTAGCGAGGTTATAAGTTGAAAATATCACCCAAGGTTTTATCATCCTAACTCTCAACTGACTCACCAGGTATCTCCTTCTGTATCAAAATACATACCTTTAAGTAGAGGTTAGGAAGGGGTAATCCTATATACTGCTTAGTTGAATATTGGATATTCATTTTGGCAAAATATGGATATAGAAGTTTATTCTGAGAAATCGAGGTTTCTTATCTGCTGATATGAATCCCCACTTTTCTCATGATAATGTCTGAACAGCTGAGCATTTGAACTTGCTGTCGTTAACATCTTCTGCCTACCGTATTTCAACCGACCTTGAAATATGGACGCTTTACGTGATGTGCGTGATGTACGTGTTGATGCAGAAATCCCAGTGCTGGAGGCGCGTCGTCGTCCCCGTCCAAAGCTCGCGATAGCGCCACTGTTGGTCTTGATACTCCTAGTCAATCTATCGGCAAGCCTCTATCAGCTACCGCTAAACCGAATTATCGAGAGACGTCTCTGTCGGGATTACTATAACCTCCACGACCCATCCGTTATCGATAATGATGGGAATATTGATGAGAAGCTCTGTAAGATTGATGACGTCCAGAAGAGCTTGGCTTGGGTAGTAGGCATTATGGAAACGTTATGGATTGTTGGTGGTGAGTCCGGCTTGATTGAGGTCTAATATGCTTTGAGACTAATACCAGTCAGATTTCGTTATGACTATCCCTTTAGGATTTGTGGCCGAGAAGTATGGCCGGAGAACAGTCCTATGGCTCAACATCGTTCCAAGGTTATTTTTGCTTGCTTGGGTTGTTATGGTCGGCTTCTTCGAAAAGAGTCTCCCTCTGAAAGCGATCATCGTTGGTCCGTGCCTCTCGATTCTTGGCGGGAACTGCGTCTTAAATTCTATCGTTTATGCTCTCGCAGCCAGTTTGACGGATGACAACGTCGTTCGGTAAGAATTCCGTGCAGGCGCTATACTCTTTTAACTGACCTTGACGTCGCAGAGCAACTTATTTCAGCTGGACAAATGCGATATCATATGTGGTAACGTTCGTTGGTCCCGGTCTTGCTGGTGCAACTATGACTTTGAACCTCTTTCTCCCATTATTGATCGGTATTTGCCTTTTGCTGTTAGCCATACCTACGATATCATTACTCGCAGATCCTACGCATAACCGACCAGCATCAGAGGATGAGCAGCGCCGGCCTCTCATATCCTCTCCCACTTTGAAAGCACAAAGTTCTAGTGGCAATATACTAAAGCCCGTCATTAAACGCTTTCATACTCTCTACTCTATCGTCAGAAGCCATCCTAGGAACCTAAGTCTTTTGCTTATAAGCTTCTTTCTGACTTCTCTCGCGAGCTCTGATACTACCCTCTTAGCTCAGTTTATATCGAAAAGATATCACTGGGAATTTGCTTCGGCGGGGTATCTTTTATCTGCGAAAGCTGTTGTAAACTTCACACTCCTCACTTTTGTGATCCCTGGAATTCTCAGGGCTAGAGGTACACAAGGACCGAATCAACCCCCAACGCTGTCCGACTGGGACAATGTCGAGTACTCTCGGATCTGCTTAATCTTGTCCCAAATAGGTGCGCTTGCTATTGCGCTCTCAGTCACGCCTTCGTTCTTGTTTCCTTCTTTGCTGCTATACTCTCTCGGATCCGCTCTTCCCGTGTTCACTTTGGGTTTATTGAAGTCTCCATCGGTAGTACCCACGGATGAGGATCGGTCAACGAATTCGACAGAACCGGAAACTCACATTTTTTCTATTGTCATGATGGTTAAAATCCTTGGTTCTCTGGTAGGGGCCCCGTTAATGGCGTCAATTTGGGTTAAAGGCATCTCGACAGGTGTTTATGGGATACCTTATTATACGAGCGCATTTTTGTATGCATGCGCGAGTGTTGTTTTTCACGGAGTTAAAGTGCAACGAGGTCGGTGATACAGCGGATGAACGGCACGGCAGTACTAATCCGAATGATATCTAAATTCCTTGGTTTATCGATTTCTTGGTGGTGACCAAGACTTAATAGTTTCATGATCCATCCATGGTAACGTGAGATGCAAACTGAGATTGATTCGCCTACCCACTTCCCGTTTGTTGTGGAACGACTGTGACGCCATTGACATGAGGGGCTACCAATGAACGATGCGACAGCGTTGGACTTGAAAAGAAAAGGGATAGTCTGAATCTTCTCGATTTTAGACTATCAAAAGTCTAAGTTGCCGGTAACCTCAACCCACATTGACATTTCCAAAATGAGCTTCATAAGCTTCAGCTAGTGCGAAGATGATGTCAACCTTCTGTCTTTGGGGAAACAGCATCATTTCCTAGTAGGTAAATTAGAGCGTTGAAACATTCCATTCCTCAACAACATTTCTTTGTCTAGCTCAGCACAACATCAACATCCGCATCATCTGATTTTCCTTCTGTGAGTAGGTACCTCATGTTTTTCTGAGAATTCAATTTCATGCTAATGTGCTCTAACTCGGTCATAGTTATTAAGATAACTCCACATAGGAGCTATATTCTTTGATGATGGGCGATCAACCCCGCGGCGAAGCCGCCGCCTATTACAATACGCAACAGGCGCCTAATCAGTATGCCCCGTCGCCTCAATATGGGCAGCCCGGTCCTCAAGCACCGGCACCGGGTCCAGGTCCGAACTATACAAATGGCTACGGCAACGAGAAACCCATGTTCGATCAGGCTTTCAAGCTTGAGCGTCCCAAGTACAACGATATCTGGGCCGGAATTCTCGTGTGTTGCTCTTCTTATTAAGTACTAAAACCAGATACTAACGAACTTAGTTCCTTATCGTCTGCGCAGGCTTCGTTGCTGTTTCGGGTATTTCTATTAATGGATATGGTTGGTAGATCACTATTTCTGACCCAAATCGCTGTTCTCGGTGTAGACTAACCAATCACAGCTTCATCGAAAAGTTTCCAGGGAGGCGGCATCTATGATTCTGGATCACGAGTTGGTCTCAACACGAACACTCTCATTCTATTCGCCTTCTGTCTCTGTGTCGCAATTGTATTCAGCTATGTCTACGTACTTTTAGCTCGCCAATTTCCTAAACAATTCATCTGGATAACGTAAGTCTCATACTCCGGAGCCTTTAGGAGAGTATCACATGAATACTAATCATCGTAGTGGTATCCTCAATATTGTCCTTGGCCTTGTCACAGCGATCTACATGCTAACACGTCACTACTACTCTGGTGGTATCGTTTTCTTGATCTTTGTCGCCTTCCTAGTATTTGCTTTCATCGTGAGACTGCCCCTTATACTCGTGTATGCTTTCGCTCACTATCTTATAGAGCTGGATCCCCCGAATACCTTTTAGCGCTCTTATGCTAAAGACTGCCGTCGACGTTTCTAAGAGCT
This sequence comes from Annulohypoxylon truncatum, assembly GCF_022578515.1. Taxonomy (NCBI): domain Eukaryota; kingdom Fungi; phylum Ascomycota; class Sordariomycetes; order Xylariales; family Hypoxylaceae; genus Annulohypoxylon; species Annulohypoxylon truncatum. Next base: position 322,555 of record NW_025953811.1, read on the forward strand.
ATGGTCACGTCTACCTAGTTAGTGCCCTCGGCGGTCTTTGCGCCACGGCTCTCGCTGCCTGGTACTCTGTGACCCTTGTAGCGGTATATGCGAAGTATTCTCCGGGGCAGAATCCAGCTTGCGCGGAGGGAGCTGGTGGTTGCAGTAACGCCAAAGTTAAGGGACTAATCGTCTTCATCACATTCGCAATGTATTGGATATCGGAGTGGTTAAAAGACACCATTCATACGACTATTTCCGGCGTTTACGGATCTTGGTACTTCCACCCTCAGAATCTCCCTAGGGGTGCCACCCGAGGTAGTCTCCGACGAGCACTTACATACAGCTTTGGTTCTATTTCTCTTGGATCATTAATTGTGGCGATCATCAATTTTCTAAGACAGTTGTGCTCCGTCGCTCAACAGAGCGAGGCTTCCGAAGGAAACATAGTTGGAATGGTTATGTTCTGGATCCTTGGATGCATCATCGGGCTCCTTGATTGGGCGGTACAGTTTCTCAACCGTTACGCCTTCTCGTATATCGCGTTGTATGGCAAACCATACTTCGCTGCCGCTAAGGATACGTGGACTATGATCAAGAATCGTGGTATCGATGCCCTAGTCAACGAATGCCTTATTGGTCCGGTTCTCTCTATGGGAGCTACATTTGTTGGCTATGCGACGAGCTTGCTCGCGTATTTATACCTTGTAAGGAATCTCATAAGTTGTGAGGAAAAGATGGATTGCTTACATTTTATGCTAGGTATTCACCAAGCCATCATATAATTCCGACGGCTCGTACACTGCCGGTAAGTCTATCCTCATAATCTTAAATTTAAAGCTGCACGGAAATGTTTAGTATAGTACCATCTGTGGTCTATCGGCTAACTCGGCGTCATAGTTGTGGTGGCCTTCGCGTTCCTTATCGGCTTGCAAATCTGCAACATCTTCACGACACCGATAAGCAGCGGCATCGATACGATATTTGTCGCTTCGGCATGGGACCCGCAGGCCTTGATGCAGAATCATCCTGATTTGTATGGAGAGATGGTTCGTGTCTACCCGCAGGTCCAGGTAGCCATTCATGCCTAAACGTCTCTTTCGAAGGAAGGTCATGCGATCTAGAAAGTTGACGTCGCACGGCATCGTGAGCAATCTCGTGCCACTATTTTTAATTCAATCAAGGCCAGTTGGAATCCAGGAAATTCCTAGAAAGTGATGCTTTGGACCTAAGTGGCCTAGATACCTGATAATCATAATAATCCAATTGAAACCTCTATGTCGCGTAATAAGTGTCAATGTGGAAGTGATAAAAATTTGTTTAAATAGGTAGGCGACGATTGTCGAATACAGCAACCAATTTGAAATAGCGCCTAGAAATAGGAGTCCTCGGTCCTGGAGAACTGAGAGGGACCTCCAAGATTATGCAGCTAGCTCGATCCAGCTAATGCACCCCGAACCTGCTGAAGCGAGATTGACGGTCTAGGCTGCAGACCTGAAATAGCTGAAAAGCAACAACAGATCTAGACTAGCAACAACCGATTTTGTTAGGCATCGTATCACAATGGGAGTCAACACTCCTTCTAGACAGGTAGGAAATAGGCAACAATGCCTACCTATCTTACCGCGGCGTGATCGTAATTCTCGTGGTATATTATGAGAGGCCTTTACTTTCCTTTTTTCACTCGAGGACAGTGGCGATACTCGTGCGGAGCACTTAAACGTCCGGTTACGAGGCCAGCACGACTCGTATCTTTGTTCAGCTGCCCCGCTAGAAATCTCTCGCCCTCATCCTCACCTTCACCTTCACCTTCACCTTCACCGCCATCCACCATCCGCCGTCCCCATTCCTCTCATAACTCCATAGCCTACGCGAGGGTCCAGTACCGCGCGATGGCTCCCCCAAACCCCTTCTCCACGCTTCTTAACAACAACACCCTCACAGCCCGTCTCGCCGTTCTACAGCCGGCCGCGGAACAAGAAGCCCCCATTGAGCTAACGCTCACGGAGGCCGTGATCAAGGACGCATCGTACGAATGCATATCGTACGACCGGTCCGCGGAAACCGCTTCTGCCGCCGCGAATAACACCACCACGACGGTATCCGTCGATGGCGCGCCCCAGGACATTCCCAAGCAGTTAGGCGACGCGCTACGCACGTTCCGGCGCAAGACGCGCCCACGCACCCTCTGGGCAGACGTCCTCGTGGGCCGCACGCCGGCGGAGATGAGCGCGCAGGCCCGGGTCCAGCGCGCCGTGCTCGAGGGCGCCGAGCGCACTTTATGCTGGCTGAGCTCAGATAAAGGGGACTTGACGACGAGGGCCTTCGCCACGATCGCGGAGATGGGGCGGCGCTTCGACGAGGCGAGTCGGGGCGTCGGGCTAGGTCCCGACGACCGGCTGTCGGCGGCGACGGTGCAGCAGTTGACGGGGATCAGGGAGCGGCTGCTCAGCTGCCCCGCGGGCGACCTGGATTCGTTCGACTTCGCGCTGTGGCGGGAGATCTCCGCCGTCTTCGGGTCCGCGTACTGGCAGAGCGTGCAGGCGGTCGCGGATATCGCTTTGGCTAAAGTGCCGATCGTGGTCTGCGGGCGGGGCAACATCCACTGGCCGGGGTACATCGCGGCGTCGCGCGCGATGCCCTTCTTCCAGGCCAAGTTCTTCGGGGTCCCGCTGCTGCCGCACGTGATGAAGGGCTTCGATATCGCGAACCAGATCGAGATCGCGGAGCGCAGGAGGCGGTTGGGCGAGTCGGTGGAGCTGCTGCCCATGGTGCAGACGGCGCGCGAGTGCGGGCCGAGGGATGTGAGGGACAGCGTGTTTTCGATGGTGTTGCTTGCGACGCCGTCGCGGCGCGTGGAGTTTCATAAGGAGGGCCCTCAGCCCTTGCCCAATATTGATTATGGGAAGACGCCGCAGCAAGTGTTCATCGAGACAGCGAGATACACGGTTCTCGAGCGCCAGGACTTGATGCTCTGGTATGCCGAGCGTCCGCCTTGCGAGAAGCGGTTGAAGGGCTTGCCGACCTGGGTCCCTGATTTCGGCGCTATACCGCCTAAGGTTGGTCCCTTGTTTAATCCGAATGGCGGCATGAGGCAGTGGTGGGACGCGATCAAACCCGAGTCCGCGAAGAAGCCGATCACGGTCTCCGCAGACAACGCACTGCACCTACAAGCCCGACCGCTCGACCGTATCGTCCACGTCTCGCCGATCTTCAACGGGGGCAACGCGCGACATGTGCTCTTTACCGAGTTCAAGAAATTAAACGAGGCGATGTCTGCTACTCCCAACCCGTTCTCACAGGAGACCCGCGAGCAAGTAGGCCAACGCTTCTGGCGGACCCTGATCCTCAATTCCGGTGGGTCCAAATCCGCCTCTGCTACAATGAGGGATGTCGTCGCTCCACCAGATAGCCTCGGACACGCGTTCGCGAGCATGATCGCGGAAGAGGCCATCATGCACCAGCTCGACTGCAGTAACATATCTGAGCTTCAGACGCCTGAGAACGCGGCGCGCTTGCGGGCTTCGCCAGGACTCATGACTGCGTTGTCGCAGTGCGGGAAGTCGAAACCATACGAAGAACTGCTAGCTAAAAATTCCATCGGAAGACGCTTTTTCTGGACCCAAGGGGGTAGGTTTGGGATGACTGGGATCGAGGACGTTAAGGCTATTGATCCGCATTTGGACAGCCCTATAGGGGACGAAGCCGGCGATGGGAATGGAAAGGGGCAAGACAAGGAAGAAGTAGAGAAAAGAAGGCAGGCGGATTTGGGGAGGACGATGAACGATCCTATGTCTAGAATGATGATGGAGCAGTTTCAAGCGTTTCTCAACGAACGTGATCCGAACGCGGCGCGTATCCACGCAAAGGCTGTTCGCGGTATGTTGCCCGAAGTAAGCGAAGATACGCTAGGGAGGCTTGATGGTGGTGTTAGAGAGGGCGATTTAGTTGTGGCTTGCGTAGGAGGGTTTTTTCCGTATATTCTACGTCCTCAACGAACAAAAGAAGAAGCAAAATCAGAAAAGGAAACAGAAACACAAACAGGGATAGGAGAGAAGAATGCTGGGGAAAGAACGGGGGAAGGAGCGGCCGAGGAAAGGGGAGATGGAAAGAGCGATGCGCAACCCACAGAAGCTACATCGGAAGACTCATCGACCTACGAGTTTGTGGGAGAGTGCTACCTACACGAAGCAATGCAAGGCGAGGACTTCTTGTCCACCTCCTTCTTTGGAATGATGCGGTCCTTCTCTGTGGATGTGTCGAAGCTTGTCGATATTACCATCGTCTAAGCTACGTGTGCACCTAAACAGCGACAACGTTTGAAAGCCTTAGAAAAGGGAACAACAAGATAGCAAGCGATAGAGGGCTTGCCTAGTGCAAAAAGGAGGCAACATTGAAGCCACATTAGGGATGTAGGTTTGCTCAACACACATATAGGTCCGACTTACACATAGTCACATATCAACATCAAGGGACACCTCGATAAGATGAGGCCCGCGTAGCTCAATGGCTAGAGCGTGGGACTTTTATTTCCCATAAATGAAATCCCAAGGCTGTGGGTTCGAGTCCCACCGTGGGCGTTCTTTTTTTGTGCTAGCTCTAGCCTAGACGTAAGCAGTAAATTAGATAGTTAACTTAGATGCCATATTATATAATGCGCAGCCTTACAAGCACCACGAAGCGGAAGCGAGTAACAAGTAGCCTGAGTTTAATTTTTTGCTTCTTGAAGCTAGAAGAGATTGGTGTCTGAAAGCAGGGCTGACCTAATATGAGGCTAAGAATTATGGTGATCAATATACTTGACTCCACTGCTGTTGCGGCTCCCCTTTCCGGTGGAGTCGGGTATAGTCATTTGAAGATTTGAAGTGGATAAGTTCCACTCCGCGAAAGCCAAGAATGAGATACGTATAAGTAATATCGTCATTATAACAGGCTTATCCACCTAATCGTGTCCTTACACGCAAGTATTCCCACCAAAACACACGAAGGTTCTGCTCATCATCACCATAATCACTGTCATCCTCCTACCAGACACACGGGATACAGGCAGAGCGCAAGACAAACCATCGTCTAAATGACCCTCATAGAAGTAACGCAACGGCAAGTCCGTCCAACGTCGTATTAAAAGCAATCCTGGGTCTTTGGGGTCTGACCATAAAACCGCCCACCCTATGCCCAAGCCGATCGATATCACTTAACATACATGTAGTAGGACTCTCCTAATCAAAGCAGTCCCCTCTACCCTTTCCTGTTCCTCTTTACTCTCAAGCCATCGTAGGTAGTACATGGTTTAAAGCTGCGTTCTGCGTCTTCATGTATGCCTCTTCCAGATCCAGGCCCAGGTCTCCGTCCTTGCGGAATAGCAAATCATATCATCCAGTAGCAGGCCGGTTTAAAGAAAAAAGCAAATGGCAGTCAGTCGAACCGCCCTTCTCCACTGTTGTGTCATAGTCCATAGTTCAGTGGTATTTTGTCTTGTCCGCGTTACGCCATTGCAACGCCACTCCGTCCCATAACAGCACAATAAAAGCGTAAAAAAAGAAACCCTAGAAATGAACCGCGCAGTACTCGGACCCAGATCACCTGGCGCCTGCTCAACTGTCCGCCCGCTTCTACTTCTTGTCCTCGAAGTAGAACTTGCCTAGTTTATCTCCGTCCTTGCCGGAAGGGTTGCCTAGGACCGGAGCGCGTACGTTCTCGCCACTATCGAGACGTTCTCGAACGATGCGTTCAGCGGCTTCGCGTGTCGCGGGACCACCAACGCCCTCACGAAGTGCGCTTGTTCGGGGCTGGCCGGGTTGAACGGGTACAGGTCCGCGGGTCGTGGTATCGACAAACACATCATCATCCGAGGTGCCGACGTGACCGCCACCATCTACAGCCACACCATCGACGTACTTGGCCTGACGTGTCTCTGCCGCGGCGGTTGCGCTGATCGGGGTGTCGTTTCCGACGTCGCGCATTTCTCGGCTACGGTTCATAGCTTCCTGGCTAAGGCCAGAGCTGCTTCGCTCCAACCCCCAGACGCCGGCTGCGCCAGCAGTGCCGGGAAGAGGTCGGCGATGATAGATAGGACCGCTGACTGTACTATTTGCGCCCTCGCCAAAGGCGACAAGGCTGGCTGTGCCATCGTCGCTCATACGATCCTCGAAGCCCCCGGCCGAGCGACTCGATATGTCCTCGTCCATAGGGTCTATGGCGCCGGTAGAGTCAATGTCCATTGTCTGATAGTTAGTATCTGTAGACATACCGTCTTCATCAACCTCGGTAAGATCTGCATCCATGTCGGCGTCGGCAAAATGTTCCGCCTCAGTTGTGGTTCGCGCACCGACACTACCCGTCGCAGAAGCCGTACCAACAGTGCTCATCTTAGTAACAGCTGTCGGCTGACCGTTGGAGTCGAAAAATGCGGGCGTTAGGCCGGCGGCGGCGGCTGCAGCCTGCTGGGCGGCCGTTGGGGCGGGCGCGGTCTGTGTGGCGGTGGCATTGCCGCCTTGCTGGTTTTGATTGGGAGCGCGGAGGGTAGAGACACGTTCGAGACCGGCAAGCCGGCTAATTCGATCAGCACGTTCGGCTTCAAGGGAATTCGTAGATGAGTGGTGTTGATGTCGGGGGCCTCCGAGATTATGGAAGGCGTGACCCCGATGGCCATCCTTGATAGCGGTTGTGGAGAGGGCGGAGAGGGAGGTGGTCGTACTCGTCGGCGTTCCACTAGAGTTGCTCAAGTCAGATAATGAAAGACTGGGAGAACGAGGGTATGGAATGGTAGAAGAGAAGCAAGGCGGAATAGCAGCCTATGTTGAATACTACAGGGAGCATGGAATAACATACGGCATATCCGACGGTGTGTCCGGGTTAGATGCTGGCGGAGGCACATTGATGAGCATCGGTGCTGTCGGTTGCTGCGACATCGTTGCTGTGGTTATTATTGCTATCGAGGAGAAAGGATTGAATGCTGAGGAAAACGGATAAATGCGATTCGATTTCGAATTTGGAATAGCAGGTTCGCGTCGTTGGCGCGTCTCAGCTAAAACTTGAGAGAGCGACCGTCACAGACAGCGAGATGAGGATATGGGCTGATATGATGGGCGATGGGCAATGGGTGAAAGATGGTGGATGGTGGGGTATTGGAATAATAGGGAGAAAGACAAGGGACTGTTTTGAACAGTTGCGGGTGTCAAGAAGATCGCCTTCTAATTATTGAACTGGTGGATTGCCTATGTATCAATTGGGGAGTATGCAGATGATTCTTTGTTGAAAACAAATCGTAATGGGCAATCAGGTTGGTTGGTTTAAAGGTGAAAAGAGGAAATATGGTTAGAACTAAGAAGCGAACATGAACACATGAACATTGAGCTGATGGCTTTTCGGTTGTTGCAATTTGCTGGGTGTTTGCATACAGTACCCGACCAGACCAGTATGGTAGCAGTGTAGGTAGCTATGTACCTACCTAGCTAAGTTTATCTTGAGCTACTAAGGTGGGGGATGACGTAGGGCTGTTAATTAACCCAGTCAGGTTCTTTTTCATGGCTAATTTTAGTACTTAGGTACCTGCATTTCCCTAGCAATGGTCTATCCCTTTAGTTTTATCTACCTGGATTACATACATTGCTGCACTTAAGGTCCATGAATAGCTCAACTACCTGTTCTTATTTTACTTTGTTGGTTTTTATCTGATCAGGTAAATCACAAACCACTATGTTTCTCTGTAGATACGTAAGATCAATCGTTGCGAATGAATCGACGTCATCTCATCAATCTCATTTCTCCAACTCCAATTGATACCAATTTGACAAAGAGTCCACATGTCGAACCTCAGAACACTCCAGGTGCGAAATCGATAACTTGAGCTTTCTCAATTATGTCTCGGCTACTTGCGGCGAATTCTAGCTGAGCTGCGTCTTTTTCGACATGATATTTCCTATCTTCATCATTCTCAAATTGAAGAATGAACGCATGCGTCATTCCGTCCTATTGCAAAGTTGGTCAACTAGAAAATTAGGAATAGTTATGTAAGGCTTAACCTGTCGACCCTCCAGGCTATTGTCTTTTCCACCCCCTAGCACTTTCACATATGGCTTTTGGGACGTAGGATGGATGCAATTTGTCTCGAAATCTAGTATTCGCTGACAAGCCTGAATAGAGTCAGTCTATCTAAATATCTGCATTCATGATTACTCACGGCCTTGTCCTCGTCTGGTGGCACAAGGGCCTTAAACTTGAGTAGAAGGATACGATAGATTGCCATGGTGAGATTGATTTGGATTTGGGTTTCGTCTGCCTGAATAGTAAAGTAAGAAAGGGAAGATTCAGCTCCAATATTGTTCTTGCGTGGTATTTAAGTAAGTGCCCATGTTGTCATGATGGCCATTGTCTAACAAACTAAAAATCCATTGGTCTAGTCATATATGCACCTACCAATATGTATGTACATGTCATTATGCAGCCACGCAACGTAGCAACCAATAATCAGCCACTGACCACTTGGTGGCACCTGTGTACCTTTAATTGGGTTGGCTGAGGGGGATCTTCAATCGCTAATCTCCAATCTCCAAAGACCCTCCTCCTCCTTAACTCCGATCTGCGACGATAATTGCCTAAATTAACAACCGTGAAGTCAGCATCTACGCAAAACTTAATAAAACCCAAGCATTCTTCAGATATCTCGAAACCAAGTGTAAAGCGTTGATATGCGGAAAATCGAGGTGTCAGATGATGAGGAATTAGGGGCATTGGAAGACAAGACGGAAGCTCTCACCCTCCACTCCAAACGTACGGAAAGGGCCCGGAAAAAACAGGCGAAAAAGGTCAAGAGTACAAAGTCTCAGTCGCAAAATCTCTTGGACCTGCCCTATGAGCTCGTATTAGATATATTGGCACTGCTTCAACCTAGCGACATCTTCAACCTTCAGCGAGTTAGCCGAGCTTTTCGTGATTTCATCGTGCAGGATGAACGTCGGATCGCGAGATCCATCACAAGTTGGCGTTACGTCTGCCTGGAGAAATGCTTCCGACTTCCAATTCTTATGGAAGATATTGACCCCAGCATCCAACCATATGTTCAGAGCCCTAATCGACAGGAGCTCCTGACCATCCATAAGAAGCCGTACCAGCACGTTCAGCCTCCGGATCCCACAGAAATCTGCACGTGCTTAACCTGTTTACTTCGATGGTCATCTCTCTGTTTAATTCCCGACTTCGCCCACTGGCAGAAAAATCTGGATGTTGGGGAACCTATTCCCATGATCCCTAGAGGATCTCATCCTAAATGGAACCAGACCTTGATAGCTTCGAACGCGGATATCGTACGCAAGGCTTTGCGTAGTCCTCTCTGGCACGCCCGCCTATTTGAAGCTCACTTAGACTCGACGACAAGGTCCATACGTCGGCAATCCGCAAATAAAGGCAACAAACGACGACGTTTCCGTATGGAAAAAGAAGACATGGAGTCGGGTTCGGATTTGTTCCTGGAAAGGAGCGGGCCCCCCAGCTTCGACTTTCCATTCCACAGGGACAATTATTACATGCTGGAAGCATATCTCCCAAATAGGGGTTGGAATGTCGAACAAGAAAGGTGGATGTATATGCCAGCTGAGCAACACGACATAGACATCCGATACATCGTTAGTTGGGCCGAGAGGCGGCTTAACCTAAGATAAGTACAGAACCAGCAGGTCAGAAGTACGGACGACGAATAATTTCAACACTGCGTGGAGATCACTTCTAGTCTAACCCGAGTCACTTGTTTATACCTGATGACTATTAGAACAATATTAGGAAAGCTACTTCCTCTTTATTCCCCCTGCGGTGATCATAGACTTCAGTTGTTCCATATTCAACCTAAATTTCTGATCTCAGAAATCGTTCACTGGACAGAAACTATTATTCGCGTTCTGCCCGGAATTACTAGACCTAGATACGTCTTTCCTGAGGATTACGACACCCTGGGCACCTAGTTAGTCGGATGTAGTATCTGACGCCAGACGGTATGTTCAGGATCCCTGATCGCTCACCGAGGGATGCTTTATCGGTTATGTTCGGTAGTAGTACACTTGGTGACATGAAACTTGGCGAACTGTGAGGTAAGGGATAAGAGGGAAAGGCAGATGGTATGGAAGGACAGTGTGGTATACGAAGCTAGGGGAGGGCAATACGATTTTGGTGAATTGGAAGTGAAGTACTTTTACTATTAACACTTATTGCGTACCGTGGGACTATTGCTAACCTTGGCCTATTTGTAACTATACACCAATTCCTTAGGTATATTGTTATTAGTATACCTCACCTTTGGTCCAACCCGCCCTATTCGAGACGAACAACGCTAAATGCTTATCCATTACGATCCATCAGCAAATATCTTCACGATCTATTCATACACATCCTAACTTATCATGCGGATCTCTAAGGGATAATACCTCCGGAAGCCCAAACACCATGATTTTCCATGCCGATGCACCCGCTAAACCCGCCATCTCCCATAAACCCCCTGAGCATAGAAGCACCAAACAATCATTACATCCTCATTATCATATCACAACGCATTGCGCCGTAGTGCAACCCCGTCTTTTATCTTTCGCGTAGCTCGAAACTTCTTCGTCCAAGTTCCCCGTCGTCCGACTAAAATGCTTCCCCCTTATTTTATCTCGGAACGGCAGCTCGGGTACTCGTGACGTAGGCGACTCCGTCCTCGTCCGAATCATGATATCGTTCTGGATCTCGTGGTACAGCATCGTCGCTAACTGGCGATCCGTCGGCGGACCAATCCTCACATCCTCATCCCCATCCTCAGGCTCACGCTCTTCGCCTCGTGCTTGCGTCTGGTCCAGATTCAGGTTGTCGTTCATATTCCGAACCTGAACCATCCCCCGATCTCCCTCCCTATCCGCCCCTGCCCCCACACCAATACCCACACCCACCCCAACCCCTTGCCCCCCAAAAGCCTCCCTCAACGTCGCCGGCATCGCCCCCACCGCGCCCTGGTGCTCCTGCTGCTCGGACCCGCGCCGCAACATCGTCATCCGCTTAACCTTACGCCTCAGCCCCCCCAGGTCCACCAGCCGCGGCTTCGTCGAGCTGCGCCGCCCCCACCGCGCCGTGCCCTTCTCGATCGTCGCCTCGAAGCTCGACGCCGACGGGTACCCCACGCTGTCGCGGATCGCGACGGGCTCTAGGTGCGAGGGCCGGGAGGGCCGGCGGCGCTGTTGTCGGCGCTGCTCGGGATTGATGTTATTGTTGTTGTTATTATCATTATTACAGTAGTTGTTGGGGTTGGGGTTGAGTTGGTGGGTAGGATTGGTGGTGGTGGAAGTGTAGTTGGGCACTTTGCCGAAGATCCAGGCCCGTGATGCGAAGCTCGTTTGCGAGGCGCGCCCGCTGTCGCTGATGGGAAGTGTGGGAGGGACGGGCAGCGTCTGCGTCGAGTATACGCTGCTGCTGGCGGACTCGGCGGCGCTGGCGCGGCGGTGGTCCATCGTGGTTACACCCGACTGACTAACTAGTTGTTCCGTGGGAAGTTGAATAACATGGATCTAGATAATCTCTCCCTTTGGGACAGTGTAATATAGTATAAGGTTGTAGAAATATGCGATCAGTTCGGCACTGCAGCCGTCGTATTTAGGAGTAGCGAATAGATCGTCAGATTTGCGACTGGGGCGACTCTCGTTTAAAGGGACTCCTTATTGGTAGGATGTGATGGGCCTGAATCACGGTCCTCGACGTGTTCTCACTTACGTGGCATAGCTTATGCGCTATAACTTGTTCCGGCTGCTCCATTCATAACTTGTCAGTTGTAATACAGACGACTTTTAGGTGTTTCGTGGGATAACTTGATGTTGCTACCAATGATACGTGAGTTGGCACAAATTCCTACGATGCTGATTTGTTGCGTGATATACATATGGTAACGAGGTATAAAACAGTTCACTCTACTTATGAGGAAAGTGCGCTTTTGCATGAGATACGTTTGATTGCTTGCATTTTTCTCGTTTATAGTGTTTGTTGCGCCGACTTTCCAAGGGGGTGTTACTCTCAAGCTTCGTCTGAAATAAAAGTCAGTCTGCCTTGCCGCCTTGACATGTCTCTAAGCAACGCATACAGAGGTAGGTTTATACATATATCCCGTCTTTTCTTAGTATGCGAAAGGATAGGTATCCTCTTCGTAAATGTTCGCTTTTTGTCTTTGCGACTTCGAATTTTAGGTTATACCTGATGCGGCCATGTATCTTTCCCTGGCAGGTGAGAACAAATGAGTTATTTGACTTACCATCATCTCAGTAATCAGTTTAACAACTTTATCAACTTCAGAGGAAAATATTGACTTCATCTGGTGGCTATGCCTGCTGAATAGGTCCTCGCTAGTGGGTAGGCCCATGATGATACTTAGAGTAAAGGGTCAGATTGATACTAGGAACAGGTACGTAAAATCTTTGATTTAGCTTCATAGATTGCCTTGATTGGGCATTTAGGTATATAAACCTGGACTCCATCAACTCCGAATTATCCCCGTTGTACGCCCATTTCTCATCATTTCAACCCATGTATCTCCTTAATCAAGTCCGCGGCCCGTTCCGCGAAGGCGTATACGGTAGTCTGCAGGCTTGCCGTGCTGATTAGCGGAATGGCACTCGCATCTACTACGCGCAGGTTCTCTACTCCGTAGACCCCTAGTCGCGTATCCACAATACCACCCTTGTCCTTGGGCAGCATGGCACAACTGCCACAGACATGCCATACCCTAGTATCCTGGTGTCAGCAATCATTACTCAACAAATTTAGGAATAGATTGAATTGGAAATTTGAGCTGTAGTGGAAGGAGATAGAAATAGATAGTACTGACGATGCTGCACTTGATTGTACATAGTTCTTGGCTGCGTCCAAGCTACTCATATCAAACGAAGGACTACTGCTACGAAGTGGCTGTTTAAGTAGCTTGTCGAACGCGGGTGATGTGGCTATAGTTTCGATGTATTGTACATGGCGCGCATATATCTCAAGGTCAAGGGGATTTGATAAATAGTTGGGGTTGATGGTCGGCGGCGCAGAAATATGGTCTGAACTAATATGCACACTCCCACGTGAAAGGGGCTGCGAAAGCATTACGCTAAACGTGATATATTTGCCATTCAGAGGACCTGTCGAGCTCGAGTTGGGTTCCATTGGGGTTGGCGGTTGCGAGATTGCGGCGAGAAAGGTTCCCGATGGTTCCTTTGGGTTGAGAAGTGTCTTCTCTGCGATATCGTAGTAGATACTGGCCTGGGCTTGGTCGGGCTGTTTCCCCGAGACTGGTCGGTATTGATCGAGCAGTTCTTTTAGCGTATCATGACCCTTGCCAGAAAAAGATTGAACTAAAGGCATATATGCGTATGAATAAACACCAAGAGAGCCAAGCATGCCTGATCTGTCAGTTGCATAGTCTTTCACTATTTTTGCGAGGGGTGTTAGTAATCGCTAATTTTAATAGGGGAGGACTTTTGAATATGCGTTGGGGACTATTGGCCCTTGGGAGAGGCATCAAACGGACAGAAAAGACTTAGTAATTAAGATCACATACTGGCTTTTCCTAGCGCTTCAGGATCGTGTCGTACTAGATCGTCGAGTGTATCAATATCGTCTACTGCCTCGTAGCTTACGTAACAGCCGAGGTGGTCTTGAAGATTTTCGCCGACCTGGGGTAGATCCTTGATAACCTGAATATTATGTTTCTCAAGTATCTTCGGGTTGCCTATGCCAGAGAGTTCCAGCAGCTTTGGAGACTGCAAGGCGCCGGCTGCCAGTATCACCTCTTTAGCTGCGATAGCAGTCTTCGTCTTATTGTTCTGCTTGTATTGAACCCCGTAAGCTCTCGGTTGCTGGCTGCCATCGATGAGAATTTTCTCGGCTAAGGCATTTGTATAGACATGCAAGTTTTCTCGATACTTAACAGGAGTGTAGTATGCTGACGCAGCATAGCTTCGCTCCTTAGTTTCCGGATGGATACTGGCCGTAGTACTAAAGCCTCCAATAGAGGCCCCAAGAAAGGGGTCAGCTGGCATATAGTATCCATTGCTTTTAAAAGCTTCCGACCAAGCCCTTCGGATAGGATGAGAAATGTCCCCCGGAAAGGAGGCTTGTATCGGGCCTTTGGATGAGTCGTTTCTCGTAGTCCATCCATCTATTCCCAACATTTGTTTTGAGGCTTCATTGACAGGCGGTGATGTATGCGCTTTTGCGTAGTATTGTTTAAGGGTATCCCAATTCCACCCATCATTGCCCAAAGATTCCCATGCGTCGATCAAACCCTTGGTAGGAGGTATGAATACGTGAGAATTGATAGCACTCGATCCTCCCAAGCCTTTGCCCTGATTTAAAGGAACCCGTCTACCCTCGAGGTTTGACTTGAGCAGTTTCTTTCATTTAGTTATCTGCTCTAGCTCCAGGTTAGTGGATAAGGATTTGTGCGTACCTGAGACTCTGTTTCGAAACCCCAATCGGCTTTTGAACCGAGAAGAATCTGAAAAAAGGCTGGGGTAATAATTCGGAGGTCCCCGGCAAGGTCGCTGCCAGCTTCTAGAACAAGAACCCGTTGGCTTGGGTCTTCAGAGAGACGGTTAGCCACGACCAGTCCAGCTGTCCCTCCACCAATTATCACAAAATCGAAAAATTGAGTGGCCATGTCCGAGGTCAATCTCTACATACCTCTCATGACTGAAGTAGAGATGACGAGAGGACAAGAGACCTCTTAAAGGTATTCCGAGCAGTTCGCTGAAATAAGCTAGTAGCGGCGTTCTATTCCAAATTTAGAGCGGGGATTTCCGTCTGGTGATACAGAACCAGAACTCGGGACCACGGGTTCTTGTAAGACGATCCAATCATTGGCGAGAACGGCATAAGGAGCATCTCTAGACGTTGCTGGAGCGTTTGCGAAACTAGGCACCTATTTCTACTTTCTATATTCTCTATAAAGTGATTATAGACGAATGCGAGCTCAACTGTAGATTCTTCAAAGAAGATCGAGCAGTGGGATTAAACGGCATACCTAGTTCAAAGTCCAATCCCACAGGATGCATGCTTCGATTTGAAATATTATTTACCTAACCCGGTCACTATCATGTAGGTACCATCCCAGATATATCTGCCTAGTTATGCCCCGCCACCTGGCGCTGCCCAGGGTTAGTGTAAAAGTACGTGTCGCAAGTTAGAGGCCTCTTACCTTTTACACCATGATTAGTTATCTTTAAACCCCCAAGCGCGTTGCGCTGTTTGGTACCGAAATACTCAAATCTTGTTTTCCTGACATACCATCGATTACTAGGCAGTGTTGTTACAGGAAGAGTTGATAAATTACCAAGTTGTATCATATAGGTAATCATGAGCTCCGAACACTTCCGCACCGTAATAGTGCCTTCCAGTCGGCGACGGTTTGGAAAGATCGGCGGTCCGGCCGCTAGGATTCAAGCGCGACGCAATGATAACCAAGTGGAAGGCGTACACGGGAATTACTCCCTACCGAGTTCCGCTGCTATTTCCGCGATATACTCGGATCCGTGTCCGTATCCGGCTATCCGGTGCCGCTGCGGTCGCACAGCATATCGAGACCCATTCCAATGTTGAACAGTTCTACTAATCGCCTTGCGCATCAGCGGGGTATTTTCCCCGGTACGGTGCGCCAAATGAGCTAAATCAGGCCACCGTTCCTGCGCTATTCAATTAATATCCAATAAAAGATTACGTTGCAAACTCGTAGATTCTTAGCTTTTGTTTTTATACATCACCCTAGGTAGATGGGCTATTATTTTCTCTTACCAACTACTAGGTACAAGAATGTATCATGTATGGGATTTTTGCACTTGCCATCTACCAACATTATATGTATTTTGGAAAGGATATGCAGATGTAACGATGCGTCTTTAGAAACTATCGTTCAATGGCCCAATCAAATCGCCCAAAGTTTTCTAAAAACCAAAGCATACATTGGTCATCAATAATTATTTCGGGGTCCAGGTTACACAGGGTGGGATAAACTATTGCGCGCCTAAACCAGTCATTAGTGCTATCTATACGAGACATCACGCTAAGCGCCGGTGCATGTAACGGTGCTGACGCTATCAATGGAAGAAAGAATAATAATAAATAGCCCAATTGGATTAAGACAATGCCAACAATAAATTCAACATGTGTATTGAGACCAGGACCTGATCAGATCGTGTTATGGGGGACCCCACAGCTCGTTGCGAAAACTGGAGACAAACCCGATTGCTTGGGCTTCTAGAACTTTTCTGTGCAAGTCTACCAGGGGATGTCCTTTCTTGATACGTATGAATCTTACAATTAAAGCTTAGAACGTTGGCTTAGCAAGAGCACCTAACTAGCATTTATGACGAATTCATCCGTAATACTTCATTTCCCATACAAACAACCGTACAAATCAATGTATTCTCAATGCCACACCTGTTCTCAATCATAATAATTATGCATTGCATAAAGCTGACCCGCTCTACGTATCTTTGATTGGCTAATCCTGTTTCGGATCATTGTTCTATTACTCCGCACCTACTTCGTAGCTTAAACTTAGCCTCATACTTTCAACTTCAACTTCAATCCAGCAAGCAATTATTATGGACCTAAAACCAGCCTTTAACCCGCCAGTACCGTTGCCTACCAACATTGAGGACTTTGACTTTCCTTCTACTATCAATATATATCATCCCGGGTATCCCGACTCTTATGGGGCATTGCTACGTTTCTTAGCTGTTGACAATGGAGGCGTTGATTACGATTTAATTTACTATGCCTGCTGTATCATTACTGGGAATGCTTGGTTACATGATGGGGTGCAATCTCATGGCTACCTAGCTCAATCTGCGAACTCCTTAGCGACACCTATCACTCGGCCTACTGATGGGATCCTTCGTGGGGAAACGTATTACTTTCATCTTCGTACAAGTTCTAATGGTAAGTTAACAATTAATCAAACTCGCGATGTTATATTAATACATTGGTTTAGAACCGTATCCTATTGTGGTCGAATTTGACCACTGGGTATTCCCCCATGGTAACGTACCGCTTCCTTGGACAAAGCTTGATATCTATCCTATACCATTATCGAAGATGTTAACCCTGTCGAAATCAACCCTCGAAGCTACTCATATTCGAGACGAGAGCTGCCGAGTAACTCAATCACGATCCTATAACGAGCGAGCCCATATCATCCCTGAGGCTGAAGCCTTTTGGTTTATGAATAACCGGATGAGCCGATATGCTTCCAACCCAGATGTCTGTCCTGAAATAGACGACATAAGTAATACGATGCTTCTCCGTCCCGATATCCACAAGCAGTTCGACCTGAAAGAACTCACCTTGGTTCCCAAGAAACAAAGAGATAAATACGAATTAACGTTACACGTACTTCACTCGCAGACTCATTACTTCTTCGAGCAAGGGAAACTATACCATAACCGTAAACTTCAGCTACTTTATGATGTCAAGCCTGAGTTCCTTTTTGCCCGCTTCGCATGGTCGCTCTTCGGTAATAAAACGTTGCGAATCTTCGAAGCTATGCGTGGACAAATCAAGATCCTTGTCCGCCAACCAGGAAGTCCTGGTGAAGATCCAAAGCCAGTCACCCAAACCGCTCGATCACTTTCTCAGCTTCGCACCCCTCAGGCGGAAGGCGAATCTAGCGCAGCTAACTCTACGGTTAGCTCTCGAGGGAAGAAACGTGCAGCATCCGCTCGTGACGAAGATCGTCGCCCATATTATTCCGTGTCTAGAGAACGGATAATATATCTTTCGGGCGAAGGAGATTTGGATGAACTGAAGTGTAAGGATGATGTCGACGAAGGGGAACTCAGTAGAGGAAGGAAATTGAGACGTCCTAATTGGCCGGACCAGGACTCCACGCCTGGTTTATCACCAACAGTCACGAGCATCGCTAGTAGCGACCGTATTAGTGACTCTGTAATGGAAAACGTTGGGGTGAAGACTGATTCGATTTCTAGTGACCTGGCTAAACCAGTTGTTCCCTTTAAGTATGAGTAATAATGATATTAGGGGATACTTCGTGCTACTAGGGGCCGTACACGATATAAGTGCGTATGCTTTGGATTCACAGTAACATTAGGTTCAGTGCCGTCCTTGTACACTTCAACGGAATATCACCAGCCCATTTGAGCCCTAGATCATGATGGCGAATCTTAATTAATTGTTGAGCCAAAGTCTTCTCGTAGTCGGAAATCTGCTTTCGCGCCATGCGTTCTAAGGCCTCGTATAGCTTCATTAAGTCCGTCCGGCTCCTTGTTTCCAGAAGTCTCTTGATGTTGTTGTTGTTAGATTCGGTTGGTGAGGTGGTTCGAATTCCGTAGTTGCGATATCGTGAGGCGTAGCAATTAGCCCATTAATGCCTCAGGGGGATGTATTCAGTTTCGAGGTAATTGATCAAGGACTTTTGGTCTTCTCCAAATACTTCAATCATCCGACTCCACGCTTTATTGAATTCATCTTCCGTTCGTGAATATATCATGTGAGTCCATAATAATAAGAAACCAGTACAAGTGCGCGGGATTTTTGAGGGAATTGGACCCATTGCTTGGGTTTGTCGTGAAAATCTTTTTTTTTAAGCAGATCACTGTGGTCTTTCTGGTTGAAGATACTTGCTTCTTGAGAGTTTAGTTGCAGTTCATTCTCCCGGGCATCTTCATTCGGGTCCAAGTCTTCGTTGTTACTATCATCACTTCCGGGTTCCGTTTGTCACTTCTTTGCTCTGTGTAAGAGGACATTCTTGTTGATATGAAATATACAGAGTTGTTTCTGGGCATCTGGTATTTTTTCTGCTACAGCTTTTTTGAACCGTTTGTCGAAGTCAGACAAGATGATGTTCGGTAGTTCAACGTCTTGACGCTCAGCCATAGTCATAAACTGGGATACAGCCCAATTATAACTTTCCTGGGTTTCGTCGAGTAGAAGTGCAAAGGCAATGTTGAACGTAGTGCCTATACTAGTGACGCCAGTGATGTTAAGAAGAGGCATATGGTACTTGTTGGTCTTATATGTGCAATCAAAGCTGACTACACTATGCCATTGTTTCAACATTTCGAGGCTTTCCCTGTAAGACCAGAAAACACATCGAATTCGATCAAGGTCATCTTCTTCAGCCTCATAAGAAGCATACACATCGCCGCCTTCATCCCAGCTACCAATCAACTCTTTCAGAAAAGCCTGTGCTGCTGTCAAACCTTGTCATTTTTTAATTCGCATATGATTGATATAATTCTGAATGCCCTTTGCGTTGACAATGATAGGTACTTGGGAAAGTAGCTTCTAGTGATTCCATGATTTGAGTAGTCCGAGCACCCGTTTATATAGACCTTCAATGTGACGCTTATGCCTTTCTTTGAGATGTCGATGAGATGGATCGCCGTATGGGGTACTATCAGCTATGTGATTTGTATGCGTATTACAGGTCTTGTCGACGTTGAATACCCATCCACAATCTCGATTGGTACATTTCATAGTACCACGCCACGTACATCCAACCTTTTTTTGAAAATCTAGCTCTGGTCTTTGCCTTTGCCTTTGATGGTTCCATGTCATCCCGGTTGCAACGAATAGTGTAATATTGGGGCTTGTCATCTTTATAATTGCTGGCGTTAGATCGAGTGATGCCGTACCCATTTGCTTTAGCATGTGCTTGCTGTCAGTAATAGGTCCCTAAGTCAAGCGTAAAGTGAGTGCAAAGGAGCGGCGTAGCCGCTGCTAGTATATAGCAAGTATGAGATGAACTAATAACGCTACTTCTTCTAAGGTTGAAGGGGGCGAAGCCCCCTTCTTATACCTTGCTAACTCGCGCTTGCCTAGCAGGAGGTCCGCAGGAGGTCCGCAGGACCTCCTTCTAGGCCTGCTCCACTTATGCCCCTGACACTTGCAGTGATTTGTACAAAGGTTCCATATCCTTAGAAGGAGGCCGGCCCTAAGGACCTCCTTCTGGAGGATTAGGAATATCTGACATTAGCTCGAAGGGATCAACGCATGCATCAAGAGTGTTGTTGGTATATCATGGTTGGTAGAAAACAAACCATATATTAATAAAGAGAAGGAAACGGGGAAGTTTATTTTAATGGATTGACAGTTCTAAGACATGACACTATTTAAGAAGTATACTAGTATTCGAGGAGAAAATTTAACCATTAAAGAAATACGTCATATAATACGAAAATATTTTAATATATTATAAAAGTTTTTAAACTTTTTATCAGAACCTTCGTAAAACAATATAAAAATAATATCTTGGCTACTCGATCGGGTATTATAACACGGATATTTATGCTTAATGACCAATCGTTCGTAATATTTGATGAAAATTAAGTAATTGTTAATGATCGGGACAAAACCCGATGGCGATATATCACGACATTTAACCTCCAACTGTCATCATCAAATTTTTGAAAACACCGTTTACAGGAGCTTCAAGAGACAGATATTATATTGGGAAAAAAGGGTTATGTACCGTGAAAAATTTCTAGTGTTACTAGATAGGGCGAGCATCAAGGTATTTCTGATAACATGTAGTGGTCCAGTCTGGACCCAAAGCCACATTCGAGGTCTTATGAGTTATTAAAGATTAAGATATCTTACAGTGATAGTGTGTTATCGTTGTGAACCCCACTACACATTCGTGATTACAAGGTTAGAAGACTAGGGATTTATTGGCGGCCATAATTCTTAACATGGTGAACCATCTCCGAAGGCTCGAGGCGGTTTGCAACATAGAGTGTGGCAAAAATCCAGGCGTGTGTATGTCCATAGGGGATCTCCTCGCGAGCTTCAAACGTATAGCTTCAAGTAACGAAACATTAAATGCATTCTAGAAGCAGTCAACTTGTAATTGGTATATAGGTTTTCAGGCCACGACCTCATGTACTGGCCAAAAAAGTGATTATCAGATCGTGATAGGTATCTCCATATCTGGAACAGATGTGAACCCCCACACTGAGCACCCTAGAAAATTCCGGCAGCATTGGGCCGATAGATATAGCTAATTATCGTTGTAAATGATACCATCCAGCCGGTGTTGTGGCGCACTCTCCATGTCCGTTTCTATATAGAAAGGAGGAGTTCCGAGGTCAACCATATCTATTCTTGTACGATCTCATCACAAACATGGCGACCGTACTTGTTAAGAGCACTGGCGACAAGAAAATCGTCACCGAGTCGACCACTTCGTTCGATAGTGACGACATACCACCATTAGGAGCTCCCCACGAGGAGAAGAGGTTCTGGTTCCAACGCGCAAAGGACTTTGATCCCGAGGCAATCGCTACACAGGTAACAATCCATTGGCTCAGCATTATCGGCTCTAGATGTATCACTAATAGAGGAGATATATCCAGCCCAGCGTCTTCGATGATCCTCAGACGGCGGAGAAGTATCAACCTCGAGATGACTGGTATGGTGCACTGTAACTCGTTCCGCATATATGGCGGGGTCTGACGCGTGCCAACAGGGAAAATCTACACCGTTTCGACCCTAAATTTCGGTGGACGTGGTCGGAAGAGTACGCGATAATCCGGAAGATCGACTTTAGAATCATGATCTGGGCTTGTATCATGTTCATGGCGTTGGAATTGGATAGAGCGAACTTGACACAAGCCCTAACCGACGACTTCTTGGTCGATCTTCATTTGACCACAAATGGTACGCTTCTTACTCTCTTTAATAGTCAATAGTATTGACCAAGACGTAGACTACAATCTGGGAAATACCGTATTCAAGGTAGCATTTCTGATTGCTGAGCTACCGTCCCAGCTTGTCTCAAAGTGGATGGGCCCGGATAGATGGATCCCTTCGCAGATGGTTCTCTGGAGCATTGTGGCCGGCAGTCAATTCTGGCTGTCGGGTCGAACTTCTTTTCTAGTGACGCGCGCTCTCCTGGCCATCTTGCAGGGAGGCTTCATCCCTGACGTAAGTTCCTCATCACCTACCTAAGTACCACTTATAATCTCAAGCCAAAAATGCTGAATGTGTTTTGTGTAGGTCATCCTCTATTTGTCGTATTTCTATAAGCACCATGAGCTTTCCATCCGCCTCGGCTTTTTCTGGACCATGATGAGCGTCGCCGACATCCTCTGCGGTCTCCTAGCTGCTGGCTTACTGGAGATGAGAGGCGTGCTGGGCTATGCTGGTTGGCGCTGGCTATTCCTGCTCGAGGCTTTGATAACTCTCACGGTCGGATTATTCTCGTTTGGTCTCATGCCACCAGGTCCGTGCCAGACGGCCAATTGGTTCCGAGGGAAGAATGGGTGGTTTACACCCCGGGAGGAGACTGTCATCGTCAACAGAGTCTTGCGCGAGGACCCGAGTAAGAGTGACATGCACAACCGGCAGCCAATCACGCCGAGGCTATTATGGAAGTGTCTGAAAGATTTCGATCTTTGGCCGTTGTACATCCTCGGACTCACGTTCCAAATTCCGTCCACTCCGGAGCAGCAATACCTGACGCTTTCCCTCCGACAGATGAATTTTAATACTCTCATGTCTAACTTGCTCTCCATCCCGTGGACGGCTCTCCACAGTAAGAAGGATCTAAGAGAAAGTCGTAGGGGCACGAATTCGCTAACCTTTTGGTGCAGTCATCACGATGCTCGCGCTTACATATACAGCTGAGATATTGAAGGAACTCACATTCGTTGCTTTAATCGGGCAGATCTGGATATTACCTTTCCTGATCTACCTGAACGTTGCCGACACGGCCACTGCCAGTAGGTGGGTCATCTGGACCGTGACAACCCTCTTGCTAGCATATCCAAATGGTACGTCCCCTCATTCCTAATTGGTTTCCACGGCCGTGGAAATGCTGACATGCGATTGCTAGCACATCCTATCCAGGTTGGATGGAACTCGCGCAACTCCAACACGGTGCGTGCTCGGACAGTGTCGGCGGCGTGTTACAACATGTTTTGTCAGGCTGGCGGCATCATATCTTCCAACCTATACCGCGCGGATGATGCGCCGCTTTATCGGAGGGGTAACAGGCAGCTTCTGGCTATTCTCATCATGAATATTGTCCTTTACTGCCTCACCAAAGTGTACTATGTCCTTAGGAACAGGTACAGGGATACAAAGTGGAATGCAATGACGGATGATGAGAAGTTCCACTATATGTCAACGACGACTGATGAAGGGAACAAGCGCTTGGATTTCCGATTTCAACACTGAATGGGAAGGGAAGGGATGGATAGGTGTAAATGAGGTGGTGCTGGTTTATGTAGCTAGGAGGGTAAAGGGTAATAAATCGGAGTTTTATTATTTGATTAGAGTCGCCCCATAGCTGCTCGTTTTCATCATATCCTCTTAGTTAAATATCCTTATATCCTGTATAACAGCTTCGTTATTTCTAGGCACATAAGCACATTAAAGATATAGAATATTTGTTATCTCATTACTCCGTCTAACTCGATAGGTATTTAATATGATTCTAACAAACGGTATCCAATCTAAATGCAAGAAAAAGCTAGAAAAAACATGCAACATTATCTCAACCTTTCAGCGCCCCGGTTTCCCTTGCAACATCTAGGATCTCGTCTATTACCGGGGTTACATCCGTTCCCTTGAGCGGTACCCTATGATTTCCGTTCCACTCAACCAACCTCTTAGTCGCCGGGTCGCAGTATTCCTCGTACAGCTCGCGATGTAGATGCAGGCCTGGGTCGCTCAACCCGTGGACGTGGATAGTCGGAAGCCTCAATATGTGTTCTCCCTTCATCATCTCCATCAGATCCGGGCCGCCCATAAGTCCGATTTGCGATGGGTGATGCAGCATAGACGACTTAAACACGTCGGGTGCTAGATTCACTATGGGTGCCCGTCCGGCCATAAGCACGGCAAACTTCCAGTCCGAGCCCGCTGACGAGGCTCCTAACTTCGCCGCTCGGATCTGTTGTCTGAATAGCAGACTCGCCGCTAGCTTAGCGCCCTGACTGAACCCAAGCAGCCCGACCCACGGCCCCGTAGCACCCTCGCGGTTGTCCTCATCCATGGCTTTTTTAAGCTGGGCGTCGATCTCCCCGATCGCGGCATCGTCCTCAACCTCGGGCTGGTCCGGGAGCCACCGCAGCCAGCGCTTGAATGGGCCGTGCTCGGCGTAGACAGATAGCACGTCCGGGCCGGCGGAGGATTCGTACGGAGCCTCCGCGTACACCAACCGGAAGTATGGCTCTAACATCCGCGACATGACGCGGCATTGCGACTTGAAGATACGCGCGTTGGTGCCTCCACCGTGCAAGCAGAGGATGCGCGGCAGGTGCAGCGTTGAGTCTCCGTTGCGTGCCATAACGCGTCCGTGGCGGAATTTTCGGAAACGAGAACAATTAAAGTGATTAAAAGTGCTGCTTACTATCCCTGATGATGCAGGGGGGCTGTCAGACGGCGATGTGGCTTGGGGTCACAGGTAGATTTCAACCGCAGAGCACGGGGCTTTATATCAACATAGTAACAGAAAGGAACAACGAGCACGGGTAGAAGGGGCTGTTTTGAAGCGAGTAAAGTTAATATGAGATGTCACTCGCCAGCGACAAGTGCACATGAATGTCACTGCAAGACATAGGTGACGCAGAAACTCCGGATCCGCGGAATGCTGACATGTGTCAGGGAGGGGAGCAGGATTCCCTAACGACATATCGGCAGCCAATCAGGATCCTCGGATACGTTATTGTTTCGGACTTCACCAACTCAAGTCTCGCCTCCTTCCTTTGTTACTTAGTAAGCCGGGTTAATTCATTTAAACACCAACAAGTCGCCAGCACAAGCCTCACACATTTTCTTACTCTGTCAGCATATTGTGGCGCAATAAATGCGGATTACGCAGTGCGATGGCTACTAGTAGCACTATGGATAGGTAAGCGTCGACGGACTCTGCTTTTCATAGGTACATGCCTAGGTGACACCTCATAATGATATTCTCGTAGAAGGCGTGACTTCCGTACCAGAACTCTCCTTCCACAGCTAACCTATACCTAGGTACGTAGTATGTACCCAGATATGGTTTAAGAGAAAGTATTATAGACCATTCCGTTGGAAGGAACGCCGTTGCTTCGTACCCCTATTTACCTTGCTCTGACTTGTTCAACCAACAACACAAAAGTTTCAACATTATTGTAGGCCAAAGAAGACTTGTGGGCGCCATAATGGCTCAGTATTTGCCAGCAGAATTACTCCGCATCATATTCACTGATATCAACATCACCCATGACGATCTCAAGTCATTGAGGTTAGTTTCTAAATCCTGGACAGACCACGCTACCGATTTGCTATTCCATCGGATTTGTCTTTCTCGGCTCAAGAAGGATCGCGATGCATTTTTCAACATTGCAGCACGCCCTCACTTGGCGAAGTGCGCTCGAGTGCTTGTATGGTACGAACTTGGCAACGATTATCCCAATTGGTACCTTCCTGATCAACCTCCTGACGACGACGACCATCCGGACTCACTTCAGTCGCTCGACGAAGATCCTGATACGCAGCTCTTCTACATCGAACTTGCCTCACAAATAACAGATCTCTTCTGGTTCTCTCTGCAGATTGCCATGCATAAAAGTAAAAGCGGCAGTGATGCGGTCAACAAGGAAATGTATAAGCTCGAGGACTTCATGGCCCAATTCTAGAGTGCGCTGGATGTCATGCCCCAGCTACATACTCTTGTCAGTCAACCAATGCACCCGTGCCGCTTATTAACCAAGTCTCCTACGCACTATCCAATAACTGCTCAACTCCTGAGTGGCGGTTTGGGTAGTATCGCTTCCAACATAACTCAGACCACCCACGCTCTCTTGCATCTTGGATTACGGATGCATCCCCCACGACAACCAAAGCTTGGGCTAACTCGTTTCCATTATGCCGATATACACGAACAGAGTGCTTTGCCTAGAATAGGACTGAAATATCTTCCTTTGCTCTTCCCAAAATTGACACATCTCGATATGTGTATCAGCGTTACGCAGAGCCGCAGAGACTTGTATGAACTTCAAGACTTCATCATGAAAGCAAAGAATCTCACACACCTTCGATTGTGCTTTGAGAGGAGCTATACGTCATTCTTCGAGATCGGACCATCTTTTGAAAGTGGATCCCACATCGTTCTAAGCCACCCTGGATCTCATCTTCCCAAGCTGCGCTACCTGTACATCACGGACACGCAGATTGCGTATCACAACTTGCTCCGTTTCGTCAAAAGGCACGCAAGCACGCTTAGATTTCTAAGAGTAGAGGAAAACATGCCACCGGAGATAATCGAGACATTCGCGGGTATGATGATGTCACATAAACTGGATTTGGATGACCTTGTTGTTTTACCCTCTAACCCTGATGAGTGTTTCCCGGTGATACCGTTCGACGACGATTTTAAAAACGGCGAGATATTACGGAACGGCACGGCGGAAGCATATGCCGCAACAAATGATCTCGCGTGTATTACTGGAATGGAGCCTCGCTACGACATTAATTCCTGGAGGACCGCAGCTATCGTCGATAGTCGATACCCGTTTTCCTTACTAGGCTGTGTAGACCCAGGCGATATCAAATTTTTAGATGCAGAGAACGGTGACTGGAGAGATCCGAGCGGATATACATTTCCCATCGAAGATGACGAAAATATCGATCAAGATCCCGAGCAAGATGTGGCCGAGGCTCGTGAACACGCCTCACATATGAAGCGATTACGCGAATCGCCGTGGTGGGTTTTCGAATCTCTTTTTAATGGGCAGCCTCTGCCATTCCATCGAACCGACGCTCAGAGGATCGCTATGCAGAACAACGTCGGAGATCTTCCGGTGTGTCCAACCGAAGTATGGCGGTTTCAGCATCGCAATGGAGAGGTCGCCTTCGCGAACGACCCGCTAGAGTATTGGGAGGACTGGGAAGGTAGCCAAGCCGGCGACAGCGCTATACCTACGCCGTACGGGTTGGATGGAGGAAATGTCCACTTATTCAGGATGGAATTGTTAATTGGGCAGATTCCAACCCAGCATTTATTTAATCCTATGCAAGCACCCGAGGCAGAACAGACGGAAATGCCCGAGGCGGGCTTATAAAGCATGATCCGGTCCAAGTTTCGATGGTGTTGCTAGGATGTCGAGACTACACGCACTCCTATTTTGGAAGCTATGATAAGTTGTAGAAGCGCCGAATACCCTCATTCAAATACATCGGTGGCCTAAGACAAGCCCTTGTTGCTAGAGTTTACCAGAGTTGGATGACTAATCCACAATATCTCCCGGTTCCTTTGTCAAGGCGCGACTGATACCTAGGTACGGCGAAATAGTTTTGTTTTCTTTAGGTTAATAACAATACAAGGGGCTGAAGCTCTTGGAAGTAAATACCTCTTTTCGATGTCCTATTGTTTCACTTTAGTGCCCTGTTTTGGTCAACCCCCTTTCTTTCCTAAATGGAGTAATAAGGTACTTAGACAACACGCTATCATCTAGGTAGCTAAGATATAAAAACTAGTTGTAGCTCTTATTCTAAAACTTTTCTCTCCTTATCATTACAATGCTGAAAATATAGCATTGGTGTTTCTCCTGACTCGTTGATACCCCTTTTAGAAAGCTTGCTGTGCATAAAAGCAACCACGTCGGGTCTTTAGCTTGACCTCCAACATAACCTCCTACCTCCTTGCTTCTGGCTACCCAAACAAGCCAGTGTAAATTATATTAAAATAAAAAGCGTTTAAAAGACGCCAATACAAACATCAGCCTTGGCTGTTACATCGATGGCAATATCGGAACTGGCGGAGGCCTCGTAAGGTGTCACTTCACGTATTACAACCACCAATCGTGCTTGCCCATGGATACAATCGCACTACCCATTTGCGTGGTACGTAAGAAAATATCGGATGAGATTAGTCTTGTATTGCTATGGGATGTGCAGTGCCATACTTCAACTATATTTAGTCCAATAGGTCCTCCCTCGTAAGCTCTTCGTATGAAAGGCGCCAGATGAAGGTTCCAATTAAGTTATAACAGCATAACATCATTTATCTCTGTGTTTGTGCTTAGGTACTAATCGTTATGGTTCAATATATAGAAAGAAGATCTACCGCAGAGGGTTATTTTTGAAAGGGTCACATTTCCTTCGTTTAACAAATTAACATCATATATTTCTTTCTACCAAGATGACGTTCACTTCGTCGATGAAATGGAACTAATGTACCAGAACTAAAGGGCCTTTTCCTTAAACTGAATACGAAAGGCCTTCTCCTTCAATATGCTGAATCAAACATGAGAATTCGTCGTAAATAGCACAAAAGACGATAAAGGGAACATCTAATTATGCAATTGATATCTTTTTATAGATTTAATTGATTATCACATCGTGGGAACACTTATTCAAGCCACGTGTTGATAGGTAGCTATAGAGAAGCCCTGCCGTTGCGTACCATTAGAAGAGAAGCTTTTCGCAGTCTTCGCATGCTGATGTCCTTTGGCCTAGATAGTTGATTACCAAGTTTGGGCATTCATAAGTACCTGCCAGAGGATCAGCGCAAACGGGGCTGAAGTTTCGAACATATGACCACCATCTCAAGCAAAAGGGGCATTGGGTATCTGTACTATCCGCGTAACACATGTTGAAGTCTTCGTGACTTTGGATCTAAGATCCTGTATATATATAGTGATAGAAGGAAAAAAGGAAAAAGAAATAGGTAAGTAAGTGTAATTCTGTGTAAGTCGATAGGTTATGAGAAACGAATGCAGACAGAAAAATCACGGAGAAATAACTTGCTATTTATCCTGAACCCATGCCGTAGAGTGGAAGCTCAATTTGAAATGTCTCCGACAATGAGCAGTTACAATGCCATTGTTCAAAGCTATGTTTGATACCAAGTCTATCATATCTTTCAAAGGACGCCTGGAGAAAGGAGCTTGATTCTTGGTTCGTTATTGTATATTTATGAAAGGCTCCCTGGTGCACCCTGTGGACCTGCGTTAACCCCAAAGAATTCATTGTTACCGTCCCAGTCCTTATTGGAATTAATCCACTCAAGCCACGCCTCACCCTTAGAGTTCAGAAATCCAATATTATCTATTGACCAACCCTAACTCTGACTCCCATACTCCGGCATAATGCTTAACAGCCGCTCTCTTCTCACTGCTATATCAATTACCTGTTTGTAAGTTATCATAGATTATAAATTCAGCTAAAATAGATGCTTATATATATAGAGCACTAAACAACGAGAGGGCGGCTGCAAGGGATAACACGCCATGCGGCGCAGGCGTGATTACCTATCGTGCTTATTAAACTACTCCTACGACTTCTAGGTAGCTTACATAACTCATAATAGTGCATCCTCGCCAACACAAGATAAAGGGGTAACACAGCTTCTAATTTATTATCCTTTACAAATTATTAGTTCGGGATTCTGCGTACCACATTCTTAGGAGTCCAATGAGATACGTTCACAAGCTTGATTACCCTGCGATTTAATATGTGAAATACTCTGTCTTTAGTTTTCTATTCGACCTTGCAGGTTCTTTTTCGTAAACCCCGCCCCAATATCACAGTCTAGGACTCCAGGTACTCTGTACTATGGGATCATTGTTGCTAAAAATGGGTTTTGTCAACGATGGAACTGGGCTGTTCATCATGGCCAGGTTTGAAGTTGACTTGTTCAACAGGATAGTAAATCATTCTACTCTTTAACTTAAGTCAATTTTCTTTCCTAACTATGTCTTTTAATATCATCCATATAATAACATGTTCCTAACCGGAATGTATTCTTGCCATTAAGCAATAAAAGCAACATCTATCATGGATATACACACTGATGATCTGTTTTCTTCGAAAAGTTTGGTGCCGAAAGCAACAGCTCCGCCGTTGATCTCACATGTGGCCTTCCATGTATGCGGATTCTCTCCCATTCTCTTGTTAAACATTAACCAAATATAATCTGGATCTGCTAACGTATGCAATGAAAGGCTATTATCTGGACCGGTGTCTCCCTCTGTGTCCTTGCATTCAGTGGTCGACTGGCTATCCGAGTCATCTGTTTCCGACGTCTTTTCCCCGAGGACTATGCGATGCTACTATCATTGATCATTCTTGTCGGGACTGCCATTATTATCCAGATACTAGTCCCGTATTGTTACAACATTAAAAACGTACACAACGGCTATATACCACTGGACCCCCAGTTCATTGAAGATACTGTCAAAGGATTACGTGGGCACGTTGCTCTAATGGTGATGAACTACGTGGGGATCTGGTTAATCAAAATCAGCTTCCTGATCTTCCTCTTCCGACTTGGAGATAAAGTTACCAAATACCGTGTCCTCTGGTGGATCGTCCTGGCCTTCAACATTGCCGCTGGTGTGACCGCTATCGGTATCATACCTTTCGAATGTTTATTGTCACCAGTTGAACGTATCGTTGCGGTTTGTTCTAGTCATAATAAGCGGATATTCTCAAACATAAACTCAATTGTATCGTGTTTATTAGACGCAGTCGGAGACGTGATGAGTAAGTGATATTCCGAGAATGCCGAGCAATTATCTGGGTATGGATATTCATAGTTGCTAACCACGTCGTGTATCTACCTAGTTATCTGCTTTCCCATCTATGTACTTTGGAACGTTCGCATTGACACTAGAAAGAAAGTCGTTCTCACGGCCCTCTTTTCTCTTGTCGTATTCACTGTCCTGGTGACCATCGTAAGAGGCAGCGTTTTTAGTGGCGCATACATATCCATCGATCAACCGGATGTGCAACCAGTGAACGTGGCGTGGCTCTGGTTCTGGTTCAGCATTGAATATATCATATGTCAGTCATCGTCGCTTTTAATGTCTTTAGCTTTTGTTCACGACTAACCCTATCCCCCAATTTAGCGTTCATCGTCGCATGCCTTATATCCTTTCGTTGTCTGTTCACTCAGATAGAATCCGATGCTAGCGTTAGGGAAGCGAGGGCTCCTCAATGGTGTCACCAAGCCCCACCGGTATCCAGGCTTCAACCCCAGGGGTTAAGGGAAAAGGCGCGAATATTCCGAAAGTCGATGCGTGACACGCTTATGACACTGGAGGGGTTTACAAGGATCGATAGCGAGGTGTTTGCTCTCCCGTCTCCTCCTACGGGAAGATTAAGCTTGAACTTCGAAGAGGACGGGGAATCAAATAGGACGTAGACTCAACGACATCTTCGATTTTTGGCAAATCATGTTTTATCCCTGAATGTCGTCTCTGATGAAAGTTTATACAAAGACATTGCTTCCAGGGGAACTTGGTATGCCATGTCTATCTATTCTTATACAAGCTACCCCTATAAACTAAGTATTAGATGCTTTAGTTCGCTTACAATACTCTGATGTCTTGAACCATATATGGAAGATACAGGCTACTTCAACCGGATACTGTAGTTTCGTGCCAACTTCCATGTTATCTGTTGGAGGTCCTCAAGTGGAACTCTTCAGATCCTCTGATAGGTGTGTGTAGTTCTTATGATACGGAAGCGGATAAGGGAGCAAGTTATTTGGGCTATCCGCTCCGGAATCGGGACTAGAGAACCATGCGGGTGAGATAGCGGGGTCCGGCTGCTTACCCCCCTAACAGTCTTCAAGAGCCTCTATAGGATGCTTTCTACAGCGGTCTGGAGAAATCGTTCGATGACGGAGCTTGGAATTAGATAAAATATGCTCCGATTTCTTTTGGTTCGTCATGATAGTTCTTCATGATAGGAATCTTTAGATTCTATCTCCAACATAACATAATAGTTGATCAATATGGCTGAACCACAATCCACCCCTGAGAGCGTATCGCCACCTAACCATGAGCAACATCCTTCTACCCAAAGTAGGAACTCAAGTGCTCCGGAGAGATCTCTAGTTGTCCACTCGCAGACGCAGAACTCGGGGTTTTTCTCTAAGTTTCGTTACCATTTATTTGTAGCTGGGTTTGCATTTCTCCTTAGCCCCTTTGCCTTCTTATGGCCAGGCCAATCGCCAGTTGACCCGACGAATTATGCGGAACGGACTAGGAGAGTCCTTAAGTCAACGCCGTAAGTCCCGGAGTTTCTATCAGACGAGAGGCTTTCTAAATAATATCTATACCTACCTAGTTTGATTGATGGCCACAATGATCTTCCCTGGCAGCTGCGTATAGAGTTGCATAATCGTATCTACGATGGCGAGTTTGACCTCACCAAGAGACTTCTTGGCCATACAGATATCCAGAGAATGAGAGCTGGAATGATGGGTGGTCAGTTTTGGAGTGTATATGTGGAATGTGACGCTCGCCAACAGAACTTTGACGATCCTTCCGTACGTTATACCCTGATATTGCAAGTCGTAAAGAGTACTTATACAGTATCACTAACGTGTCTTGGTAGTGGACGGTGAGAGATACTCTGGAGCAGATCGACATCACTAGGAGGTTCATCAATGAGCATCCTCAGCATCTTCAGTATTGTGACACGGCAGCTTGCGCACGGAAGGCTTTCAATTCGGGCCGAATTGCTAGTATGATTGGAATTGAAGGCAGCCACCAAGTAGGTGGAAGCATCGCCAGCATACGGCAGATGTACAATCTGGGCGCGCGGTATATCACACTTACTCATAACTGCGATACCCCCTTTGGGACTTCGGCGTTTACAGTAGTGACTACCGGGGGACCAGATGGGGGCTTATTCAAATTAGGATACGAAGCTATTAAAGAGATGAATCGACTAGGCATGATCGTCGATCTGTCGCATGTTTCCCACCAGACGATGAGAGATGTTCTGAGTGTAGCACGCGCACCGGTTATATTTTCGCACTCGGGTGCTTACAGCGTGACACCACATCTTCGGAACGTACCCGACGATGTGCTTAGGACTGTCAAGCGCAACGGGGGCATTGTCATGGCAGTATTCGTCAATCGTTTCATCAAGATGAACGATCCCGACCAGGCGACCATTCACGATGTCGTAGACCACATCTTCCACATCGCGGAAGTCTGTGGCTGGGACTGCGTCGGGGTGGGCAGTGATTTCTCTGGTACTCGGTTCACACCAATTGGGCTGGAGGATGTTTCTAAATTTCCAGACCTCGTTCAGTTATTAATGGAGCGCGGCGCTACAGATGAGCAGGTCCGCTTGTTTGCGGGCGAGAACATTCTTCGCGTCTGGTCAAATATCGAGCAGGCAGCTCGTGAAATCCAAGCTACCGGGGAAAAGCCAGTGGAGGAGGAATACGAGGGGAGGGAGTGGAATAAAGGACTCAGAGACTCGCCGTGGATGCTAAGGGGTAGCAGGGAGAAAGCCATATTGGCCGGTCCAGTGGATAAACCATACTCTTTCGAAGATAAGGAGGGAAAACGAATTAAGGGAGTGTACTAAGGCAATGGAAGCGTAATAGTGGATCATGTTAAGGAATGGGGAATTTTTTGAGCAGCTCATTATATTTGTCAAACTGTCGTTAAATGTGCACTTCCTCAGGTCGGTGTATGCCAATAAAAGTCCTGCTTACTGTTGATTGGAAGTTTTTCGTACGGCTAGTTGGAGGCCAACCGTCCATACCTATACGTTGACTTTCGGCAACCTTCGAAATTGGATAATCAGAGTTGGGTCCTCCCAGAACTGTCATCGTCGGGAGCTTAAGGCGTTAGTCAGTTGGTTGCGACTGTATGTTATTTCCGGGTTATGAACGAACGACACTAGACGACCTAGTTTCGACACCCGTACTCTGCCGGCTGGTTTTGTTTCTTGCTTGTCAGGACGGGGGAGACGAAGCAACCCCTATACCGTCCTATTTGAATGCATAGATAGGTATGTTTCAAGTTCTACCCTAATATGAACATTGGCGGTCTATTAAGGGGTTAGATAAGAGTGTCTAGGAAATCGGAAGTCCTCAGGTACAGTGCACTGTCATTTGAGGAATAATGATAGCATGGTAGATATGAAGAACGTTAGAGATGTCGTGATTGTGGGGTTGTAGTGCGCAAGTCAACTTCAAGGACGGCTACCCCAAGGGCGCAACGGTGTGACATCGGTGCGTGCTCGAGATATTGATAAGTCACTTTTATTAGAGAGGGGTTCGTCTCTTACTGTGCTATCATCCTTCATATTCATTACATACGAGGATCGCTTCGCCGCATCGTCAACTTCAACTACAAGAATTACTATCTAGTTGCGTGATAGATCAAGCTCTGCAAGATGTTAGAAGTAGAGAGACTAATCCTATATGTATTGAAGGCTGCTAGATATTCCATCTTCATACTAATAATCGGACTTCTGTTCTACCTCGCCCAAAATGAGATCGTCCGGTATCGTAATAGGATAAAGAACCTTCCCGGCCCTCGCGGATGGCCCATCGTTGGGAACCTCTTCCAAGTAAAACTCAGAACTTGACCTATGACATATTTGACACTTATTAACACTTCATCAGCATCGAAATGTGATCCCCGCCGAAACATACCGAAGATGGTCTCTCAAATATGGACCCGTCTTCCAAATTCAACTAGGCAACACTCCGATCGTTGTCATCAACTCAGCACAAGCAGCCAAGCAACTCTTCCTAGGCCAAAGCCACGCCATGAATTCGCGGCCCACATTCTACGTCTTCCACAATAAAGTCAGCAAAGCCGTGACATCCATCGGCACCTCCCCCTGGGACGACAGCTGTAAGAGGCGGCGCAAGCTCGCCGCAGGCGCTCTTAACCACACGCGCGTAGAATCCTACGCGCCGATCCTAAACCTAGAGGCGCGCGAGTTCCTTAAGGACTTGTATCTAGCGTGTCGGGACGGCGCTGTCGGGATAGACTTCCGGCCGGCCGCCAGACATTTCGCGCTGAACTTGAGCTTGACGCTGAACTATGGGACTCGCGTGTCGAGCGTCAAGTCGTTGACTGATGACCCGCTTATGTCGGAGATTATATACGTCGAGGATGAGATCTCGAAATTCCGTGATACAGCAAAGAATTATGCCAATTACATTCCGTTGCTCCGGTACTGGGAGCCGATAGCCCAGTTCCTACGGCTAGGTAGCCAGCCTAGGGATAATGCTGCGGATATTGGACGTAGACGATTGGAATATAATGACGTCCTGCTGGAGAAGTTGAGGGGTGAAGTACAGAGGGGCGAGGATAAGCCATGTATTCAGGGGGCGGTGCTGCGGGATCCCGAGTCGGCGACGTTGACGAAGGAGGAACTTATTAGCGTTAGCTTGAGCATGATGGCGGTATGTAATGTCCTATATCATCTGTGTTTAGACGCGATGGCTTATGCATAAATCTAGGGTGCCGACTCTAATCAGCCTACACTTGCTTGGGCATGTCTGCTTCTCGCTCACCGGCCTGACATACAGGAAAAGGCATATTCCGCCATTGTAGATGCAGGCATACTTGGACAGCAATCTGACGCGTACGCGTCGACCATGGTTGAGTATATCGATGCACTGACGAAGGAGATTGCCCGCTACTTCGTAGTATTAAAATTAGCTCTCCCAAGGGCCACATACACGGACGTGACGTGGGGAAATGCCACTATCCCTGCCGGCACAGTCGTGTTCTTGAACTCTTGGGCATGTAATCGAGGTATGTCCCATGCAGCAGAGTTGAACGTCCTCTTTAAGCTAATTTTCCCACTTCAGATCCGGAGCTCTTTTCCGAGCCGGACCTATTTGCCCCTGAGCGCTGGCTGTCGTCCTCCACAAACCCACAGGCCCACCAATATGCGTTCGGAATCGGCGGGCGCATGTGTGTGGCGTCGTATCTGGCTCATAAGGCGTTATACACCGTTTTTCTACACCTGACCGCGCATTTTCGCATCTTGCCCGCTGAAGATGAGACGATTGACGCGATTGACCCGATTAATGGATTGCAAGGAATATCGTTCGTTGGCACTCCGCGCGGGTGGCGCGCAAGATTTATTCCTAGGGAAGGGGAGAAGCTCGCTGCTTGGTTAGAACTTCCGGGTGGCTGATGGTCAATCTAAAGACGTTGTGTGTCATGTGTATGTAGGTACCTATGTAAATTGAGATGAGTATTACCTACATAACCTAGGCTGATCTAGCTGACAAGGTGAACCCATCAGTCATATTGATAGATCCAGATAACCGAGATTCTCGCTACCGAAGATCCGCGCTGACCTTTTAACCTACTAATAAGCAGCAGGTACAATGCTTAAACGTCCACCATCGGTTACAAGTACATTTCCGTTGATGTAGGCGCCAGCTCTGCTCACCAAGAACAAGATCGCACCGGCCATGTCTTCCGAGTCTCCGAATCTTTGTTCTGGTACGAATTTCTTGTCGCCTGCCTTTTGTTGTACTCCTGTTGTCATGTCGCTAGGATAAACTGCATTTTTATGTTAGTGTATCAGATACTCATCCGGCCAGTTGGAAAAGACTTACACCCAGGGGCTATGATGTTTGATCGAATGTTGAATGGCACGAGACTGGTTGAGAATTGCTTCATCATATGTACAACCGCAGCCTTGGATGGTGCGTACGCGAAGCCAGAGACCGGATACCTTACATAGGCTCCAATACTGGCTGTGGCGATGACCTGGCTCCTTTGTTTTAGACCACATTTGTTCCCCGCATCAAGAAGTTCTAAGAACGCAATGACGGTGTTGAAAACCCCAGTCGCGTTCACGGCAAACGTGTCTGTGAACTCAGCGGCGTCCAGTCCAAGTAGACGATCACGAAACTTGGAGATATCGGTATCGGAAAGAATTTCCGGTGCATTGGGACCTGTTCTACCAGAGTTTGCAACAACAACGTTGACATAGCCGACTTCTGTTTTGATCTGCGCGACGGCCCGCTCAAGGTCGGCCTTGCTGGTTACATCACCTTGGATTGCTCGGATATTCCCATGTTTCTACATGTTTATAGATTAACAACATACAAATTTCAAGCTGAAATATTTCAGGAAATAACTTACAGCGGTGGCTACGGCCTTGTCTAAGACCTCCTTGCGACGGCCGATGATGTAGACGATCGCACCGTTGCTCTCTAGAGCCTGTGTCATCATCAAACCAAGGCCTGCATCTTATCAACTGGTGTCCGCAATAAGTTCCGGCGAGGGGAGTGAAATACCAATTCCTCCTCCAGTAATAACAACGACTAGTCCCTTGACGCCAAAGAGGTCGTTGGGCTCTACCGAAGCTGACGCCATTTTGAAGTTGGACAGTTGATTCAACGGTTTAGGGGTCGTTGAACTGAGGTATTATCAAGACACTTACAGAAAGGCGCTTAAAAATATATGAGGCACCTAAAGATCGACGTGAGTAAGTAAAGACCGGACATCATCGGATATAGGTTGGGTATGCCTCCTCAACACTAATGTTTCGTGTAGCCACATTACGTCAATTGGGATGTTTGTATTCCGTCAAGTACATATATAGTAACTATAAAGCTTGATATCCATACAGTACGCCTATTCACATGTGACAATTTAGGTACTGATCCCCAAGTTAGGGGATAGCAGTTAACGGAGTTCCCCGATATTGTCCGAAACTTCGCATGAAGCATGTTTCGTTCAATCGATATGCTGCACTAACTTAATATCGCTTATAATGAATTTGAATAAATATTATCTAAATACATATCTTGACCTCTCCCCTTGCTTCAAAAAAGATCCACTAAAGTCTGAACACTCAATATCCGAAAAGGGAAGTTAGCAAGTCTCGATACGAAAAGCATCACACTAGGCATGCCGGGTATATATAACAGCTCGAGATTTCCCATCTATCGCTTCAATGATACCCCGCAGCATGGTGTCGATCCTGGCACGTCCAGGGCGGCTAGAATGCAACGCCAGGTCAAGGTGGAAGACGATGCTACGATGTTACGATACGACTAATAAATCTGAATAGCCATGAGTATCCGGCACCCTGGGCGAGATGGCATTTAATTACAGAGATCCGGCTATTTGCCTGCCTAGATCTTTGTCTACTCGCGTACCCGAGTTGATTGGCGATGTTTACAGTTCAGACTCACTGATGCATCATGTTTCCTCACGCGCTGCACAGTAGAGCGATCTTCAACTGCGTCTGGATTTTACCCTTGTTTCTTCGGGGTGTTGAATGCCGAAATGACGATCTGGGCATTAAGAATGGATATACTACCATTAAAACGACCAACTTCAACGCCAAGATAGTTCGCGACGCGCAAGTTCTCGCGTCGCTAACCCCAGCTGGCGATACGTTCGACTTTCTGCCCTTTGACTTGATTTCAGATCGAGCAGGCAATGGCCAGTACCACTGGGGCGACATCACATTTCGGTACCGCGAAGGCAGTAGCGGTGCTTGGACTGATGGCGACTCCTCTGCGGCTCGGAAGGCCGTAACCTCTGTGAAAGCCGGAGAAGGTGTTTTGGCCGCTTCGGACCTAGAGCCAACCCTGTCGTCTTTGGGTCCCTTGAACGTGACGCGCGAATGGCTCGACGTCTCGGGAGATTTAGGCCTGCGCTTTACGATTGGGAATACAGGGACATCACCCGTAGAGATAGGTAGTCTCGGATTCCCGGCCGAATTTAATAGCATCTTCACGAATCGTGCTGCGACTGATACTCAGCGTCTTTGCTCGCTGTCGGATCCGTATGTTGGCATGCACGCGGGTTTCATCCGCGTCAGCCCCATAAGCGGCACTGGCGCGGCTCTAGTCATCACACCCCTTGGAGATACACCGCTAGAAGCGTACCGCAACCTAGACGAGCCATATTATGACGCCACCCAATATGGTAGCCAGACCTTTGAAGGATTCTATGAATGGCAGGTCCTGACTCGGGCCTGGGCCGAGAATGAGTGGGCAAACGTGCAGCCGTGGAATACGCCTTCATCTAAAACCCTTCAGCCGGGCCAGACACTACAATTTGGCGTGCGTTTCTCCGTAGCCAAGGGTGGTGTTCGTGACATCGACGCCACAGTAGAAAAAACAGGCACTCCCGTCGTATTCGGCGTCCCAGGCTACATCGTCCCGCGGGGTTCAACAGCGCAACTCTTCCTGCAATCCAACTCCAGCGCAATCTCATTCTCCAGCGATCCCGTTGAATCACTAGCCTTCAACCAGATCTCCGAGAACGCGTATGGGATAACGCCGTCCCCCACCTTCTGGGGCCGCTCGCGGCTGACGATCGACTACGAAGACGGCAAGACGCAGACGATCCACTACTACGTGACGAAGACGGGCGCGGAGGCGCTGGCGGACATGGGCCGGTTCTTCACGACGGAGGCGTGGTTCGACAATACCTCGGACCCGTTCGGCCGCGCGCCCTCGGTCCTGACGTACGACTACGAGGCCGGCGCCGTCGTGGCGCAGGACCCGCGCGTCTGGATCTCGGGGCTCAGCGACGAAGGCGGCGTCGGCGCGTACCTCGCCGCGGTCGCGAAACAGGCCATCCAGCCCGACCCGGACGAGGTGGCGAAGCTGGAGACGTTCGTGGATGAGGTCCTCTGGGGCACGATCCAGACGCCGGATTTCGCCGTGCGCAAGAGCATCTTCTATTACCAGCCCTCGGCTGTGAAGTACGCGTACAGCTCGAGCTTTGACTGGACGAGCTGGACGTCGTGGGATGAGAGCGATTCCTATGCGATTGATCGCGCGTATGATTATGTACATGTTGCGGCGGCGTATTGGTCGCTGTACCGCGTCGCGAGGGCGTATCCTGAGATCGTGAAGAGTCATGATTGGAATTGGTATCTCAACCAGTCTTACAGCACCGTGATCCGGGGCATGCAATCCGATGTTGGGTATAACCGGCTCGGACTCATGGGCGAAACGGTGTTCGGCGAGATCCTTGCTGATTTGACGCGGGAGGGATTGACGTCACAGGCTAATACGTTTACTCAGTCTATGAGATCGCGAGCGGTGGAGTGGGATGGCGAGGAAGTCCCATACGGAAGCGAGCAGGCGTGGGACTCTACAGGTCAAGAGGGCGTTTATTACTGGTCGAAGTAAGCGTTTCGTCTCAATACATTCAAAATTCATGCTAATATAATCTCGACAAGATATTTCGGTTTCACAAACACAACGACCAAGACAGTGAACAGCGTGTTAGGCTACACACCCACAGTCCCGCACTGGGGCTGGAATGGCAATGCACGCAGATATTGGGATAACATGTAAGTGACCCTATCCCCTTCCTTGTCCCATTCTACCTTCCACTTCCTCTCCCCTCCCTACCTATTTTTCGATTTTACACCAACCTCCACCACCACCCCAATCTCACACCTACGCCCCCACAGCTACGCCGGCAAACTCCAGCGCATAGAGCGGCAAATCCACCACTACGGCTCCGGCCTCAACGCACTCGTCCTGCTCTCTGCCTTCCGCAGCGACCCAAGCGACACGTACCTCCTACAAGTCGGGTACGGCGGGACCAGCGGCCCGCTATCCAACATCAACGCCGCGGGCTTCGCGTCCGCCTCCTTCCACTCCTTCCCGGACACGCTAAAGTGGGACGGGTACAGCGGCGACTACGGTCCGGGTTTTCTAGGCCTCGTCCTCGGGTCCGGGACCTACGTCGCGCGCCACGAGACCTTTGGGCTGCTCGCGTACGGGGGCGTGCTTTCTGTTGGTGAAGGGGGAGGAGATGGAGGAGGGAGGGTTAGCGTGCAGACGAATGGGCCTGTGACGCGCCGCTTTTTCATCGGGCCTTTAGGTTTGACTGTAACTATTGACGCGGGCAGCGTGAGTAATTTTAGTTACGATGGCTCTTCCGGCGCTGTTTCGGTTACGTTGACGCAGTCTTCTGGTTCGCCAGCCGCTGC
Source organism: Annulohypoxylon truncatum (assembly GCF_022578515.1). Classification (NCBI taxonomy): domain Eukaryota; kingdom Fungi; phylum Ascomycota; class Sordariomycetes; order Xylariales; family Hypoxylaceae; genus Annulohypoxylon; species Annulohypoxylon truncatum. The sequence continues at coordinate 363,235 of NW_025953811.1, forward strand.
GGCCGCTGTGCTGTGGGTCGAGACGAATGACAAGTCGGTGACGTATAGTGTTTCCGGCTCTGGAACGAGTCGCGAGCGCTCGGGTTGGCGGATTCCTCTCACGGCTAGTGGTGATGTGGTGGTTGAGTTGAGTCGAGGTTAAGCGAGCGTTGTTCACTTCTATATATAATTTTTACCTCTGCATTTAATATACCGCCGCCCAACTTCAAGCCTTCGAGTGACGTTAGAATGGCAAATTTACATATAGAATAGTGTTTCCCTGAGCAGCAAGGCTGGAGTTCCTATTCAGGGGTTGCTTACATCAGCTGAAGCCATACAATATCAATCACGTTACGTAAGCAATGACTCAAAAACGATCCCGTGGACTGATTGATTCACGGATCATTCCATCCACGTCTATTAACAACGCTCTTGTATGCGTCTAACGTACAGTGGTATCAGCTAGCCGTGTTCACATTCACTCCTTTTTCTTTACTCTTCAGGACCGTCCATGCCGGGTCCCGGGCCACCTTGTCGTCCCATTTGGCGCGCCTTAAGCATCTCATCGCAGAGCAAGAGATTCGAGGCAATACTCGACGAAGATGCAACACAGTTCCTTAGCACTCGGAATGAGTCATACACACCCTCCAACGTAGGGTCCATGGGTTGGCCAGAGATCAGGTCCAGGCCTACAACATTGCCCTCTGCCTGTTCATCTTGTAGCGAAGCAACTGGGATTATATTAGTATAACTCCAATTCGGCGGCATTGGAAGGAATGCAAATAATAACTTACGTGCGTCCTGGATATCATGGCCAGCATTCGCGGCCAGAGTCTTGGGGATAATCAAAAGCGCATCGGCGAATGCGTCGACGCCCCACTTAGCCTTGCCCTTGACTGTCTTCTTGAAAGCATCGCTCTTAAGATGGGCCGCACAAGCAACTTGGTAAGCACCACCTCCAGGAACGACGCTCTTGTCTACAATCATGTTGTACACACTTCGTAGACCATCTCGAACGGCGTCCGTGATCTGGGTAATCGTGTGGGCATTCGGGCCCTTGATCATCAGAGTGACGGATTTGGGATCCTTTACATCCTCGATGAAGGTGTACTTCTCCTCACCCAATTGTTGCTCATACACCAAACCAGCCCAACCAAGTACATCTGGAGATAGGTCCTCCACACTGTTTTGCGCGGTACCACCACAGATGAGCTGTAGTCTCTCCATGTTTCTCCTCTTCGCTCTTCGCAGAGCAAAGATACCGTTCTTGGCCAACACATCGAGGGAAAGCGGGTCGATACCCTTTTGGTTGACAACAACAAAGCTCTTCTTGGGGTCGTTCCCGCAAACTTCCTTCTTGAGATCCACAATCTTCTTCAGTTTAGCATCGACGAAGCGGCGCTCGCTCTCCACTAGCTTCTCGCGTTGATCGGCGCTAGAGTAGAAGAAGCTCGAGTTAATTTCGGACTTCTCGTACTCCAGACTAACGTTCATAGTCAGAATGAAGGCATTTTCTAGTCTCTTGGGCATATCCGGGTGTCGGGCGCCGTGGTCTAGGGCCAAACCGCGGATAAGTTGGGTATCTGAGGCGGTGCGGTGCTGCATCTTCATGATCTCCACCATGTGTAGGTCAGGTTTCGCGGGAGCTTGGTAGATAGCTAGGACGGCGTCGACGATATCGGGGGTCAACTTCTGGGCAAGGGTCGAGTTGAGCTTAGTAGATAGCGACGTTCGGGCGACGGACAAGAGGAGTTCCCTGTCTACCTCTTTCGGTAATTTGAAGGAGTCCAAGAACTATATCAACGAGTAAGGATATGAATATCTTCTAAAAGGGTTGAACAACACACCTTTAAAGATTCGACCTTCGCAATCTCGAATCCTTCCGTTATGATACGAGGGTGCAGCCCCTCTGAGATGTACCTATCGGCCTGCTTTAGAAGTTCTCCTACTAGCAAGACGACTGATGTTGTGCCATCTCCGCAGATATCATCCTGTGCTGTGGCAGCTCGTGCGATCATGACGGCGGTAGGGTTCTGTATTTGCATCTCTCGCAATAGGACGTTTCCATCCTTCGTCAATTTGATCTATCAGGTAAGGGTCAGTTCGAAGTCGCATAAATATCACACCGTATCGCGGGGTTCGTAGCTCATACCTGTCCAGAGCCATCGACAAGCCTGATTTATGTTAGCAACTACGTTTGACGCGTGGCAACCTTCACATAATACTATACGCACATCTTAATGGTTCCAAGAGGACCCAGGTTGGACTTGAGAACATCTTGTAAACCTTCACCAGCACTGATGTTGACTCGGAGAGCTTCACCCCGCCGCTTGCCTAAAAGTCAATATCATGGCTTTGATGAATGGAATATGGGTTGGTAGACTTACCCGGGATTCTGCCTTGGGATTTAGAAGCTGGGCAGCAGACATTATGATCGAAAGGTATCGTGGGTTCGGCGAAAATGTCTGGTGTTTTGTGGAATACTGTCGTTGTCGAGGGGCACAAACACTTGCACTTCGTTATTGGGAATGGGAAGCTTCAAAGTGGGTCTTAAATCAACTCGAACTTCCCTTATCGCCAAAATACAAGGTACCTCAATGGTGGGGAAATTTTGGCGGTCCGGCGGCGCAGGCCGTCAGCTGTCGCATTAGTATTGCACACGGACCATACCTTTAGGCATGATTATATAATCAACCCCTTTTACCCCTTTTCCAAAGCTTCCAATGTCAAGATACCATTACCCTTACTACAGGATGATTTATCTGCATCTGCGTACTAGCAACAATAAATTCTTACCAATCTCTATTCTCTCATACCTACCTCCAGTTGCTAGACTACGATTTAGTATTCTGGTAATTGCAAAATCTCTGAAAATACTGGCCGCGAAAAGTCTTACTATAGCGGCCTCCGTAAGAAGACGTATATCGCAAAACTCTTACTCACAAATTCTAGTATCTTACTTGCCCGTAGTTTATCTTCAAAGATAAAAAGAGGCATGTTCATAATATTTGCATTCCTAAGAAGACCGATTACTTTAACTCCCTTATCACTCAATACTTTTACCACTATCGACGGGTCTCTTGATATCCAACAAACTCTGTGGTTATAAAATAAAAGACTTTATTTGCTTGAAGTCGCGAGCTCCTATATCTATTATATCACATACGAGCCTTGTCCAATTACTAGCTTTACCATTTCTTCAATTAACCAAGGATAGAACTCTTAGAAATTCTGAAAGAAATGTTGTTTTTGCTCTCGGGAAAAGATTTAATCCACCCATGTTTTTAGAATTCATTCAGTTCCGGAAAAGAGAGAGACATGATATATTAGCTAACCTTAGAAGGATGTATCCTTGAACCCCTTACAGGTGCTGATGCATCAGCATGTTGTTAAAATCGAAGACTATGTTGGGCACAGGGAGCTATTCCCAATCAAATATGCGCGGTCATTCCGTGGCGCCTTGGCGGTTTGATATTTATAGGATGACGGTAGGTGGGAAACTGTGTAGTATCCATTGTTGTAGTTCTGAATTGGCAGTCACCACTGGAACTGGTCTAGAACTCTTACATAATATCGTCCTTGTGATGCTACCTTGGCTAGGCTCATGAATCTACACATGCATTCAAGCATCTCATACCGGGTTAAGTTATCATACAATCGGAACTACTAAAAACTAGCGACTACCTCCGTAACATTCAAATTGTGGGCCTAGTTGCTAGTTAAACTTGATTTGCCCAACCACGAAGCTGAAGCTTGGCAACCCATAAGTACCAACTAGAGCAGCTGAAGCTGAGCTCAGCAATGTCTACGATGCTAGAAACTGGACTTCATCGACCAAATATGGAATCTCAGAGTGAAGGGAAGTCTATATCCGCCGATACGAAGGCACTTCACCTTGGCGACATGTCCAGTATAAGAAGGCTGTCGCCGGCCTGGTCGATCTACATTTTCCACCTCATCATCACAACCGCCTTCAAGCCAATCTTCGAGCATCAAGCTTCCTTTGCTCTTTTTCTTTTCGGTTTATAAATCTTTCGCCATTTCAAATTCCGCGCTTCAAAATGAAGTTTTCTTCTATCTTCGGTGCCTCCGCCTTCATCGGGTCTGCCCTCGCAACCACCAAAATTCCCGGAAATTGGTTCCATGACGGTATGATCAGAATATCCGGATTTCCCGTTCATAAAACTAACCATTTACAGACGATGGATTCGGAAAGGGTCACAAGGCCGCCATGGCCGCTGTCCCTATGTTCCACTTCGGTCGCCCTCACGGCTACAAGCCGTGTTATCCGGAGTCGGCGCAGATCAACGGCCAACAAGCCAACGGCAATGACCCGGATAACGGTGTCTGGGGAAACCTAAACAAGGGCTGTGCCGATCCCGGCGCATGGCTAAGCCCCAAGAAGGGAGGTCCGCTCCAGGGAAACCCCTTCCCGGTATACTACACCATCAACCAGTGCAAGGACCACGAGTTCCGCGTGACCTACAGCATCTACTTCAAACACGACTCCGGACACAAGAGCGACTGGGAAGGCGTGACTGTGGTCTGGAAGGGCGACAGCAACAACAATTGGGAGAGGACCCATCTCATGTTTGGCCAGCACGGTGGATATGATGTGAAGGAGTGGAAGGACATCCAGAACACGTTCAACGGGTGAGTTGACTACCATCAAACCGTCCCATATCTCCTTACTAACCCATTACTAGCAAATCCGACCAATCCAGCAACGGCGCCCAAAACAAGGATTATGCGAAGGTTTTCGTTGGCGCATTCTACCACGCCATCTTCAACACCCGCAAGACCTCGATCGACACCGCCGACCCTGCTGACAAGCAAGCCGAGTTCCGATCCAACGATTGGTTCGTCTGGCCTTGGGACAGCCTCGTCCAGCCTGGCTCCCTTATCAACCGTAAGTTTACCTGTCGCAGTTGCCTCAATACTTACCTTGTGTATAATGTACGCTAACGTTTCTATAGCCAACTGGGTCTGGGGACAGGCGGACACCAACCCTCCTACTCTTAGTAACCCCAGCAAGGGCGCCTATATCTGCAATCACAACAAGGATCTATAATCGAGCGACGAACTTTATGAGCCCCGCTGATTCCGAGCCCGGAGATCTGACTTACTCGAATGAACTGACGCTGAGGAATGATTACCGACAGTCGGGATGTGCAATTCTCTTATTTCTTTTTCTTTTGTGAAAATATTTTCTTCGTATATAGACTTTAGATGATCTTGTACACATAAAATTTATTTCATCAACTCATTTTCCACTTCATAACTCTTCAAGTATTATGTGAGCACTCGTTGTTGTTAGGGGTCAGGGTTAGGGTCACATGCTTGACTCTAACCCTAACCCCTCACCTTACCCTGACCCGATTTTGGAACTCTGCTACACAATTAGCCGACACAATTTTCAACGGTCCACGGCCATAACGCTAGGATACATTATACCATTATCCCAAGATTTTAACCGAACCTCTCTTGAAGATCATCAAACCCAATCCCGCGATGTTCCTTGTTCATGTGCGTGTAGCAAGGTGTAGCTGTCTCGAAAATCTTTAAGCATACCCAGCAGATATGCGCACCGCACCGACAAGCCATGTGATTGCATCCTTCAGTCTTTTCGAGTGGTGTCTTGCACTTGGGACAATCCTTGATACCGATTTCCTTTTTGAGTGTCTCGAAAGCCGCGTACCCTCCAGTGGACAGATCCTTATAGTCTGCGCATGTCATGGTGCCATGTTGAGCGTGACATGCTGTACAGACCGGCACAAGGCATTGGGGACAAGTTCGCATTTTAGGGGTAGCGCTGATGCGATAGACGTATCCACAGTCCACAGATGGACAGTATCTGAGAGACTCTGGATGCAATCGTACGTATGAAGCGAAGGATTGTTCAAGCAGTTCCTCGAACGCAGTTGAGGAAAGGTGCTCTTGCAGTTCCGGAAGTCCTAGTATCTTCGAACAGTTTCCAGCTTCACCAACACAGCATATTTGGGTAGCCTTCTCTTTAGTCGTAGAAGATACGCATAAGTTCTCAAAGCAGTCCAGGCAATAGGTATGATCACATTGCGTCTGGATTGGGTTCTCGGCCTCGCCCCAGCATACAGAGCATTCCTGGTTGTTCGGGTCGTTTCTCTTCTTCTGCGTCGTTTCTTTATTCTTTAAGACGCGAATTGCTTTATCGTAATCCCCGACTGTACCGACGATGACTACATGCTTGGGCGTTGACGTAATATCGAAATTTACCTTCTCGGGGCCAATTTCATTCTCTAATGTTACCAAACCTCCCCGAAGCACCCAGCCAAATTCAAGGGGATCGAGGTCGAGGTTAAAGAGTTCAGAATGCTCGTCGTTCAGCAACCTAGCAATATCTGCCTGACCTGTTTCGCACTTACTGCGTGATCCGTATAGTCGAAGCTGTGACTTAACCTTATTTCGGGTGATAACCACTCCGATTTTCTGTCCCAATGACTCGAGTCGTTTGAAGAGGGGTCCATCTCTGCATAGCGCTGGGTGCCAAAGTATGGAAGATCCTTTTTTAGCGATCATTCCTGAAAGGATATCGGTGATGGTATTCTTCGCATTCGCAACTTCTGTATCCCCCTCCCCCTCAATTTTCAACACGCGATACCATTTGGGTGGGTCTGAGTTGCCATACGCCGTGAATTGTAAATGAGAAGCCTTCCAGCCCTTCAGATTCGCCATGAGCTGGGATTCGACAGCGACATAGATGTTCTCGGCGACCTTAAACTTTGCCATGTGGACTAACTGTACGGTAAGTTTAGCCTTCTTATTGAAAGGCAATTCTGACTTATTAAGGGTTTGTACGGCTTCTCTCGCGTCATCCTCATTCTGAAATCGCCCGCTCGCTTTCATGCGTTTACCGGTATTGTCAGGGGTAAACTCCCACCATTCAAGGGGGCCAATCGATGTGAATAGAGATTGAATTATGGCCGAGCATGTCTCCGCTTCAGTGCTGTATGTAGGTTTCCCAAGCTCAATATTACGTGGTTTATCCGATTGGAAAAGGATAGCATTAGAGACATCGGATTTCGTCGCAGACGCTGGCACCTCGGTCAAACACACAGTCCAGGCCAGCGGGTTGCGAGATCCAAGTCCACGGGTTGGTTCACCACTCTGCACTTTTTGGTTCAGAATCTTGTATCTTTCACTTGTGAACTTTCTTTTCACTCGCTCAGCAACCTCTTTATTGCCGAAGTTGAGCCAAACTGTCTTGTAAGGTCTATGCCAGGAGACATGCACCTTCTTGCAATCGACTCGAAGGGTATTCGAATCCGATAATATGGGGTTCTCTATGGGAGTAGCGATTGGCTGCCTATCTCGTGCATGATGTGAAATAGTCTGTGGGCCAAATTTCCTGCCTACTGACTTGGCGAATTCGGAATCCTCAACTTTTACGAGGGCGCTCGAATGATCTCCTTGAGTGGTCATCCGAACGTCAGTCCCATTCGGGAGGGCGAAGCCGTGGGAACGAAGAAGGGCCAATACAGACTCCCGGGTGCTATTACGAGGAAGCTGGCTGATTTGGACAGCAGAGAAGTCGGATGATAAAGAGGCCTTTGAAACAGCTGCACCAGCCTTAAAGTGGATCAAACCGCCTTTGATGGACCGCGTGGTCTCCTTTGGCGCAAGAGATTTAAGAGTCTACTATAACTGTCAATTATGAAACCAGTTTATTTCGATAATCATACACTAGGGGGAATTTGAGCCGAAGCCTGGAACTCAGAATTATCCTTATGCAAGAATGGGCAGGAATTTCCTTTCAAGCATTGTCCCTGGAGGAAAAACCGACATGGTATCTTAGACCGTGAGTCGTCAGGTCCTGTTAATTGTCGGCTAGGGTCTCGTGGCCTTAGTGGAAGCTCTCCGCGATAGATACGATCCTGCTTTCCACTTGGTTCAAAACTGAAAGCTTCAGGATTCATTTTTAGTCGGTTACAACTTAGATAAGCAACAAAAAGTTCATCAAGGGTATTTCCAGATGAAGTAAGGGAGAAACATGTAGCTAATTTGGATGGTTTGAATAAATCGAGCCCGAAGTTTTTCAGGCATCGAAGCTTCAGTAGCCATTGGTGGGCAGCTATTAGCCAGCTACATGCCGTTGTCACACAGCAGTTGGAGTCAGCAGCACCAGCCGGTCGCAGCCAATTAAAATAGATTCTTCACCGAAACTCTCAGACTTCCCAGTAGGACCGGCATTATGTGCGTATCGATGGTTGTATTAGATTGGAACTGAGGCTGAGTAACGAAGAAGAGTGATGGATATGAAAGGAAAAAGAAGTTTAGAAACATGACGTGAAAAAGGGGGTTAAAGTTTAAAATTTCACATTGCGCTTATTATCAATAATAGACCACTTTATGCATAATGTACTTGGTATCGATGCTTATATAACAATATTCCTCTAAAAGTAAAAGCCACTTTTATGGTTATATGAATGTGGCTTGTGCTCAGCATGTTAACCTCATTTCCGTCTCATCACATCATCAGCTGATGTGTTGTTCATCATCGTAAACATGCCGACCGTATAAAAGCCCCAGATCATCCACCATGCAATTGTTCGGCTTGTCGCGTTTGGCATGTTTGTTATTGCCGTTTACGGCAGTAGTCGGGGTCGAAGCTGCCGCAGACCGTGATGTAAAACAAGTTGCAATCATCGGTAAGTGACACCCTTCCGTCGCTCCTGCACGTCTTAAGAATAGGCGGATATAACGCTATCGCCGCGGCGTGAACCCACACAAAAAACCTTACCTCTCTTTCTATTTCGTGTGACCTATACCTTATTCAATAACACTTATTTTACTATACAATCCTGTATACTAATCGGATTAACAGGTGCTGGGGCTGCTGGTTCGTCGACGGCGTACCACCTACGCAAGTATGCCGGAGAACACGGTATTGATGTCAATATCACCATATTTGAAAAGACTAGTCATATCGGTGGTCGCACTCTCACAGTCAATGTTTACGATGACCCTCTTAATCCGGTTGAGCTAGGTGCTTCCATCTTCGTTGAGGTCAACCACATCCTCTATGATGCCTGCAAGGAATTCAATTTACCCCTCAAGGAACCAGGCACCGACGAGGATGGGCTTCTTGGCATATGGGATGGAACGAGTTTTATTTACACGCAGGATTCGAGATCTTGGGGATGGTGGAATATAGCCAAACTACTCTGGAAGTATGGCTCTGCGCCCTACTACACTCATCGCCTTGTCCAAGAGACCGTCGCGACCTTCTTGAAACTCTACCAGGCACCATATTTCCCATTTAGGTCGCTATCAACTAGAGCCTATGAACTTGGCCTTGTTCGGACAACCGGATCTACAGGAGAACAATTCCTGGAAGAAAACAAGCTTAATGGACCCTTTGCCCATGACATTGTCCAGGCAAGCACCCGAGTCAACTATGCCTCGAACCTAGCATACATACATGGCTTAGGCACTATGGTCAGTTCTCGTTACTTTTCTAACTCTGGCTGAATAACATTAACATTTGGATCCAGGTTGCGATGGCCCCCGAGGGAGCAGTGGCGGTGGCTGGCGGTAATTGGCGGATATTCTCCCGTATGGTCGCGAAGTCCCAGGCTTATGTCTCGTTGAACTCCACCGTATCCTCGATTTATAAAGAACGAAAAGATGCAGACTCGGATGTGACTAAATACAGAATCAAGACCCTAACCACCGGATCCATCGATGCCGAGGCAGAACTACATCCCGTAGCCTTTGACGATGTCGTCATTGCAACACCCTACCAATTCAGCGGGATCAGTTACGATGAGAATGTCATGCCCCACCCCGTGGACTCGATCCCATACGTTACGCTACACGTGACGCTCTTCGCGTCCCCTTTCCGTTTCAGCCCGGAGTTCTTCAACCTAGACCCGGCGTCCGAAGTACCCATCTCCGTACTTACAACCTTAGGACCGAATGACGAGGCAAAGCCGGGACCGGACGGCGCCGGAAGCGCGGGATTCTTCTCCGCGACACTTGTCAAAGTTGTCACAAGTCCCAAGACGCAAAACACGGAGTATGTTTACAAGATCTTTTCGCCCGACAAGGTGACCCCCGAATTCCTATCTCGGCTGTTAGGTGTCCAGATACCGGAAACGTTTACTCGATCTTCCTCCCCCGTTAGCATAGATGGCGACGAGGGGTGGACAATCGTCGACCCTATCACATGGTATCACCCCACGGTCTTCCATCCTTACCCACAGAAGCTCCCTCGTGTCACATTCCAGGATCCTATCCTCGGTGATGGGCTGTATTACACGTCGGGCATCGAGAGCTTCATCTCCACAATGGAGACGAGCGCCCTCATGGGCAAAAACGTCGCGCGATTGATTGCGGATGACTACATGGAGCCCCCGGCAGTTCAAAAGGTCGATGAAATGGAGGAACTTTAGGAAATGATTCTCATCGCACTTTTGCTCAAAGCAGCACAAAGAGTTTAGGTTTAGGCAGATTGATAATGGGATTAATATTGAGTTTATGCATGGCTCCTGGTTTGAATCAAATCTCCCCCGATTCAAGATCATTTTTCTTTTCACCCCGCGCCCCGCTCGTGAACTTCCGTAGTTGTGACATGGATAATAAATCGCGTTCGTTCCTCACCGACGTTGAGTTTCCATTAGCATTGGCCTTAGCATTATCTTCATAAGACGAAGGGTCCTGCAGAAATTGAAGGAGGCTATTCTTGCTCTTGTTCTTGTCGTTTCGCTGAGCCCTCTCCTCGTCCCGTTCTCGCCTCTTGCGCCGGCGCTCCAGGTTGGCGATCTTCGCGTTCTTCTTAAGGCGGTCGGAGTATTCGTTCGCTTCGGTATGGAGGCGCTTGCTCGGCCAGTTGATGTCGAGCCAGACTCTATATATGCCGGAGTTGACCAGGAGCCAGGTCATAAGCCACTTGAAGATGTAGAATACGCCGGCGCGGATCCAACTGCCGAAGGCGAGGAATAGGCTGATGAAGATGACGCCGGCGGAAATAGAAACTAGAGTTCGGATTTAGCTAACGATGGTTTGTTACTAAGTGGTGAGATGGATCTCTTACACATGTACACGAACTCCAACTGGATTGACGTATCGCTAGTTATCGCGCTATTGTTCATTCCGAAGATGCTCGACATGAACGAAAGGGGAAGCTAAAGAGTGTTGGTTTCAGCGGGACACCCTAGACATGATTAGTTTCACTTACGAAGACTATCGTAACAAGCGTAAACATCATAATCGAGCGACCCTGCTTGATGGTCTCTTCGGATTGTTTGACAGCTTGCCATGCCTGGACGACACCGGCTTGCTGCTGTTTCAACCCCAATAAGTCTTTGACCTAAGTTTTCAATTAGTTCCACGTTTATTTCAATAGGGTATCCGAAGCAGGTCCTTACATCGTCAGCAGTGTTCTTGGCGCTCCTGCGCAAGTCTTTGAGCTCCTCGATTCTCTTCTCGACATTCACCAACCGCTCGTCGGCATTGAGCTTGAACCAATGGTAATCGTCCTGCATTTTCTTGAGTTTAGGATCATTGCAGTCATTTCGGTTGATTGCCTCCCGAAGAGCTGCTAGATCATCTGGTTTCTTCTCCGACTTGTCCCACAGGTATCTGCTTATCATCTGGCGTTTCTTGTTCTTGGCGAAGTCCCCGAATGGATCAAGTATGTTCTCAGCATTGGCAATGAACGCCGTGAGGATCTTCTTGTGTATATTCGTGATGTGTATCATAATGTCCAACTCCTCTATGATATCCTTGATTTCGCGTTCCAGTTGTCCTTCGGGATTGATATCAAGGAGCGGGACGTGGAGTCCGGAAGTGTCGCCATTTGTATTGGACCTGTAAATTTCACTAGCTTCGTCGGTCCAGCGCCATAGCCTCTCGAAAGCAGCAGTCTGTTTCTGCATCTATGGGTTTGTGTTAGCCTATTCCTAACTAGGGTTTATCGATATACTCACAATGTTACCAATAGCTTTTGAGAACGCATCGAGGACCAGCGGTTGGCGATCCCCAGTCTTGGTTCTATCGAAGAACGTATTGGAGCACTCGTCAATAATAACAAGGGCCAAGTCAAAGACTGTTCGGATTTGATCGCCGCTATTATCTTGGAGGTGAACCCTGATTGACTTGTGGATAGCTGATGTGTCTTGCTTGTTGGCTCCATAACGTTTCGGGAAACAAGTGATGATTGTCTTCGCATCAAGGATCCACATCCACAATTGATCGACCATGACGACCCGAGACAGCTTCTTGATGTTCATCTTACACTCCTCACATTGACCTTTGATACCAAATTCTTCATGGTCCTCCCATACCCGTTTGTTGTGGTTGTATTTATGGAAATCCTCGGGTTTAGTCGTTGTGTGACGGTATACAACCTGATCCCGATCCCGATGCCAAGTTGAGTTGAGAGTCCAGTGGTAAGCCTGGTCAAGCGTTCGACGAGGATGTAATGGAGGGTCCGCGCAGAGATACTTGCGTAGGAGCTTCTTATCACGGTAATTTGACATTCCTTCGTAAAGTCTTGCGGCGTCGAGAAGATACTGACCGAGGGCGTTCCTAACCCGAACGCGACCATTCCCATCGACTGGGAGTCGGCTCTCGATTAATTTCAACTCTTTCAGAAGTCTTCCCATTGTATAAATTCTCGCCTTCGTCCTCCTGTGCTTCCCAGGCTCTGGAAATGCGAAGCAGTTATCAGCAGGAGTTGGTTGCTCCGCACCAAGTCCAAACTTCTGTTTAAGGGTTTGAATGATGGTTGCTGTAGAGTAGTTCAGTTAAAAGACTAAGACATAATTGATATATCCACTTACGCTTAGGTGACTTGCCATCCGGAGCTGCTTCCCCCATAGATGATGATGTCTCAGAGTCATCGTTTCTCTCTCTTCGTAGTTCCCTCTTTCGTTCTCCATCATGCTTTGGGGAGTCTTTAGCATCCTCCATTATATCGGCGATTTCCATCGCAAACTGTTCGCTTCTTCTCGAAATATCCCAGTGGAGATACGGCATCTGTGTTATGAAACAGGTAAGTCAAGAATAAATTGACGTCCTCCAAACCTAAGGATACTTACAAAAAGGACCATGTTTCTTGGGAAATAGTCTGCATTATCTGGATCTACACCATCGTTAGCTTATGTATAATATGAGGGCCCGATGTAATCTACCTGATGAAACCGTTTCGCAGAGAGGCCTCAAATGTCTTGCATGTGGTGGAATATGCTGTTGGCCTCCATGCAGCTGACTCTTCCAGTACTGATCCCGAAGAACCATATAAGCTCTAGTCTTCTTTTTTCGGTTCAACTCACGTTGAGTTGCGTGGTAGTCCGGCCTCTCTTCACCAAAGTACCTACTAATTGCATGCTGATATCAAGCTGGTCAGTGTTTATCTCGCCTTCGTATACCAAATACTACACACCTCAGCCCACTAGACAAAAGTTAGCTATCGACCTAGTACGTGGTGAGAATATATGACTTCAGGGGTCCGACATACGATCATATTGTTTGAAGGGACATGAAAATACCCCAACCGATCAGACGAGAAATTCTCATTGTGTAAGAAGTTCTTCTCGTGTCGAAGCAAGTCGCTTAAAGCTGTTTTCTGGTTAGGGAACTTGTTCCACACGACACGACGGCCGTCCTTCGACTTCTTATCATCAATAGGCACATCCGCGCCCCGTCCATTCTCAAAGAGTATGATAGGCGCACTGATGTCCTTCTCCGGTTCATATTCATCGACTTCCTCGGCTCCATCAGTCGTTGAGTCAGTGACATTTTTACCCTTTTTCTTTTGCCAACGTTCCCGACTGCTATTTACTTCCTTAACCAAGTGCTTGTCTTTTTTATCGGCCCTCAAAGTTTTTCGAAGGAAATTAATGCGTCTCAATTCGCCATCGCAGTCATCTTTCCACGATTCCCTCTTCCTCCTAGTGACCTCATGGGCCTGCTCGTCATCGAGACCAAGATGCTCCTTCTGGTGCTCTAATTCTTGTTTCCATATACCGTGGTCGGGTTCGAAAAAATCCTCCCGATCCTTTATCTTGATACATCCTAAAAAATGAAGTAGGTGGTCTTTGATGTCGCAGCCATGGTCATCGGGGCTTAGGCAGGTCATTTTCAGAACTGAGGAGAACTCGTTTCCTTCGGAAATCAGAACACATCGACGGAGGAAGAAAATTTTGCTCGAAGAGCAACGAGGCTCTTAAGAATTGCCAGGCCATTGGGGGCCGGATCCATAAGCTGGACTTGATATTATAGCGATTTCCATTCTTGGAGGTTCAGCTTAGTCTGGGGATCAATATCCGTGGTAAGTCTCCTCGATAAAATGCAAACTAGTTGCGCAGCCCCGGATGAGATTGACAGGTCGGCGATGGTAAGTGACCAATAAGAGAGCAAAGTGGCTTTTTTTTCCATGCTCAAAATCTCTTCTAGTTTCGCATTATCTGCTGGCAATTCGACGAATTGTGACGGAATATATGCAGGTTCGCTGACAGACATTGGTGCCGACAAAACGGAACTAGGTGAAGGCCGGGGTGTTAATGGACGGCACCGCCGCACCCAGCGTAAAGATGAGCGGAGCGTGTGGGGGCCGTTTTTGTCCCTGCTTAGGCTCCCCAGGTAGTCTATCGATGCGGCTGAGATTGATCCATATTTACCTACCTAGCTAGGTATTCAGGTAGGTGATAGACGGGTATAATATCTAGGATAATATAGGACAAGAGTCGGTGAATGGAGTTACATCAACCCGCCTTAACTGTTCAGGTACATATTCATTCAGAAACCCCTTATTGTATTCAACCAACCAAGTTCTTCCAGGGGTTTTCTCTACAGGAAGCTGGACTTGTACAATAGTGAAGCAGGCTGCGTCTTTAAGCGGTACTATCAGGCCAGTTAAATGGAGACAATCGTTGAACTTCCCATGGATGTTCTCTTTTTACATTCAGCTAGAAAATGGGGACCCCTGCAAAAATGCAAGAGAAAAGGGAATTAGAGAATAAGATGTTGTATTGGATTAAGTCTCTAAAGCTCTAAAATCTCCTGCGGAGGTTTTAAATACCTCCCACAGTGCAAGTAGCACTTTCCTTGCAAGTAGCCTCCATCTGCAAGAATATTAATAATATCCACGCTCATTGGATGTATTACTAATAGCCCCACCTGGCTAACGTGCTTATCTAAGGGTTTTCGACCGAGGGGCAATCCTGTAAAACATTATTCTTGTTATGTGATTGGAATTTCCTTTCCCGTTTTTAGCTTTTATTATATACACATATCAGTTAAGGTATAGCCTTCCATTTTATTACCTAGCTTTCATCTTTAAAGTTCACATTGTTTAGTAGATAAGGGCCTAGGTACCCTCGTCATGCCCGGGCCGCGATTTCACTTTGTCCAGTTCCCGCTAAGTTTCGGGGCCATTTTTTACCATAATATTCTATCAAAATATTGATAATTTTATAACACTGAAACCGACCTTTTCCAATAAATAGATGGTGGAGCTTATTTACATTATGGCATTACATGGTCCCAGATTCTTTAAAGGCACGGTAGTTTTGGCTGAAGGCATGGTAATCCACATTGGTTATTCCCAACCCGGGCTAGTTTTATGAATACTTGTTCCATAGTATAATACCTATATAAATTTAAGTGCCTTTGGCTAAAACTACCGTGCCATTAGACAGTCCGCATGGTCCATACATGGTCTCTCCCTTAGGGTCTCCTAGTCAACTAATTGAGCTAACTCGGAATCAAACAAAGAGCTGAGTGTAGCAACGGAATGTCTCCCCGTGTACATATATCCATTCTGAAAAGCATTGCCATACAACCTCTTCTCATCTTGTTGAATCGAATTAGGAACATTGATCCAATAAGCGTGATAGGCAAGGTTTAAAAAATCGGTTTGACTGTTTAGCCATCGCCATATTCTAGTTGCCTCGAGCTCAGATAGTTTCGTTTCTTGTCTAGTTGCTTCGCGGTCCGCTACTGCCTCGAGGTCAGTTATTTCCACGTGGCTCTTGGCTATCTTGCGATCGATTAGTGTCAAGTTTTCATCAGCTGGCTTATGGTCAGTTAGCTCCGCGTTTTTATTAACTGCCTCGCAGTCAACCGGCTTCACATTTTCTTCACTTGCCTCGCAATGGGTTGGCTTCGCGTTTTTCTTCACTTGCTTGCGGTCAGCTAGTTTCACGTTTTTGAAAAGACTGATGCTTGAATCATCCTCAACTGCTTCCGTGTAATCCCGCGCGCCAATCTCCTCCCAATCTGTGTTGGAATTGGATTGGTCTACTGTCAATAATGTCTCATGAACAACCCAAACCCCCTGGAGCAAGCTGAGCTTTTTCTTAGATTGGTCGAACCAAACAGCACAATGAAGACTAGTCATACATATTAACAGTTGATTCGTGAGTTGTTGAAGGAGGAACACTCACCATTGTCTTCCGCCACCCGGGACGGCTATGGTATTGTTTGAATGGCACTGGGGCATCGGACAGCACTCACAGTTGAGCGCAGCCGAATGGGGCTTGCCGACAAGGATAGCCATTGTTATCGAACATCCTGGCCTCAGCCTGGAGTTATTCGAAAGAATATGGTGTCGATTTCTTGCATACATAATCTCATAGTCACCTGCAGCCACTTGCGCTGCTCCGGGGCCGTCCCGGAACTTGTGCTTTATGACGGCGTTAAGAAGCGAATAGTCGTACTCGGATGGGACAGGAAACTTTCTACCTAAAGCGTCCTCAACTATGAGCGGTTCCTGGAAGAATGTCCACCTAATGTCTGGGGTGGCAGTAATGGAAGCTTGGATTTCGAGAATGACGGCATATATTTGCTGGGTTGACACGCTAGCGAGACCTTAGCAGAAAGTAGTGCGACGGTATGCCACAAGACGTACCAGACATTGGCCACCGCGTCCTGGAATAATTGCAGAGACGCTTTCAGCTCCCCGCTTAATATTCTATATACCTTCTCTAGGGAGGTAATATTCTCAAGAACCGCATTCATCTTTGAGACAACGCTTGTCTGCATGCCGCTCAGCAGGCTATCCGTGTTCTCAAGCCACGTCTTCATTTTGATCTGGCTCGACTCAGTCGTCTCTGTCGCCAACTGCATACTTTCAAGCCCATATTCAGCAAGCAGAATGTTAATCGTGCCGATGTGGACACTCAAATAAGCCTGCAACTTTTGTACCTCATCTCTGGAAGTGAGTGGAAATGTGATTTTGTCAATGACTCCTTTAACTGGATTCGGTCTAGACTGTATCCCGAGAGACCTATCATATTTGCGTATTCTTACTAGAAACTCTTCAAGTGGGCGACGGCAGCTTAAAGCGGCGTATTTTATCGCGGCTAAGTCTTGGGGGGTCCTTGTCGCTGTCAACCTATCGAGATGAATAAGCGCAGCTTGGAGGCATTCAAGTTCGCGGGCGAGATTCTGGTAGTCGGTGCGAGAACCTCCGGAGTCTTTGAGCGAGGAGATAATATCTTTCGCTAGCTTGCTCACCGCAAGGAAGTCACCGACTGAAAACCCGAATGACATTTGCAAGATTTTGGCCTGTAGAACGGAGATAAAGAAGATCGAAACTGATGGATTAAACAAGAACTTAGGACATAAGTTGAATAGAGAATAAGGCGAAAGGCTCACTCTTTCACAGAGGTAACATTACAATTGAAAATTAAACCACTTGCCAAGTTGCCAACCACCTACCTGCAGACAGAGTGCTACTGCGTCTGCTAAGCCAACTTTATAGCCACCAGCATGATTGGTACCATATCCTGCCCCCTCCCCGTCAAGTCATGTTTCATCATGCGCTGCTACTACACAATAATTTCAAATGGTAGCCCCTGTTAGGTAGGTTTTCAATTGAGCAATCGTTACCTTGGAGATATATGTGTCAGTGTTGAATGACTGTCCGGTCGAAGAAATTTGATGAAGTTCGTCTAATCAGTCTACCCGTCCAGCCAGATAAATAAGATTTAGAAGGAATCGATTCAGACTACTTTATAAGATGAATGAACATACGCGCTGTCGCCAATACGGACGATGCTCTTTATTTCCATGCTGCCATATCTAGTAGTTTGTCCGACGAAAACGGTAATTTGGAATAAGATTAAATTGTCTGACCAAACATAAAATGCACGGCCTCGGTCGCCGGTGGCTCACAATACCGACATCTGTCTGTCTCCAGACCGGCCCCCGTCCTCTATACCCCACTTTATATGACCTTCAATTGATGAACTCCGAGAGTAAACGAGTATGAAGTTATCTATGACACTCCCCGCAATATCGTGAGCCGTCATAATAACGGCGTCTCCTGCCTGAGCCACAGATAACCAAGTGCTCGATGGATTGACCTGTCCCTTGTAGGTAGTGACGCTCCCGTATCTATCTTCTCAGCGGCATCCCTTCGAACTCAAATAATAACTGGCCCGCGGCTCCGTCGACGAGTAGATTCGAGGCATACTCATTCCAAGGGAAAAACTGAAAAATTCCAACCCCGGTACCGAAGGCATTCATCAAAATCAACGCAGTCGAGGTCGGCGGCAAGATATACGTGCTCATTGGGCCCACGGGGGACGGTGTAGGTTTGGTGTGGCGTTCAGCACCAGATTGCTTTGCTTATGACCCTTCAAAAAGTACATGGACGACTTTGCTTCCAAAGCCAGATGGACAAGGGCAAGGGGCTTCCACGGTAGGTATATCCAGAGACGCTGTTTACCTAGCAGGCGGCCTAGAGCGCCTTGAACTAATAATCCATGGTACACAAAAATCGCTCAATACAGTGTAGACAAGGCACTACGAGACCACATCTGGGATAAATCGCACGCTATACGCCGTTGGCGGCCGCGACCACGAATAGCCTAATGTGCGCAATACGACTTGGACCCTGGATCTCGGTGCGCCCGAGGAGGGATGGGTAGCGAAGGCAGAAATGCCTATGGCCCGCGGCGGGCTCTCGATCGGTGTGATTGGCGGTTACACAGCCACCTTTGTACGGTGCGCGAAGGCAACCCCGCTCCAAATTCGAATGGCGTTTTAAACGAGACTGAGGTCTACGACGTGAAGAAACATCAGTGGTTGAAGTTATTGGCTATGCCGCACCCTAAACATAGAAGAGTGGTTGCTTCAGCACACGGTCCCATTTATACCATTGGTGGGTTTGATTCTATTAGCAAAGCCTCTGTGGACACCTATCAAATGAACATAGGTGCACAACATATGTCAATATACCCCTATTTCCCAAAGCTTCGTCATCCATGAAATCCAGGGGGTGGATTAATAAGCAGATTAGGTAATAATCAATCTTAGGGACTCTGTCAGCCACCTGGTTCGTGCGTGAGAACCTGCTTTTAACCTCTAGCTCCTTTTCCCGCACCGCCACAAATAAGTCAGCAGACACTAGTGCCTGTACTAATCTCATCAGGGATGTTCGAGATTGCTGACGCTCAACGCCAATTGGAACCTCATTTGTCTTAGTAAAAGTCAACAAGATTAAGGCCGGACGACATGTGGCTCATCAACACTGACTCTCTGGAACTGGATTACGTTGAGAATCCGGATAATGTGAAGTATGCAATCTTGTCGCATACATGGGAAGAGGAAGAGGTAAACTTTCAGGAGATGAAACTTCACCAAGCCACCGCAAGGAAGAAGAAAGGATTTGATAAAATTGCCGCAACCTGTCGGTTAGCGGAAGAGAGGGGCATACCATACGCTTGGGTCGACACTTGCTGCATCGACAAGACGAGCAGTGCCGCCCTATCCGAGGCTATCAATTCCATGTTCCAGTGGTATAAGGACTCCTTCGTTTGCTATGCCTACCTCTCGGACATGTCTGTCCACGACTTCGACAAACAGGATAATAGAATCAAAGCAGGATTTGCAAAATGCCGGTGGTTTGCTAGAGGATGGACGTTGCAAGAATTAATTGCCCCCGAAATACTCAACTTTTATGATCGAGATTGGAACTTAGTCGGTTCCAAGGAGTTATACAGACAGGAGATCTCCAGAATCACTGGCATCGACGTGAAAGTTCTGATGAACAGCCAACTCCTGCCAAATATACCTGTGGGTAAACGGATGTCATGGGCGTCGAAGCGAAAGACAACTAGAGTAGAGGTAAGAAAGCCGATGGTTATTATCCGTTTCTCAAAGTATTTTTTTAAAGAAGGAATATGTGCACGAAGAGTGAGGCAGTTGGAAGTGTTAATAATTGAGCCTCTAACGTACAATAGGACATCGCATACTGCCTCCTCGGAATTTTCGATGTCAATATGCCTATGATATATGGAGAAGGTCGCAAAGCGTTCATCCGACTACAGGAAGAGATTCTGAAAAACACAGATGATTTATCATTATTCGCGTGGACGGCACAGTCGGAAGATGAATCTGGGAACGGCCAACCAATACTGCCAGACAGATATTGGCTAGGGATTCGTGGCGTACTCGCTCAATCTCCTTCTGAATTCTCTGGCTGCGGTAACCTTGAACATATCAATGATTCCTCAGTGGATATCGGCGAGTTCTCTATGACCAACAAGGGACTAAGGATTCAAGTCGTTCCGGGCACTGCCGAGGAAGGCGACTCTTTCTTAACCATGCCCCTTTCTTGTACTATGTCGCCGGCGGATAAAAATAAGCAAGAAATTGCCATCCAACTTCAGAAGTTCAAGTTACAATATGTTCGACACCGAACCTTCCGGACTTTCACTATCCCGGCAAATCGCACCACCGAAAAACGACCACCTTTAACAGTGTATATAAAAAAGGATGTTGCGGAGAGTAGCGCGCGGGAACTTTACAAGTCACAGATAATTCACCTAACTTATAAATTCCGTCTACCGCCAAAGGAACAAGCTCGCGTAATCGCCGTTTATCCTTCGCTAGCCTGGAACCCGACTAGCAATACACTCTCAACACCGCCTTATGGATCCTTTATATCATGTCTTGAGTTTCGTATGGTCCCCAGAGGATGGAACTTCCTAGTCTGCTGCGTGCGTCAGTTAAACCACAACCCTCGAGGACCTGATATGTTAGACAACATCTCGGTGGTGATCTGGTCCGATCGCGACCCTAAAACCGAAAGAAAGATGAAAGAGGTTCTCGATCTGTTGAAAAATCAAGATCAAGATAATAGATATAAGATTGGTGAAGATATATGCAAAGATATATTGAAAAATGATCGGAAAGGGAGGCCCGGCCCCAAGTATCAACTAATGATTGTTGGCAACGATTGTATGCATTACAAAGCTCAGGTTAAGAGGTTTAATACGCATGCATCGGTGGAAGTACAATTGACAGATGTCATGGAGGTGGTTTAGCACGCGAGAAAACAACAATATTGCTAGTCTACAAGTTGGAAACTCCCTTTGCCTGGGAATATATTCCGCATATATCAAATATCCTTTCTATGACCCGCCGTCCGCAGGTTTCCTGTGGTCGAATTTCGACGGTGTTGGTGATAGAAGATAACAACTTTGAAATATCAATATTTCAAATAGGGGATCGCTCAGTCACACCTCTACTCCAACCAAACCAACAACTCCCTCAAAACCTCTTCATGCCCCTTCCCACCCCACACCCTCCTCGCAATCTCCACCGCCGTCTCCCCAGCCTCACATCTTACCATCGTATCTGCCTTACCACGCACAAGTTCCTTCACAACCCCCACATTCCCATACTCCGCCGCAAGATGCAGCGCCGTCTTCGCGCCCGCCGCAACCATACACCTCGCATCCAGCCTCTCCGAGCCATCAAACCACTCCAACAGCTCGCGGAAAAGCAGCATATGCGTATCCCAATCGAAATCCGCCCTCGACACCGCCCCGCCATCGCCACCCACGTAGCTCAGACCCTCCGGCACACAGGCAGCTAGATGCAGGGCAGTGTAGCCACGCTCCGGCTCGACGACGAACGAAGGCGATTGCGCGAGAAGGTACCGCAGCCCAGACAGACTGTGCCGCGCGTTCAGCGCGACGACCCAGCCGAGGCCCGTGAGCGGGTGCGAAGCGACTAGGAACGCGGCGCGCGCGCACGTCGCGTCGATGTTAGCGCCGTGCGAGACCAGCCGGTCCGCGAGCCGGAAGGCGTGGCGGCGGACGGCGATGTGGAAGGCCGTTTCGGTGGCTGGCGCGGCCGCGCTGTTACTGCCGTCCACGGGCACGCCGGCGGCGACGAGGTCGTCTACGAGGGCTAGGTCGTCGTCGGCGTTGTTGTTGTTGTTGTTGTTGTTGTTGTTGTTGTTGTTGTTGTGCGCTTGGTCCGCGAAGACGTGCAGCGCGGTCCAGGTGCGCCGCCCGGACTCGTCGTACGGGCTTGCTGAGAGGGCGGTGACGTCGGCGCCGTGGTGGACGAGGAGCTGGAAGAGCGGGCGCCGGTTCCAGCGCACGCTTTCTAGTAAGGGCGTTCGGGACTCCGGGCCTGCGAGTTTGTTGATTTCGTCTACGAGCCAGCCGGACTCGAGGATGATCTTGCAGGCTTCGTCGTGGGCTTCTTTTGCGGCGTAGTGGAGTAGTGTCTCGTTTGTTCCTACGCTGAATTTAACTAGTTTTGTTTTTTCTTGTAGGAGAGCTAGGGTGGATTTGAAACTGTTGAGATAGTTCGCGCCGTCTCTTATGATCATGGAGAACTTGTCTGATCCGTGGACGGCGTGTCTTATCAGTGGCCCATACAATACTGTCTGCCGAGTGTCTTTTTTCCCTTCCGTCGTCATGGGAGCAGGGGCAGTCTTCTCCAAGTGTTCGATCATCAGTTTTAAACACTCGGTATGGTGGTAGAACGCTGCCCACTCTAGAGGTGATTGGTCATCGTTGCTGAATCGCCAATTTGGATCTGCTCCTGCCGAAAGTAGGAATGCAACGATTCGGGGTTTGTTGTCGTGAACGGCCCACAAGAGTGGTGTCCCTTCAGGTTGGAAATCCACATCCATCGTGCCCGGAAAGATGGAATGAGATACACGACATGTGGTAAATGCGTCGACTTTTGCTCCTCCTACCTCAATCAAGTCTTTCCCAACGGCCGCAGGATTAATATTATCTTTGAATGATGAAAGCCAATGAAGCGGCGATTCTCCGCTCGATGACTGAATGGAAGCGGAAGCACCATTATCAAGCAGAAGCTTCACGTTTGCTGCGTGTCCCGACCGACAAGCACATAACAGTGCCGTTTCTCCCTTCGAATTAAGAAGGTCGACGTCGACCTTAACGTCAGTTATCAGCTCCTTAAGCAAGCCATACGCGCCAACAGCTGCCGACGCATGAGTGATCTTGTCTCCTCGTTTATTGACGACAATATCTGCCAAATTGTTTCTTGGGCCAAGACATTCAAGATTGAAGTCTTTACTCATTAATGTAGATTGCGTGAGGCCATAGTTCCACTGGCGATCAAGGTACCAATCGGCTCCGACACCACCATAGCCGAACCGTACGCGATCTCTGACGCTTTCCATCTCTTCAGGGTTTAGTTCTTTCAAATCGAGTAGCGCCATACGCGACCCTCTCAAGGCTTGGTACTTCAAGTATTGCAGCACGGGGACTTCGGACGGGATGTCCTTTTGACATGCCTTAAACACTCTGTACAAGAATGCCTGGGAAATTGAATCTCTTGATAGACTTGCTTGAACGAGGCACTCCAGAGCCCGATCTACATCGGCGTTGACTCCGTACCCGTTAAGCAAATATGCTGCCTGAATGAATTTGGAGCTATCTTCATCCGGGTGGGATAGAGTGTTAACTATAAAGTTTTGTACGTTCGGTTCAAGATCTCTAGTCATCTGCCATGAATATTGATGAGACTGTATTGATTATTAGAAGGGACCCATAATAGACCATAGAAGATAGAATAATAACCTTAAATCCCAATCCATGCCAATCAAAGTTCCTCGATGCGCTGTTAACATATATTAGCCGCTACAACGGGGTAAACTAAAGTCATGATCGTTTGTACTTCTCTGTCATCGGAATCTCTGAACTTTTTATGTTAGGCTTGACCAAGCCCTGCGTGCTGTTGCCAGACTCTGCGGTGTTCAAAGTTGCGATGCCCCTGAATACAGTCAGCAAGATCTTTCCCGGTCCAAGAGCCTCTCACTTGATTATTTCGACATCTTGTCCTTCAAGTTCCTTTATCACAGCTGATAGATCTCGGTGGTCTGGATCCTTAGTCAAAGTATGGGTGAACAGAGAATCGAGATGTCCAAAGAATGCTTGTTGACGGTAAAATCCCACAACACCCGAAACTATCATTTCTTTTGGTGCCCCTAACTGTCTTAAGGAAGACATTAGGGTCATGAGGCGACTCTGTAGAGTTTGTAGCTCAGTTGGGTTAGCTGATCCATATGACGAATTTGCTTGGGTATGGGAGGTTGCTGATTGTAGTTTACGTGTGAATCCCCAGTCGAAAATCCATGTCTCTAGCTTCGACATAGCTAGAACCTGATCCGCTTGCTTAAGACGTTCGATCTCAAGAAGTCGCTCCTCACCATGCAAACTATCAGCAAGAAACAGACTAAATGGGTCTTTGCCATCAATAGCAAGCGACCATGCCACCAAACCGAAGGAATACACGTCCGTGAACCTCAATTTAGCGACAGGAATAGCGGAGGAAACTTCAGGGGCTCGCCAAATTCTTGTGCTCCCAATCATAACTTCAGACGCCTCAGTGGATTCGATAATGGCAAAGCCGAAATCAGCCAGCTTAGGTATGGGGATGTTATCATTATGTGAGCACATAATGATATTCTCCGGCTTCACATCACCGTGAATTATGCCATTATCATGCAGGGCCTTAAGACCTCGCGCGATGCCGAGACATATATCAAGCTTCGAAGCGTCGGATAATGGAGGCCCACGTAACTGAACGTCTGCTAAAGTGCCTCGATCTCCGTATTCGACAACAAGCACCGGAAGACGATGAAGTGGGTCGGCATGATTGGTTCCCCAAGCGAGTCCGAGAAAATCGATAATGTTGGGATGCTTAAGCAGTGCCGGATGTAATAGCGCATGAAATTCAGTCAGAACACTTTGTAGAGCCCGACTGTCTTCACGTGTCGCTGGTTTGCCGTTGGGTTGAAATGCTACTCGTGCCGATTTATATACTACATAGCTAGGACGTTTCGGGGCTTTTACTACAGACTCTGCAATCCAGCCGCCCATATTTATTCGTTCCACTATGTTCTCCGGACCGGCCGGAATGGCTTGTCGAGTGACCGTGAACGAGGCACCGCGACCAAGGAATAGCGAAGAATCAACAGCTTCGCTCTGGAGAAAGGCAGGAGGAATATTTGACTTGACTGCGTATTTGGCGCGACCTGTAGGCAGCACTAAGTCAAACACATTCGGAGTGTAGGCCTCGACCCCTATCATAGGTAGTGATTTTTGTCCATCTTCACCGGCGCCGTCTAAAGCTGCTGGCTCGCTGCTAGTGTATGGTCTAACAGAGTCTGCTCGATTGGAATCCATCTCAAGTTGTGTTGCTGAATTGAAGCCTCTCATTCGGAGAATTATGAGGATGCGAAAGTAGTCCCGTCACATACCTAGCGTGCTTGCTAATGCTCTTAGGGGATCCATGGATTTCAGCTGAGGCAGCCGTCGACTATACCCCTTACGTGCAATATGCAGCCAAGAAATGTCTCGCCCCGGCTATGTGCAGAAGCTGAAAGTCTCACACCTGTCGCCGTTTTAATTCCGCACTGGATTTCGAGCGGCCCTTGACTTCTAAGGTTAGCAAAACATAACGACGCAAATGGCAGATCCACTTAGCATCACAGCTAGCACGGCGGGCTTGATATCGCTGTCGCTGCAACTCTTTGGGGGATGTATCAAGGGCTTCGTTCTCTTATCCACGGCACAAAACCTTGGAAAGCATGCATCGGCAATTGTATGCATTCTCAATATCCAGGAGATACAGTTAACAGACTGGGCTCGTCGCGCCGGCTTATTGACGGGAGATGGAACACTCGATCCACGTTTAAATTCAAGTGCTGTTGAAATGATTCTCCAACAATTGCAAGACCTACTTTTAGATACTGAAAAGCTTAAGAAACGCTATGGCTTGAAGCTCGTCCCACGCGTGGATGACGAGCATCAGACAGTTGCCCAGCTTCATGATTATTCCCTATCCGAAGTCGACAGAGTATTCACCGGTATCTCAGACGACACCCGACGCCAAATCCTGACAAGAGCGAAGGCGGCGCAAGGTCAACACATCTTTAAGCGACTGTGGTGGGCTGCCGTTGATAAGGACAATATTGAGAAGCTAGCCGCAGATGTCCATTTCCTGGTTCGAGAACTTTGGAACCTGTTGGACCCCACGCGACACGACGATTTCCTTGATTCGACTAAGGATATCGTTTCCAACATGGTCGCGCTAAACACCAAATTCGACCAACTATTCTCCCTTTCCGAGGCCCTCAAAGCGCTCCAAGCGGAGTCTCGGGGCATGAAGGCCCTTGCTACTTCGGCCGAAATGAAGGCCTTGCGCATTTGTCTCGACGAATCGGAGCAAGCACCAATTCAACAAGATACTGGAGCGCCGAAAAGACGCAAGCTACTTGAGAAGTTAGAGCCTTTGTCCAGCAAAAGGCTCTCCAATTTCAAACCCCTGAAGAAGAATGAAAGTATGGGTTTAGCGGACTATGACGGGGAAGTGGTGGTGATCGAAAAGAAACCGATTACCAGTTTGTCCTGGAGCAAAATCCTGCCTCGAATCGAAAACTTAGCAACACTTTTGAACGCCCCTAAAGATGAGACATTCCGCTCCCTTTCATGCAAAGGCATCGTGATGGAAGACAGCACAGTCTCCTTCGTGTTCCACCACCCCACCCCTGATAAACCAGTCGAGCCTCGCTCGCTTCTTGATCTTTTCTCTGCAAGAGACGGCATAGAGCCACCAAGCCTCACGGATCGGATTCAACTCGCTCTGAGCATTGCCCGCCTCGTGCAGAACTTCCATCGTGCTGGGTGGCTGCACAAGAGCCTACGATCACAGAACATCCTGTTCTTTCCACAAGCGGACGGCTCACTAGCCCTCGAGGACCCTTTTCTAGCTGGGTTTGCTTTCGCACGTTTCGGCTCGCCTACCGAAATCTCTGAGCAACCCTCCGCAAACCCCACGTTCGACATCTATCGCCACCCCCACGCGCTCGGCGACCCGACGACGAGTTTCAGCGCCACCATGGATGTGTACTCTCTGGGAACTGTGATGCTTGAGATCGCTGAGTGGCGCGCGTTGCGGTATCTCGTAGATAGTGTGGTCAATGTCGGTGCGGAGAACGTGCCACTCACCCAATTGGCAAAAGTAAGGCCATTTTTGCTAGACGGAAGTGGGAGGACTCCAACATCAAAGTTGCGGTATAGGATGGGGGATATATACGCGGCGACTTGTTTGATGTGTTTGGAAGGGGAATCCAAGGAGACAGGGGCAGCCAAGGGTAACGTAGATTCTTACGAACCAAGCCTCATTGACGGTGCTGTGCGTCAACTGGAACGCTGTAATATCTGAACATTACTTATGTAGGTAAATTAAGGAATAAAAATCTCATGGTCAAAGTAACCATTATGATCTATGCAGGCACCTAACCATCAAAAGTGTAATAATGAAATTAACAAAAACATTGGAACATAGGTAGTAGGTACCTAGGTAGATACGCACTCAAAAGTTTGACACCACATTCAATACATCGTCTATAATCTTTTGCTATTTTGGTCTCATTTTAATCAACAATTCCTATCCTTACTAGTACTGGCTTGTAACGCCCCCTCGTGCCTTCGGCAATACGCTTTAACTAGGAAAACGGGTAGTGATCAAGAGATACCGGAGGTTACTTAATATACTGATTTTGGGTGTCTCTTTGACTGACAGTTGTCTACAGCCAGGGATTAAGAGGCAAGATACACCTAAGCGCCCACAAAAGCTCGGTTCAAGACACTATTGGTACAAATGGTACAAGACAAAATATAAGTAAAATCATGTACCTTTCATGCTGTACGTTCTGCATTTGGTCAACCAGGTTGTAGGAATTTGTACTTTGCCTCCTAATCCCTGACTGCAGACAACTGCCAGTTAAAGGGACAGTCCTTATCTTCCGAAGATCCTTGCTTTTCTCGAAGACGTCCTCTGTAGGACACTGTCCGTTTTCCTAGTTAAAGCGCAGTATCGAAGGTACGAGGGGGCGTCACAAGCCAGTGCTAGTACTGTAACCAATCCTTTATCCTTTTCAAATAAGAAGCACAGGCTAGAATGTGTCTCAATGTGTAAATCCGATATGAAAAGGCAACCCTACCTGCATATCTTACCTTCTAATCCTTGGCTGGAGACTACTGCCAATTCAAATGATAGACAAGTGGCAATGCCATTGGGATAGAATTTAACTGGCGATAACCAATCCAAAAGCGAACCCGAATCTGGCAAGGCAGATTTATTTAAGCCAGACGTGAATGAGGTGCCCACGGCCCTCTTATTGGTGTCGACTTTGTGCATCCCACGTACACCGAGTACGTGGTCGCATCCAATATTGGGTAGGTAAATGGTGGGCGCGTTCATATTGCGACAGTAGGGCAGAAAACCTGTGTCGTCGATCAGGCCATGGCTGACAGGATGAACGTTTTCTATGACGCCAAAGACATCTGCAATATATCATACATAAAGTCATGCCGGCTTACCTACCTAGGCAGACTATAAAACAATACTCAGGTACGTAATTACCTAGGTAAGTAATAAACATGCCGATCAATGATCATTCCTTGGCTGAGAATTGGGAGTGTACATATCACACGCCACTGGCCAACTCTAGGCGACCGCTACGTTGTTGAATGTAGGGTAGATATTTTCTTCGGTTTAAGGAGGGTGCCCCGCCCCTTCCCCATCACTTACCTTTATTCATTTCATCGCCATTCTTGAATATGAATTGTAATGGGTCAAGCGTGGACTACAAGTCGGAATTTGCCAGATCAGGTGCCGAAAACATGGCGCCTTTTCATTGTACCAAATTCCGGGATGACAGCACGCTCTTTAGACGATAAATCGGTTTTATTTGCGCTCAAGAACAAGTTCGACATTGATCCGAATGCAACCCTAAAGTTGTCTGCCGAAAAAACACGTTATTGTGCAACAATTTCACTCCAATATCAAGTGTCACCATTTGTCGATCATAAGCCGTTTGATCTTGAGATCAGTACAGGCGAAGACCAGACGATCATCGCTAGGTATGACTAAGTAGTTTATCAAACAAAAGAAGCATCAAGCTAAATTTTACAGCGTTGAACCCGACCAGAAGTTCCTGCATGTTACTACATTGTATGATGGGACATATGAGAGCGAAAATGCCATAGAGTAAGTTAAGAGTCGTATATTTGAAATACATCCCTAAACTAATGGTTTTCAGCTTGGTTGTAGTTCCCGGCCTTGCTGGCCATCCGTATGGCTCCTTTAAGTCGCCTCAAAATGGTAAAGAAAATTGGTTGCGAGACTACCTGCCTACTGAACTTCCCAACCTCCGCATTCTTGTCTACGGTCACAACTGCAATCCTGCCGACCGAGATTGCAAGAAATCAATCCTCGACTATGCTACCGACTTGCTTGATGCCATTATCTCATATCGAGATGATAAAATAGTGCGTTCCTTTTTTCGTGATTAACCTAGATCCATATGATTAACATCTAACAACAAATAGGTTGCACGTCGACCTATTATATTCATAGGTCATAGCCTCGGTGGATTGATAGTGAAACAGGTGAGTACCTACATTACTTCCGTTTCTGTTGGGTACTTGTTATGTTATAGCAAGGAGTAGCTGATGAACGTAGGCATTGGTACAAGCAACAGGTCACACCGACGACAAATACAAGATGTTCTTAGAGGCCAGTTACGGTTTCCTTTTTTTCGGCGTTCCTAATCGAGGACTTCGGCATGAGGAACTTGAAACTATATTAGGCTACCATGACTCCATGGGGCAGCTTGTGAATGATATAGTTGTGAACAGTGATACCGAAATGAAAACGTCTTTGCGGCTACTTGGGGGAAACTTCATGGACTTCTGTGAAACCAAGAAGCTTGATATCACAGCATTTTACGAACGCCGTGCAACCTTTATTGTTGAGGTTAGTATTGTGTTGTATTCACACACGTTATAGTGTAGAGAGTTGACTTTTGAATATAGCCAGATAGAAACGGGCGGTTGGCCAGAAGCAAGACAAACAAGAAGTTGATGGTAACTCAGGACTCGGCAACCATGATTGACGGCTCGTCGAGAATACCGGATAGCATTCCGCTCGATGCGGATCATACTACAATAATGAAATATCATTCTATCCACGATCCGTTATATCGAATAGTGTCGCATAAGGTTAGACAAATGGTTGAAAAGGCTCTCAGAAACACGGATGGTGTGTAATACAACTTTATCATATAAGTAATCAGTTCAACGATGATTAATAGATACAGAATTATCTCCAGATCAAACTTCAAAGCTGGAGAAGTTCAAACAAGACTCCAGTATACAAGAGAAATATACTTCCATCGCCAATCCATGTCTTCGAACGCTCGAGAATTTCCTCGAGAAAGATTATTTCAAGCAATGGCGAGATGAAAAGGAGTCTCCTCCTCTGTGGATCTGTGGGCCTCCCGGCCAAGGAAAATCTGTGTTGGCGAAGCACTTGGTAAAGCACATTGAACGGCGCGCAATGAAACCTCCGAGACACGCTGAAAAGGCCATCATACTCAGCTATTTCTGCAATGCACAAGACCCAAGCTGCCAACCAGCTGATATTCTGCGCCACTTACTCATACAGCTTTTAAGCTATAGGAGATATTTCGACCATGTAACAGACAATTTCTGGAATTCATCACAAAGCTTTTCTGTCGCTTCCATGGATAACCTTTGGGAACAATTTTCGGATCTTATGCTCAATGTCCACGCCCGGCGCATATATTGTATCATTGATGCCCTAGATGAATGCCCGCAAAAGCAACATTATTCTACCCCATATTACACCGAGACCGAACGACAAATGCTGGTGAAGAAGCTCGAAGAGTTATTCTCTGAGAATCAAGATCGTATGAGATTACTGCTTACCAGTCGCCCAGGCGAGGACGACATTGAAAGATGGTTTCGGCCATACCATAAAGATCTTCACGTCACTAAGGATGACCTGGCTATATTCATAGACGAAAAGCTCGATGAGATAAGATATATGGATAAAGAGAAAGGGGTGAAGGAGGAAATACGAGAGCAACTTCTTTCTCAATCTGGACGTACTTTTCTCTGGGTTTCTGTCGTTATCCGAGAACTTTCGCATCAAAAGTTACCCACGAAATCAGAACTCGACGCAGTCCTAAAAAGCATACCAACAGACCTCAAAGATATGTACGGAAGACTATTCAATCTCTTAGCAGGACGAATACCGATCCTGAAGAAAATCTTGATATGGGTAGTACATGCAAAAAGGTATAACCTATCATTTCTATACTTTCTACAGAGGCCCCTTTTATGATTACAGCATATGGGTATCAGAGCATTCTCTAGGTAATGACTAATAACCGAATAGGCCTCTTACAGTCGCTGAACTACAAGCTGCCCTCACTTACGATCCATACAATACAGATGGAAACCAATACACGCATTTATCCGAAATGGATAAATACAAACGCCCTCTCGATGAGAATACTATTGATGAGAACTTCGGTAGTCTTTTGACCACCCGTGAATACATGTACTATGGTCGGTGTGTCTTTTTTCAACACCAGTCAGGTAAAGAATTCTTCGGCTGCAAGGAAAATCTTGCCCTTTTTCACGATCCTGAGGATATCAGTCCCGACAGGCGTATAACTCGGACTTGCTTATCTTACCTCACTGCGAAAGGATTTGATTATACAGCCAAACGCAGGTTATCGATATCGCTTAATCCTCACAACTTTTTTCACTATAAAATTCCGCGTGTTGGCTTGGTGCTACCTAGGATATACCCATTCCTAGTTTATGCTAGTACAAGCTGGTATAAGCATGTTGTTTCGCTTGGTGAGCATGAAGAGTTTACACCTCAAATCAAATCTCTCCTGGACAAAAACTACCAAGCTTTTGGGCTTTGGGTTGAATGCTTGATCGCCTCTGACATCTGCATTAAACTATTTCTGTTTGATGTACGTCGATTTTGGCCAAGGAAACTGGACCAGAGGAGGGGAGTGGACAGTTACCGGGCTCTAATCTCCATTATACTTCATCTCGATGTTCCGTGGCTCCCACAGAAAGTACACAATGATGATCTAATAGGTCATGATTGCGAGCTTTCCATTATGGCAAAGGAAAGGCCAGAGTCGTTCCGCTCCCTATGCGTCCATCAAGGAGAACAGATGTCTCAAATATTATCAGCGGAATTCTTCAGCCACCTTTTCCGGTTCCCGAGCGGCAACAGATATCAAAGTCTACGGACCTTGTTCCACTATGCGCCTACCATACAGTCTTTAGTTTCGAGCGATTTATTGAAATGCATGGAACCATCCCACGAAGATTATCGCAACTTGATTCAATTCTTTCTCGATAGAGGGTGCACTATTACCGATGACTGTCTACGAACAGCTGCTCGGTCTGGCAAGGAAGGCACGTTAGAATTCCTACTCGACCATCGAAAAATCGATCTTGAGATATTTGATGAACTTCTTCACGTTGCTATAGTTCACAAAAGTGATACACTGTCGGATTTGTTAAATACTTCCAAAATTCGATTCCAGGTGGCTATAAACCATCTCACTTCCGCAATCGACAGTGCAGACTTGGGTACTTTCATGAAGTTGCTCCAGCACATGAGCCACAATAAGCAGGATACGAAACATGGCAACGATGACTTCAACAGTGAAATTGTGGAACTTCTATTCTATCAAGACTTATCAAGGGATTGCATTTCTAATCCTTATCTTCCATTGTGGCTTCAAAAGGTCCGGGACAAAGTCAATTTTACTAAGGCGGCACTGTTGAAACTTTGCAACTCATCCCAACGTCGCATCAAAGTTACGGAATTGATGCTCATCGAACCTATACACAACACTATCCTGATAGCAGATATTCTTGAATGTCTACATCATCAAAATATCGAAATCGAGGTCACAGCGGAAGTCATAAAAACGTTTGCAAAGCGTTGGGCAAACGCGCAAGAGGAGTTTCGGCAAGGAACATCGGAGTTCCAGCGATTGAAACCGTCCGATTTTATCATAAACAAACCGCAGCCTACGTTGTCTTATACTTGGCGATTTCTCCTCTCAAGCTGCAAAGCAATAAAGGTATTACTTGATCACTTCGAACCCGATTCCCAACTCAGAGAAAACCTTCTATACTCCGCCATTGGAAAAGATAAGGATATCCTCTTGAGTTCTCTCAGAGGAGGACGAGTACATGAAAACGACCAATGGACTACCCTGCATTATGCAGCATACTTCCACGATGAGCAAGTTGTAGAAGCAGAATTTAAGTCCGAGGCTGCTATAAATGGCACAACTTGTATGGGATTTACACCTCTGCATA
The DNA here is from genome assembly GCF_022578515.1 of Annulohypoxylon truncatum. Classification (NCBI taxonomy): domain Eukaryota; kingdom Fungi; phylum Ascomycota; class Sordariomycetes; order Xylariales; family Hypoxylaceae; genus Annulohypoxylon; species Annulohypoxylon truncatum. Next base: position 396,717 of record NW_025953811.1, read on the forward strand.
TTGCGGTACTCAGTTGGTGCAACCGTACGGACACGGGGGACGGATACAACAATCGCCTGATCGGTTGGTCAAGCCGCAGATTCATCGAACTCTTACTCAAAAATAACGCGAACCCGAATATCTGTGATAATAATGGGGCTATTCCACTGCACTATGCTGCTTTATATGGCAACAGGGACTGCATTGAAAGATTACTTCAATCCGATGTAAACATCCAAGATGAGACTGGATTTACCCCATTACACTACGCTGTCCTTCGAGACTACTCGAATTTGATTATCGATATAAAAGTTTTGCACCATTATCGTTGCGTTGTTGATGAAGGACCCTTTTTCGGCCGGGAGCCTATACGATTCGATGCTACCGATATAATATTTCAGACACCTTTACATTATGTTATCCAAAATCGACACCGATGGACAACTAATAATCTAATCAAAGAGGGTGCTGATCTTTCTCTTCTTGATGCATATGGAAGAACATGCATCGAATCAATGCAGGAAAATGAACTAAAGACTTCGCATCTTCCGCATCTTCCGCCGACGCCGCATACCCAGAGAAGGACCCGACTTAACAACGTCATATATATCATTACGTCCCGACTGCTAGATAATAACAAAAGCGGATGCAGGCACCCAGGACTCTATGAGTTGGGAAATTGCCTCGTTTTTCTCGGAAAGCGGGAAGAAGCTTTGGTTGCTTATGAACAAATGCTTCCAAATATCACGGAATATCTGAGCATATCCTGTAGGCACTGTCGAAAGAATCCCAAAAACTCGTTCTATGTTCCCATAGATTGCCCAACCGCTCCTTTGTGCAGCAATTGCAGAGAAAATTTCAAGTATAAGGATATACTGGCTGTGCCCGGTCCGACATTTCTCAACCAAAATCCGGATCATGTCAACGATGTTGGCGAACCATTAGTTGAGTGGCTGGAGAGGATAAGACGTGAATTTGGAGTCAGACCAGAAGTAGAGACCATGTGTGGAAATGGAGAGAGTATTGCTTCTATGAACAATTCCGTCGTCAATGACGAAGTATCGACCAATGAAGAGAAGCTCGTGGCTGAAGAAAACGATGCCTCGGTGAATCAAGCTGTTAGCGAAGAGGGAGTATCGGTCAAGGGCGAAGAGTTGGCAGCTGTGGGGCGGTCGCAATTCGATCAGACTGGGGCGCGCGGTATCAAATCCAAGTGGTCACAGTTGAGAGAAGCTACACTTGATATCAGGATATGGCTAGTTGCCATCATAGTGTTGGTTTCAGCTTACACTATGAGCAGAGCACACTAGAGTCTATGGTAATCCAATTTCAGCAGGAAAGGAAGGTTGAAGATTTAGCGACACAATAACCCTAGAGATCGCAGGCACTTTGAGGATTTATGATAGACCTGTCGATGTCATATGGCGCCGACATACACGATCAAGTTAACTCTATTTGTGACGATTGTCATCAAGAGAACAACTCTCACTCGAATCAATAGACCTTAGAAAATAAATGCGCGAAGACGCGATTCCTGTCATACCATAACCTTTCCTCGGTCAGGCCGTCGTAACCCACCCACCCTCCAAGCACACCCTAGCCCATAGGCCGATTTGGTTTCCGAATGAGAGACTCCTTCTCAACCCACGATGTCAGATGTGCTTCGTCATATAGTGATAGTATCGGCTGGCTACTAGGGCTCCTGCTAATTTGCAAAGCGTAGCCGTACGGAATGCGCAAACTGACAAAGCCACCTATCGATTTCTAACGGCGGACGGTTACACTTTCGACTTATGCCGTCCGTGCATCGTCTGTAGGAGTGCTAGTACAGCGGAAAAGACTGGGATAAGGGTTGTTGCTGCGCAAGATTGGTAATTAGTCGTTATCCAAAACCCTACCCTCATTACTTAACTGCTTCGGGGTACCCCTTGCGGCATATCACCGGCCCTCAGTTGAGACGAGGTGGTGATCGGGGTGTTATGGTTTCCTGATGAGCACAGCTGTACCGGAATTACTGTCAATAGCTTGCAATGTCGATTATATTGAGTCGTAAGGGCCGAGGGGCTAGCCTGAAAAGAGATGGAGGTAGCAAAAAGAGAGAATGACCAAGCTCCTGACTCTCAAGCAACACACCGAGAAAGCTCTCTAGCCATCTTTGCGCATTTGTCTCTTTGTTCATTCATTGACTTCAGGCTATTCCTTGACTCTATTGAAATGAATGTTTTCGCGACGCTACTGTATATCTCCCCGCAGACTATGGGGAGATCAACGTCCACTGTTTCCAATATGTACTTGTGGAGGCGGTCAGGACTATAGTTCTGTTTTCCTCTTACTATTTGATGTAGCGACTTCCAAAGTCCAATCTCAAGGAGAAGGATCCCGAGAGAGTAGATGTCGTATGCGTACTGGTATGCTCGGTCCGGTGATTTACGCTGGTCCGGGTGGTGGTATATGTCAGGGCATTTTCCCATACCTCCCTGGCTGGAGGTAGGGCTCGCATCAGTTCGAATGAAGTCATGGCCCATCAGGAGATGCTTGGAATAGTCGGTTCTTGCCAACGCCAAGTAACTTTTAGAGGAAAAGAGTACCGAGTCGGATCTGATGTTCTTGTGCAAACCGCCGATAGCATGAAGCCGAATGATGGTGTCCACAACTTCCTTCGCGAGACTGAGGCGCCAATTCAACTTGAATGGACGCGTGCCACTGTTTAAAATGTTCGAAAGTCGGCATGGCTCATAATCATCCCAGTCGGAGTTGCGAGTTATCACAAAATTTTTCCTGGGTTTAACATTAGGCAGCTCGAATATGAAACCGATTCTTTTCTTCTTGCTGTCCTTGAAAAGCCCAAGGCATAGCATTGTGTTAAGCCGAGAGGATCCATACTTGGAGTCAACCATTAATAATCGACCAAGCTTGAGAATGACAACCTCTCGATCATGGGTCATTGTGCGTGTGTCATCTTTGTACGATTTGAACTCGACGTACACCATGGAACGCATATCGTCTTTTGTCAGAACTGCAAGTGTTGAAGGCTCCTCAGGATGGCGAAGGCATAACATATCTAGCTGATATCGCAATAGATGGCGCTTGTGATAATCTGATATCTGTTCCGTGTTATGAAGACCTGCCGAATCCTTGATCTTTACCATGTCTCGTAGAAGCTCTAACCCTTCTTTGATCGATGGATCTTTCTCTTTCTGTACCAGCTGACTCATCCGTTTGGTCGCCTTATCGAGAGGATTAAATTCGATGTGGTCATTCAAGAAGGCTATGACAAGGAATCGATTCAAGTCCTTCCCAGTTCCATCTGGACAGAAATGACGGAGATCGGTATTGTGCTTGCGGAGAGCTTTCAAGAGCTTGGAGAAGTCATTATTCTTACCGCGCAGAATTCTCCACTTGCACTTTCTGAGTAACTTTACTCGATTTCTCATCGCAGCCTTGTTCGCACCGATATTATCGATGCTATCCTCGGGTTTTACACGGAACTCATTGAATTTCGATTCCTTGCTCTAGTAATTTCGATTAGGTATCTCGAACTCTAAGGCTTTTCGTGTATCAAAATACGAACCTTTCCTTGAGCATCGCTGAGCGTTAGTTTTATACCAAAATTCTTTAATAGGTCGCCGTTGTTTGTCATCAATTCCCCGATTCGTAACAGGATTTTCACTACATCATGTTTTTTGTGTGGATTCTGCTTCAGGTAATCCTCCAGTTTTGACGAGTTAGGGTTGTTGGGAAGATGGATATCCCAATAGAGACCCCAAGAATGAAGGATGGACGCTTCGGCATCGAACTCCTTTGTCATCACACGTGTCTTTCTTTCTGCGTTTTGACGGGTTTTATAGAACGAATAGCAGTCTTGGCAGGTTGAGAATAGCTCAATGATCGCAGCCACTGGCGAATCAAGCTCCATGCTGTTGTTACCAGCAAGGAACGATGAGCCGAGATTATAAATTATGTTCAGATGATAACTGATCCAGGGTTTTTTCTTGTATTCGAGGCTTGGAAGTGGAGAAGAAGGTGAGCACCGGCATTTTCGGCCTTCATAAGACCTTGTATGTACTTAGCCAGACTATCATGGACAGAGAACATATTCATGTAATATAACTTAAGACCCCGCTCGAGGCACAAATGACAACCCCATACGATTCTGCATGATCAAATATGCAAGATGTTGTACACGTCAGAAGTGCTGATGTACTGACCAATCCGTATAGGGGCTCACGAGGATTTACCGAGTGAGTCCCAGCAGTGATTGCGTATCCGTGGGTTATGTCTCGACAAGGCTAATCATCGTCTGCCCCGGACATGATTCATTCTTAATTACTAGGCGATTTCGCGTAAAGCCTCTTCTCTCGATTTTGTCCTAAATCGCCAAAGATAACCAGAGTCAACATAATCGGAAAACGCCTCATGATAGTCCGAAGCCCAATACTTTCACACGAGTTCCGCAACTCGCCATATTCGCAACACGAAATTATCGTCAGCATGGAGGCATGATTTTCTGAGCAGCTGCAGCAGTTCCATTTGGGATGGTCTTTGGAACGGACTATTGGTGCGGTGGGCAGCATATAAGTCTGCGGCAAGAACTTGCGACTTTTCTACCAATAAGCCTGGCTTGGTTCTGAGTTCTGCGCAATATGAATATGGTGGCTGACCGCATGTATGCCGATCGGGAAGAATGGGGAAGATCGAGGCATGACGACGGCGGTTCTAGGTGGACTCAAAACAACCATTTCTTGATTTTTTGTCACACCTACCAAATTATTCCTAGAGAGAAGTTAGGATAAGTGCCGTTTCTTGCACTGTAGATCGCGATCTCCTTCAAGTCATCGGCCTAAGTAAATGTACTCAATAGGTTAGGTCAGTACTGTCCCCTTTTCTACGAACTGATCAAGCTAGGTAGGTAGTCTTTATACGGTCTTTGATTGGCTAATCAGGAGTCTTATTATGTAAGGTTACGCATTAGTAAGCGGCCGCTTAGTAATCCATATGATAAACAATTATTTTGACTTTCTTTTCTAAAAGCAGACGTACTTATTCAAACTCGATGACAAGGTTCTGTAGGCATTACGCATACTATCTTATGATATGTCATATTAAGAAGTTAACAAGCAGCATCAGATACGCGGTAGGGAGCGGGAAGGAGTTGAAATAGCAAACAAGCTAGCTTCACGTACCTACCTACCGCATTCTGCGCATTATGAAAGAACAATGCACGAGGCGGTAGTACCTAATATCGTACCAATACACCATTCTATGGAAACCGGGTTAAGATAGACCTAGTCAGCCTTACAAGCGATGAGGCGACAGTGGGCCCATTACTGTACTAGTGTAGGCGAGAACTCTTTTTTTACAGAGTCGATACTCTCAATCATTTTACCCATAATTGCTCTAAATATTGGGGCCAGAGAGCAGTCACGATACTTCTCAACCAATAATGTTAACCCCTTATCGTCCTCGTCCCTGCTTCCCGCCTCTACCATTGTTGGGGTTTCCTGCCCATCAAGCACCTGGCGAAGCGGCCGCTCACCAGCTTCTATTAATATCCCAAATTGTGGATCAATGGGGACGCTCCCTAGAAACGGCACACCAAACTCCTTCGCCATTAAGAAACCCCCATCAGAACCAAAAATATCCGTACATTCTGAACAGTTGGGGCATACGAATCCATTCATATTCTCGACCACCCCAAGGACGTTGAGGCCCGTCTTTGCGCAGAAATTGAGCTCTTTACGTACGTCCGCAGTGGCCACAGCCTGTGGCGTCGTTACGACGATGGCACCAGCGAGTTGCTTTGGGCGGACAGGGCTTGAGTCCATCTGAGACAGGGTCTCAATTAGAGTAAGATGCTCGTCACTCGTACCCGGGGGGGTATCGATAATTAAGTAGTCGAGCGCTTCCCAGTGTACGTCGGATAGAAATTGGCGTATCATGGCTGTCTTCTTCGGCCCACGCCATACAACAGCATCACCTCGGGACGCAAGGAGAAAGCCCAAGGAGATAACGCCCAGTCGTCCAATCTTCCCTTGGGGACTATCGATATCAGGGTGCACAATGACCGGCGCCCAGCCACCTGCTTCCTGCGTAATTTTTGCATCTTCTATTCCAAACATGCGTGGGATGGAAGGACCCGTCAGGTCAACGTCGAGGACGCCAACACTATGGCCAGCCAGCGAAAGAGTGAGAGCTAACTGCGTGGTCACGGAGGACTTTCCCACGCCGCCTTTGCCTGATAGGACCTGCGGTTTCCGTTGTCAGCAAGACGAAATTACAAAAGGTCTTTCATATTGTGACGAGAAGCTACACACGAGGATCACATGCTGAATTTTCGAGAGAGACATGTTCGACAAAGGTCTGCAACTAATTGCGATTTGTGTACGAGTCCAAAGGAAGAGAGTGCACGAATGCTTGCATGGCGGCTTTGATGAGGCTGTTGAGCGCCTCGGGTAATTCTCGGCAGCGTACTGTGTTGGTAAGTGCTTTCAATTCGTTACCCGCTGTCCGGAACTCAATCCAGCTAATGCGTATATACTAGGAAATATTATTGACCCTCAACTGATCAAGAGCCAGACCAAGGCCCCTTATTACCCTGAATTATGGCTTAATCCCATGGGCCATTATATGGTTCTCGTGCATAAACTTTTTCAAATACCTTCCCCTTCCACCTTGATAGGCACTAAATTGTTGCTGTAGCTATTGCATCACCATCCTAGCTTCAATGGCCCTCTTCATGGTCCTGCGATGCGAAAACCAAAATAAACGATCCATGGCTGTAGGAGACGAAACTGAGAGAGCCAAGCTTGCTTTTCAGGACCTTACGGATAAAGAAAGCCCGTATTTTAGATATGTCATATAGACTCCAAACTTGAGATAACCGATAAACGACGCCAATCCCGTGGTATTACCTTCAACTCCTTTACGATTACTCGCTATCGGCCAATTACCAATTGTTCACCAATGTGTATTCCTTGATTCTCTACTCGGAGACCTCGGGAATTGACTTCGAACGACTTCGAAATATGCTCTTAAAGCGCCCAGAGATCTTAGAGGACTTCGAATCGGCACTGTCCACCGAGCCTAGACTCATGAGGCTACTCCTGCGGCGCTCTACTGCTTCGCTAGCAGACATTGCGTCGTGTACGACAGCTTCTTCCCATGTTCCTGGGGGACGGAGAGAAATTGGTTAATTGCTAGGCGAAGTATATGGGAGAGGGAGCCCATACGGATGTTCCCGGCTCCTCCGATCCCAAATGACCTAGGGCGTTCCTTCGCCATGGCTGAATTAGAGCCCATGTTGTTAGACAGTTAGGTTAGGTGGTTATCACGGTGACGTCCTTCGAGCTTAGCGTGGTGTAAAGAAATCTTCATATGAAGTTGTTGAATTTGAGTGATTTGACTTCTTCACGGAGGTAACAGCATTATGAATGAAAAACGACAGTGAGCATTCATACATTTCAAGTGGCATGATTGACTTTCTCGTCTCACTGGCGACTCATTTGACATCTTAGTGATAAGTGAGTCGCCCTTCATTGGCCCCCCACCATCGGCTTTGCTTTCGCATATCTCGAACTAGAATTTCATCGGTAGCGATGTCGTCATGTCCCATGAAACTTAACCGATTCAGGTGACGATCGGTCGACGTTGGAGATAGCGGCACGGAGCCTCACTGGTTCTCCACTGCGGAGAGCCCCAAAGTTGCTGTATATTGATATCATCCTAACGGGTTTGAGTTAGTACCAGAAGTTATCTCCAACTTCATTTAGGGGGACCCCTCGCAGCCTTAACGGCGGGAATACCTACTAGGTACCTGGCAGAAGGACCTCGTAATTAGTGCCCCATGTAGTAATAATACTGTAATACACTGTACGCCTATGTGATAAAGTGCATACAGTGTATCACAGTATTATTACTACATAGGGCACTAATTCCGAGGCCCTTCTGCCTGGATACTTTGTCAACTACAACCCTGACGATGTTAAATGATAAGATATCCATGAGATGTATTAGTATAGAGAATGATCAAGGTAAATAAATTCTAAGGTATAGAATCATAACGACGCCCTAAGTTTATAAATTATATGTGAAACTCTCATCCCCAACCGTTCAATTCTCATTTCGACTTCCAGTCTTTTATTAGCATGTGCAAAGATTACATAAGCGGAGACATCCGATGGCCCACTACAATATGGATGATTACATAACTCATCAGGCCATAACTCGCATAACTGCATATCTCATTTTATTGATACTACCTAATTCAATGTTAGGCTTTTACGGTTACATCGATTCCACCACATGTCCTCAGTGAGCCGACAGCAATCATGGCAATAAATGCGCCGGCACACTCCTACTCGAGAGAGCCCGACATTCGACTAGAGGACTATCTCGACGATAAGCTCCAGTCCACTACCGATTTCGAGAGCCTCGATAATCTCATAGCAAGTGTCGAGGTCCAACGCAGCCAATTGCAGACTCAGCTCGACGATGCCACCAAGGAGCTCCAAGATGCCCGACGCGCTGCCCAAGACCGGCAAGGCGGGCTCGCCAAGTCAATCGAGGAGTTCCACCGGCTCCAGGAGAGCATAGACGCTCGCATGAAGATCGTTGCCGAGTCGACCGCCCCCGACGAAGCGAACCGCCGCCTCGAACAACCCATGAAGCAGCTCCACAAGGTAGAGCTCGCTTACCAATATGTGTCTTTATTGCAAGACGTGGAGAAGCTGCGGCTAGAGGCGCGCTCGCACCTACCGCAGAGCCCGAAGGCTGCTCTGCAGTCCTACTCAAGACTCAAAGAACTAAGCGTCCGGCTAAGAGAGCTGCAAAGGGCGGCGGATGAGGCCGCCACGCACCTGGTAAACTACGTCGAGAAGATCACGGAGGATCTTTGGCAGGAGATGAAGGATATAATGTCCAAGGAGCTGGAGAATATCCTGAAGAAGCGCAACTGGCCCCAGGGAGTCGATACGAATGCCGAGATGGACGACGAATGGCTGCAGTGCTTCGAGAAGCTTGTCGATCTACAGGTACCTGAAATACTCTATTCCGAGGGGGTGGTCACGCTCTTACCGATCGAGGTTATGGCGAAACCATTTGTCCAGTGGTTCCGGTTTCAGTTCATGGGTGATAATGCGACTAGTAACCCTCAGTCGTTCGGGACCTTTTGCATTCCCCAATTCTTGTCACTCATTGATAAGTGGGAGGGCTTCTTTCGCGATAACATGGGTTATATTCTAGCATCTCGATTTAAAGAGACTAGAGCGCGGGAAGTGCGGGATTTGTCGGTTTACGTGGATCCTGCTTGCGCTCTGATCACGGCGTTATTGCCCGTGATGAGGGAGAAGGTGAATGATATGGTCCAGCATGGGCTTAAGAATCCACAATTTCTAAGTAGTCTTATGGTGCAACTCATGGATCTAGATGATGAAATACGCTCCAGGTTCAATTATGATGGTGGTGATCTGGAGCAAGGCTGGGCTGGCCTGACTTCGGAGGTGCTAGAAAAACATTTCGACGACTGGTTCAAGGCAGAGAAGGACTTTGCTCTCGAGCGCTATCACGTCATTATGAACTCCTTCGACGCCCGGAATATCGACTACGACTATAGCGGCAGTGGTAAGATGAAACCCACATTCGGCGCCGTGAGAGTGACCGACTTGTTGAAGTCAGTCACGTCTCAATATGAACGGGTGCGCAGATTCTCCCACAAGCTCAAATTTCTCATCGACATCCAACTTGAGATCTTGGATGATTACCATGATCGGTTTAAGGACTCCCTAGATACTTACTATACTATTAATTCAACCTTGGGCCGTACTCTTCACGGGCTGACCAAGGAACAAGCCGCTGCCTTGGAAGGCACGGGTGCATTCGAATCGCTCTGCAAGGTGCTAGGTAGTTCTGACCACATTATTGCTACTTTGAAAGATTGGAGTAACGAAGAGGTGAGATTCGGTTATTTCGAGATACACACCAATCCCTTACTAATTTCGTATAGTTCTTCGTAACTCTTTGGGATCAACTTCAGACTAGAGCGAAAAGGACTGATACTGATGGTAATATCGCTAGCGGGATGAGTTATGAGAATGTTAAGGACAAAACCTCTTCAGTCGTCGGCTCGGATGGTGACGGTGGCATGTTGTTTGATGAGACTATCGCGGCATACACTCTTCGTCGCAAGACTGCTGAAGAATATATCATTTCTGCCCTAAATGATTCGCATCAGAAAGCATTCCGACCCTACGTCGCCAAGGCTCATTGGACTACCATCAGCGACAGTACCCACGGCAAGTTTCACCATTTTACTATTTCTCGCCAATCCGCTAATTGTTTGCAGTGGAAGCTTCTCAACTTTCCGTGACTCCCGAACTAGATGAACCCCTGAAGGTAATATTGGCATTCAAACTTGATGCCCGACATGGTTGCTGACATAATTATAGATACTCAAACGAAACCTGGCTTTTCTTGCTGCAGCATTGAGCACAGCAGTCTTTCGTCGGATATGGCGAGCGTCTCTTGAGAAGCTGCAGGATTTGCTTTGGACAAATGTTCTCATGACGCAAAACTTCACGACGCTCGGAGCTGCTCAGTTCGTTAGGGACCTAGACGCAATCGCTTCTCTCATAGACAGACACATTCCGGACGGCTCCGCGGCGTTCAGTACGCTACAAGACGGCTTAAGACTATTGAACTTGCCTTTAGAAGCCGAGGGCGGAGCCGTATCCCTCCAAGAAGCCAGCGACCGTGTCTTCACAGATAATACTGAAGCCAAGAAGCTGCTAGCTGAGCTAGACCTAGAATCCCTCACCCCGGCAAACGCGAGGAAGATTCTACAAAAACGAGTCGAGAATAGCGAATAGAAAGTTTTTTGTCATTTTGCCTGACACAAGGCCCCTAATCTATTGCAATTTTTTTGCGCCCTTGCGCGACCCCACATCTGATGTGTTGAATTGCTCTTTAATAAAATCTATTCCCACGAGCCCCCCCTTTGCCCCGATCTTAAGCATCTTTGGTTGAAGCCCAACGCCTTGTATTCGTCCCAGGCCGGAAATAATGTTATCCTAACTCTCCCTCCCCTGCCGTAAATAATCTGGTGCCTAGACCTGCCGCCGCCGCTCAAGCAATAGCCCGCATCGTAGCCTCGACCACGGCGAACGTGCCAGCGCTGACAGGCATGGCCCTCAACAGCGTAGGCCCGATGCCCTTCCAGAAGCCGCGAGCGCCCTCGGCGCGCCACGTCTGCGCGAAGCAGTCCCGCATCGTCCTGTACTTCATCCCCGAGCCGAAGCCGTCGGTCTGCATCTTGCTCTTGACGACGTCGAAGGGGTAGCTGGCGAGCCAAAGCGCCTCGCCGGCCAGGCCGCCGTAGAAGGCGACCTTGTAGGCGGGCACCTCGCTCCGCTGCACCCGGTTCCGCGCCGCGTCCCGGTTCATCAGGTACTCGAAGGCCAGGAACCAGGTGCCGTACGCGAAGGCCTCGCGCCAGATCGTCACGGCCTCGCCGCGGTACAGGCCCCCCAAGACGCCGGCGTGCGCGCTGAGCTTGCGCACGCAGTCTATCGGCCCTGTGTACAGGCGCGCGGACCCGTGCGGTTGCGTCTGCAGCCGGATGCGCACGTGCTCGATGGGGCCCGAGATCACGCTGTTCGCGACGCCGGCGAAGGCGCCGGCGGCGAAGTACTGGCCGTACCCGAGGTCGTTGGAACCCTTGGCCGCGTTCGAGGCTTCGAAGGACCGCCGCGCCCACCCGAAGGCGCCGAATTGGATGGATACGCAGGCGCCGATGCCCAGGAGCGGGGTCAGGGTGCCCTTGTAGAAGGCCAGCGCGCCTTCCTTGGCGTAGATCGAGGATGCGGCGTCGAGGGCGGAGCTGTATGCTGTGCTGGTTTGTAGGCGCACTTTTACTATGTCGAAGGGTTGGCCTGGGGGCGTTGTTAGTATGGTGATTGAGTTAGGTTGGATTAGATAAATAGAGATTCTTTTTCTGTGATCTCGTCATATGATTTTATTTTTCTTTTCTATTTTATGAGTGATTCTTGCAGCAAGGGAAGGCCTTGGATGAGTGACTTTCGACTCATTGGACCGGAGTTTCTCGTGATATTCCATGTGATACTTCAACATATCTCCCAGAAATCATCACATACCTATAAGGACCTGTGCAATTCCTCCAGCAGCTCCGGCGAACAAGTCCTTCGCCGTATCAAGGCCGCCCCCTTTGGCGTCGAGATCTTGGGCGGCGTCCCCCATCGTGCCCCGCGCTCGAGTCAATTAGCTCCGAGAGTTATTCACAGCTTCTCGCTCTCTCTCTCTCTCTCTCTATCTTGCCCGGATGGCGCACTTCTCAATTGTAGAAAGTCAATTGATGGTTGAGTTTCTGACCAACGGGGTGGAAGCTAATTGTTTATTACGAGGCTGAGTATATATTTGTCAGACAGGTTCGCCGATATAGGAGATGAGGGACGGTGAAGCGTGCCAGTGGGAATTGATGAGATATGGGAATCGAAATTGAGCTTATCGGTGACCCAAATGTTCGGGTTTTCTATATCATCCATTACACGGAAAGTGCCATCTACACCGTGAGGGGTACATATTACCTCCAGCTTCTACTACAATTACAGAATAGCTGGTAGGTAGAGCTCTTAGAGCTTTCTTTTTAGTGCTTTCTGAGGTCATGGTGGGGCGCGGAGTAGTTATCGATAGTGGGGAAACACAGCCCTCCTAACAGTACATGTTGTATGTGTACTACCAACGTGATATACCTACCTACATGATAAATATAGATACGACAATCACGAAACCTGGAAACTTAGATCTTACAAATACGATGTCACATTATCAACCTTCCCATATTGTCTCCGGCTTCGTCTTCCGCGCCTTCGTGACTTGTCCTCCATCATCAAAGTTCCCGTTCGACTTTAAAATACCTGCACGTTTATCAAGGCTTTTGACTGCATTCGAAGGTTGAGACGGCTTATGCGCCGGTGACGTCGTAGTACTGCCAACTTTGGCCTACCGTGTGCGCGTTACCACATTTCCATTTTCCATGACTCAAGCTAGATAGCTGCCAAACAAAGCCGTGGCATCATGTTAGTATCCCCATATATGAATAGAAGGACTTTCCCCCGCAACCTGCTTACGAAAGTTAGCTGACATGTGGTATCGGCCTTAGGATCGAGCCATCCAAGAGGCTACGGCGAGCAGTCCAAAGTAACGATGCCTTACTTGTCCGCCGCATCGTCAAATCCCACCCCGGCCTAATCCATAACCCAGATCATTCGGCTACCGGTCTTTCCAACTCGAGCCTCCATCTCGCTGCTAGTCTGGGTTACCTCCAGGTCTGCAAGACGTTAGTTTCTCTCGGCCACGAACTTCCTACGCCCGCCCTCAATGACAACCATCAAACAGCCTTGATGTTAGCCGCCGCCGCCGGTCACACAGAAGTTGTCCTGTTCCTCGCCGAGAACGATCCCACTTGCATCCTTCGCCGCGATATCCGAGGTAGAGATGCTATCATGGAAGCGAGCATGGGAGGCCATGACACTGTCTTGCAGATCCTTCTCACCTACGCCCCGGGGGGCGCCCAAAAAGCCGTCCAGAATGCAGACATTGACGGGAACACAGCTCTACACTTTGCGAGCAGCAACGGAAACCTACTAGTTCTTCGCACCTTGCTCGCCGCGGGGGCCGATCCAGAGAAGAAGAATGTCTGGAGCTGGACTGCGATCGCTTATAGCGCCACTGTGCAAGCAGAGGTCTACCTTAAAGGCCTAGTATCTGAGGTTGAGAAGCGAAGGCGGATCAGGAGTGATACCGCGGAAGGGAAGAAGGGCAGTACCGTCCGAATGGTTGAGGAGGAAATCGGCATTGCTGGATGAAGTCGATGATGGACGCAAGCATGTTTCTTATATGCGCACCCTACATATTTGGCTACATTTCACAACACCGGCCAACAAAACATCCTAACCTGAACCCTTTCTCTTAAAACGGGTCAAAAGGTAGGGCTTTTGACGATGCACGTGCCACTAGGCAAAAAGAATTCCCTAGGTTCTACCATGACCTGCACGACCCAGCAACCCAGTAACCCACCCGATCCTCCCTTTAGATCTTGCTTAACCGCCAAGCAAACATTCTATCAGAAGTGCTGTCTTGTGTCACCACCAGGATGATAGCTTGAGCCCCATTCTCAACGGAACAATTTGAAGGTGAAACCAGCGTCATGGAAGCTGAGATCACTTGTGGGCTTCTCATCTCAAATATCGCCAACGCTAGATCACGCATGACTACCATCACACTCCGTCTTTTTCGCAAGCGAATTCTCAACATTCACTGTGTTACCTAGATCACGGAGATGCGTCATTGAAATTTTTCAAATAATTTCATGTGATTGAGAAATTCTGATCAACAATCATAGCCGAGCAGCGGTCAACACCTGAGCTAGACCTTACTACTCTTTCCATGCATCATTTCTATTGGGTCAATCTGGTATTCGGGTTTCCAACCAGGATCAATATCAAATACGGCCCCCACTGTGCTCCATTACAGTATCTAGGTGCGTGGGAACTACGGCTCGGCTCTTTCAAGATCGTGAAACTCGCGTGAGATTTCATGGGGCCCCCAGATCTACGGTGTGATCTCGCACAGGGATCCTTTGGGACCAATTATGGGGGGCTATAGGCCAGATTTGGCCATCCCAAGAGACGCGATGATTGTTTGAGAAAATCTTGGGTGGGAGATGACTAGGTGGGGAGCTGGAGAACAAAGAGATTCACCTCCTAAGCTCCACCCCTGATCCCATACGCGGGAAGCCTCCCGCAAATAGGACCACCCCTTTGGATGTTGGCATCCACAGGTATCTGGCAATTTGCTCTACTAACTGATGTCCTGGAGGGACCCAGTCCCTCGTGAGCCATGCATATTATTGTTGGGACAAACAGTGCATCGCCTCGACAATTACCAGGTCATAACGTTGACTTTGGTTGGGGCATCACTGCCTCTCTTTTTTCCTATATATAACCCCATCAGGATCCTGCTACGAGCTTCTTTCCTTCCTCATGTTCGTTACCAAACTCGACATTTACTGAGCTTTCCAAAGATTCACTTTACCTGGCTATACACCAAGCTAAACTACCTTCAAGCTGGCTTCTATGCAAGCTATCGTTAGCTTGCCTTGCCCAGCTACAGAACTCATTATCGGACAGTGCTTCTGGATCCATCCAACACGACGCTCCTGGGCTTGGCTGGTTATTGGATCATTCTACGATTCCAAAAACCGCGAGCTTTATCGTCTTCAGGTTTTGCTTGGGTGCAGAGATATATCTCTCCCTATTCACGTTGAATCATTAGAGCCTGACGTGGTCAGTACGACTGGTGAGTTGCAATTCTTCCCATGGAGCCCTACTCATGGATGTGTAATCTATCCATTCAAAAGTCTATATATTCTTCCTCCCCGGACCAATTTGCTTCTCTTTCCTTCTTACTCTATTGCTGACTTGCACTTAGACACTCCTGCAACTTTTGATAGCAACAACGGTCAGGCTGATAATATCCTGGTTCATCGAGCTATCGTCGATAGCGACTCTGATCACGACAGCGACGTTGAAACACAAGGAGAGGCTCCTGCAAATCCGTCTGCGAACCCACCTAACACCCAATTCCCTTTTCAGACCAATCATTACCCACATTTTCAGAGCTATCCACCAAGGATGGCAACTCAGACGTTCGGAGAGGGTTGGAACCCGCAGTTTGGTGTAGACCCAAATGCCAACTCCCGACGACCAGTCGGCCACGCCTTTGCCGGCGCACCCAACAATGGGAATTATATCATGAACCGTGGCCCGTTTGTTCAGCCAGCCAGCGGCACGGTTCCAGGACCTAATAACCAAGGTCCTGTTTATGTGATCCCACAGAATGGGTATCATCATCCTGTCCCCGTGTTTCCTGGCCAGGAGAATCGCCTGCCGAACCCCCACCCTGTCGTCAACATGGATGCACCATCGTTGAACATGACTAACTCGACCGGTGGCGTTGGTTGTGAGCCCGGCTACAACTACTTCTTCCCTCCCGAGCATACCAAGCTCCATGTCATCAAGTCGTCAACTGCGCCCTGGCGACTCGCGGAGGGCATGTCGATGCATTTCGGTGCATACCACGTCCCCGTCAACACCACTTTGGCCGAGCTGCTAGTAGGGTTCGGTGCCGTCAACCCATGCCCAAAAAAGAACAGGATCACCGAGGTGATTCAGGGAGGGAACGGCAAGTGGTACAGAAGTGTGACATTCTCGGGTGACAAGGAGACCGTAATGGCCCAGACGCTCAAAGATATGGGTTGGGACCGCACCAGAACTGGCCGGCCCGGAGAGAAGCCTGTCGTCTGGCTGTGGATTACGAAAGATTAGGTTTTTGTGCATGCGGGTTTGCTGCGACAAGGCGGCAAAGCAAATAGGAATCCTTGCGCATTGTTTTTTCGTCTAGTTTGATTTGATATCTCCGGGCCTCTGCGGGGTTACATTGCACGGACATCGTTAAATGTCTTTAGCCACGATACCCAGACAAGGGCGTAGGACTTTATTTAGTCTAGTTACTTGCCCATAATCGATTTTACGCCACAATATGTGTGTTGGTTTAGTCGTGTAGAATTTCCATTTCTGAATATGACATAAAAGGGCGCATAAACATGCACCGTCCAACTACGCCTTATCATATACATAGAATCTCTATACAATCCATCCAGCGCTGATACACAACTAGTAAGAGGAGGAAGGATCCAAATAATTCAAGAATGATATAGGAATCGAATGCAATCATGACACGATTAATAATGAACCGGGCTAAACGGCGTAATTATACCCCGTAGCTTATAAATACTATTAAATAGGACTAAAAACGCGGCGGCTAAGCGGCGAATTTGGATATTCAATAGGTACCGTGGCTTCACGGAAGTTGTATGAGCCTTGTTGTCACTATTTATCAGCTTTCTTTTTGTTGACATCGATGCCATTTATATAAGTGTGGAATCTAGCACTGCCGATGATGGAATTTCTAAACAATCTCGCAAGCTCAAGAACCACAGCATCAGTAACGAAGGCACGAAGTTCCTCATCAAAAATTCACCATGACATCCTTCTACGACTTGACGATCCCCGTCTTAACCAAGATCCTCCAGACTGAGGTGGAGCTGCTCAAAGAAGCCGAGAAATATGCCAAGGAGAACGGCAAATCCGTCGACGACCTTCTCAAAGCTCGACTGAGCCCGGACATGTTTCCGGCGTCGACACAGGTCTCGATCACGGCCATGTTCACCAACAAGATCCTCCAGATACTAGTTGGCAATAAATTCGAGTGGAATGTCCGGGAGCTCACGCTAGAAGAGTGCTATGCTCTGATCCAAGGTGCCCTTGCCGATCTGGCGGCTGTCAAGCCCGAGGACCTGAACGGCCGAGAAGCTGAGATCGTCGAGTTTCCCATCGGCAAGAAATTATGCAAAGCCACGGCCGCAGAATGGTACGTCAAGATTTCTTCAAACCTTCACTTCATCCCGCCCCTTAGGGCATCACTCTATTAGTGTCCTAATAAGAGCTTTCCCCTACGTATTATCCGTTTGAAGTCAAGTACTAATTTGTCGGCAGTATGTGAACAATCATATCTATCTTCCCACCCCTTCTTAAAACTTTTGACTCGTTGTCCTGTTACGATAGGTAATGAGCAATAGAGCTTAGGTCTAAAATGCTAACTCTTACTAGTTGTCCAACGACCCGTCGCATCTCAGATGTACTTCCACTTGAATATGCTGTACGCTAACCTGAGGAAGGAAGGCGTGCCGCTCGGCAAGCCGCTCTACCTGACGCACTTCATTGACGGCTGGACGTTGCATTAATAACACGAGTCCTATATCGCCAAAACACTTGCGCGGGGTTTATGTATGAGGTTGGCTTCGGAAAATGGAGAGGAAAAAAAAAGTTGTTGGCTTCGGTAGAGGGTATGGGTCATAGTTAGAGCTTCAAATGAGACTCTTTGTTGACATTCAATGAATAGATAGCACTGGAGAAATTCATCCTCGATTGAGAGATGAGCTAAAGGACTACGTTTACACTTGCGCGATGTTTGATACTAGGTAGTTTTCTGAAAACAACATCCGTAATGAACTAGATCCTGACAGATATTATTCCATAAGAGGGTGTGATGTGGATACTAGGTAGACAACATTAGAGCGCTTGTTTGACAGGTATGTTTTCTTCTAGGCTAAGGTACCCAGGTAAATAGAGGTGACCAATTACAGCGTTGATAGTGCCGTTTATATTTTTCACTAGATGAATCGTGAAGCCGATATGCTCAACTATGGCCATTTACTGGAGACACAAACAAAGACCCCAAGAAAGTATTAATTTTCCCGACTGATCGCCTCTTCCATAATAGCAGTAGTAGCCGAAGCACCGACCCGAGTAACACCTAACGACGCAACAGTCAAAATTTCGCTCAGAGTCCGGACCCCACCGGCGGCCTTGATCTGTACAGCTGGACCGACATGAGCCTTCATCAACTTGAGATGAGGTACCGTAGCACCCTTGTATGAATACATTCCATTAGGCTGCTTCACAAAGCCATAACCCGTCGACGTCTTGACGAAAGCGACTGAGATATCCGTGCAGATCTCGCACAGGCGGATGATATGCTCGTCTTCGAGATAGTCGTTTTCGAATATGACCTTCAGTTTCGCGCCGTGTTTCACAACAGCCTCGTTGATAGCCCGGATCTCATCCGTCACGTAATCCCAGTCGCCGCCGAGGACCTTGCCCACGTTGACGACCATGTCGATCTCGTGCGCCCCCGCTTTAACGGCCTCCTCGGCTTCGAGGACTTTGATGGCCGTGGTGCTGTTTCCGTGGGGAAAGCCAATGACGGCGCAGATAAGCACCCCTGAACCGTCGAGGACGGTCTTCGCTGCTGGGATACAGTATGGTTTAATGCAGGCGGCGGCGACTTTATACTTCTTGGCCACTTCGAGACCGGCGAGGATTTCTTGGTCGGTCATGGTTGGGTGTAATAAGGAATGGTCGATCAATTTGGCGATCTGTGATGAGGTCATACCCATATCTGCTGAAGTCGCCATCTTGAAGTCTGCCAAATTTCGTGGGGTAAAGCCGAGATAGGATAGTGTCTGCAGACTTGCTAGATTTCCGAGGGAGCGAGTTGGAAGTTGACGACTAGGGTGCTTAGGTAGGATGTGTAGAGGGTAGGTAGGCACTTGATTGACCTTATAGAGGACTCATAGACTAAAAGAAAGTCGAAGGATAGTATGTACCAAGGTAGATATATACAGTTGACAGGGGCGAATACAGATTCTAAGCCTTGAAATGAGGCGGGGCGGAGGTCGGAGTTGCCCTTGGGGGGTATTCGAACGACGAGGCCGAGTCCAGTTACTTAGGTAGGCGGAGATTGCAAAATTCTATTCTTTCTGCCGCCTTAAAACTTGAATGCACATGGTTTCTCATATGTAATACTCAGGTAATATAAGGACCTATTTTAGGGGTTCTCCTGTTGGGTGTGGTCCTAGGTTTCTATGTGGAGGGCACAAGTTAGCTACCACCGGTTGGAAGTATCGTATTCTACGAGGAGTATCGAAAATATATATGGATCTTAAATTAGAGACATGGAATAATATGGTCAGAAATATGCATGCATACGTACCTGATTCTATAGTCCTCGGTATCCCCGCATTGTAACGTGGGCTGGCTATGGCAAACCACTCACTTTCCCCTCGCTAATCGAATTCATAATTACCTAGACTCGCCTATGGTTATTAGGTGACTAAATAGGTACTTAGGTAGGTGGGTAGGTAACGAGATGAGTAATTATTATCCCCGTAGTTGCTGCCACTCAAACCAATTCGAAGAAGGGCCAAAGTCTAGATTTCCCTCGAGGACAGCATCTACGGCGCCTAGGTTGAAGGTTGGATCGAAATGACCGAATACATCTAGATCGGGAATGGCTTCAAGGATTGACACATCAGTACTCCCTTGAAGGGTATAATCAGCAATAGAATCACCGGGTCCCGACGACGCAATTTCTTGGTCTCCTCGCGATGTAGACTCAGCCTTCTTAGAGGTATCTGCTAGACCAGTTTCTTGCGTTATCGACGCGACGGCCTTGTCCATTTCCTGGAGAACCTGTTCGGCCATAGCGACCATGGCTTTTGCCGTCCAGAACGTATCATCTAGAGACTTTAAGAGCGATGTGTTTGCCATAAAGGCTTGCTTGCCCCTGCTTCTAAACATTGGAACGTTGCTGTGGCGCATCTTCCGGTACGAGACGCTAAGTGACAGGGAAACACCGTAAGGGATTATAGGTAGATATGACAGCTGTCCGAGAAATTCATGTCCGACGATAGACGTGATCCGATCGGCAGCTAGGGACCTACGACTATTCGTCGCGGGAGCTGGCAGAGCTGTCGAACGGTTCTCCGAAGGTGATTGGCTTGACAATATGGCAACCGAATGGTAAAATATTTCGAGCGAAGCTAAGAGAAAATGAATAAGCGTGTCCTCGATTACATGATCCGACGAATTCTCACTTACCTAAACATGAACTTGAGACTCGAGCTGCCCCAGCATCAAGAATCATCTGCTCGAAAATGGGCAGCTCGACGATGAATTCGTCCTCCTGCCGGTTACCGGGCCGGTACAGACCGATGACCTTGTCGAGTAGCCCGATGAGCATCAGAAATAGGCGGAAGGGGGGAGCCTGCGCCGTAATGCACTCATCCAAATTCCATCCAATATCCCGCTCATGAATCAAACAAGCCCGACCGTAAAAGGCGCTATTGATACGATCTAGCGCCCATACACAGCAGAATAGGGTGCGACTATCCTTGCTACTTCCATGGCTATCTTCGGAGGCCATCTGCAACCCTAACGTGTGCATTTGGTGAACCGCGCGGCTATTGAGGAGCGCAGGGACATCCGCTTCGTCAGGGGAACTAGGTTGCATGTACAATGACAAGGCCGATAAAATGCGAACGAGAAAGATTCGATCTGTGATTAGTCCAGCATCGATAATCGTCTGTATCGAGTTAGACAGCGAGTCACAGAAGTCATGTCGGGAAAGGAGTGGGCCCTCGGGATTTAAGCGAAGGTGGCGACTAGCCTCCGGGTCAGCGGCGGCCGCAAGACTAACGATCTGCTGCAGGACCTTCCCTTCTATCTCATCTTGGAGCGAAGTAGCTATCAGGCGGCTACCGAGGATAGGAAAAATGGGGTCTAGCTTCTCAAGATAGATCCGACGAAGGATGGCGTAATCCGACGGCGGGGGACAGCAAGCTATACAATGGCTCCACACATATGCCTTGAGCATATCTTGAACGGCCTGCCGCGACGGGGATGTTAGAATAAAGGGGTTGGTCGGCTTCGTCGAATCAGCTGCTCGAGGTTGCCATATTCCCAAGCCGCCTCTCACCGATACGTCGCGGTGCGAGCAAAGGCTTGTAGCTTCCATCAGGATAGCTTCAGGACTCAGGTCACCAATGAATCTAGAAGCATGCCCCTCCTGATTTTGAGAACTTGGTCGTTCTGGTCGTTCAGGAAGAGGCTCGGGCTCCGGGGGACTTGGGGAGCTTGGACGGTCAGTTGAGTTACGGGCCGTCACACCCTCGTCCCTGGTAGCTGAATTGAGAGAGTCGGCAGCATGATGTTCATCATGATTGTGGAAACATCTCTTCTTCCGTCGCCGACACCTAGCGCATGCCTGAGCAACCTGTTTCCTCTTCAGGGGCAAGCCCGTCGAATCGGATTCCACAAATCTAACCATGACCGAAATGTGCGGCGAAACTCCAGAAATGTCAACTCCGACGGCCTATCTTGAGTAACGTCAACTCACAACAGAAGAGGATTTGCGGTGACACATTCTCGAAAAAGAAAGTATTTAGGGAGGTGATAAAAACGAAGAATAACAATCGGCAAAATTAGGTATTGAGATGTTGTCGAGATATTACATGATGAATGTGCATAAAATACAGAGGATGACTCTTGCGAAGTCATCGATGAGTCGTACGGTCAGCAAACGGGGAGCATCTTGTGATTGTCCAAGTCTTCGTGTGGTGTGTATACCGAGGTAGGTCAGGTCTGCAGCTAAGCAAAGAGCACAGGCGGACTAGCCTAATACGGTATATCCGCTCGTCTTATTCGCGTCGGGATCATCATCTGAACAGGGCATCCCCACCTGGAAGATTGCTAAGATTGCTGATTACTCAGAAATGTAAACGGAAACTCCGAAACTAGGTACAAAGTCGAAAAAGCAAGTTCACAATTAGAGGAGAGACTGTTGTAAGTATACCTACCTACCTAAGTAACGGTTGAAGCAGATTTAAACTAGATAGGGAAACGAGATCTGCTGATGACAAAGAATACCTGACCATCTGTAGCCCATCTAATTAGGTATGATATCCATGCTAAAACCGTCATGCTAAATACCTTCAAGGCAGTTCCGCAGTCACATCAACATGTATGAAGATGCCAATCATGTCTTGACTTTTCATGTCGTGTACCTACTTATTATATGTCATTATTATATACCGAGGTAGGTAACACGGCTAGTTCCATCTTCTATTCTTCCTCTGTTCTCTACAGTTACAGTTGAATATCCTGATTTAAGTGTCTGTTATGTGATCGGTCTTTGCCCACGTTTCGTTCTCTCTCAAGATTGACAATAAAAAACGTCTTTCAATCTAGATCGATCGCGATGTCGGCGACACAGACACAGACACAGACACAAACTAAGAGAGAGGGGAACATTGCTGATTCCTTCGTATCGTTATCTGGCGGTGCAAGAGAACCTCTCCCCCGACGGTTTCTCGATCTCAAACAAATCCTAGTTCGAGGTCATGAGGACCGCGTAGTCGATAGCTGGAACAGGCTTCTAGCCGAGCTTAAGCGTGAGAACAAGAACATCATTGAAAAAGGACCTAGTATTATTCCTAGCCTCAAGTTCAAGGACTTAGACGCGGACCTCGCAAAGTTTCGCGATGAAATCAAGAAGAGAGGCGTTGCCGTCATCAGGGGGGTGCTTCCAGAAGACGAGGCCCGTTCGTACAAGGGCGAAATCGAGGAATATGTGAGGCAAAATCCTCATACAAATGGTAGCCTCATTAATTTATTAGAGTTGGTATAAATCGGTGGCTGACATCGAGAGCAGCATTTCCCCAGGATAATCCGCAGGTCTACGAACTATATTGGTCAGCGCCCCAGCTCCGCGCTAGGGCGCATCCGAACTTGCTACGAGCTCAGGCGGCGCTCATGAAGTTATGGCACATGTCAGACCCCGATAGTGCCATATCGACATCGCAGCCGTTGGCTTACGCAGACCGCCTTCGTATAAGACAACCCGGCGATGCCACATTTGCTCTAGGCCCCCATGTCGACGGAGGTAGCGTCGAAAGATGGGAATTGAACGGCTATGGTCTTGGTGGAGTATATGACAAGATATTCGACGGCGCGTGGGAAGACTTCGATCCATGGGATGCTAGTGCACGTGTCCCTGCCGTTATGGATAATTACAACGGGTTGGGCGCCGCCTCGATGTTCCGTATGTTTCAGGGTTGGCTCAGTATGAGCACCACTAATCCGTTCGAGGGGACCCTTATGGTGAATCCAGCGATGAAACTCTCGACAGCATACTTCCTACTCCGTCCTTTCTTCCAGCCAGTTAGAGATATCAATCAGGTCCCCCCTGGAGAATATCTCGCAGCGGAGAATTGGAAATTTACCGGCTCCGAAATGACGAGTGAGCTTCAGGGAGCGACTCCGGGGCATGGACAAGAGCTAGATACAATCCTTCATCCACACCTAGAGCTCGACAATACCATGGTACACGTGCCATCCATTAAGCCGGGCGACTACGTGGTATGGCACTGCGACAGTGAGTGAGACAGGTATCCCCTCAACCACGTGAAAACTGACGAGTCGATTAGCTATCCACGCCGTCGACAAGGTACACAAAGGTAATTCAGACTCGAGCGTGTTGTACATCCCAGTCTGTCCAGTAACGGAGTTGAACTCCAAGTACCTCGTCCGTCAGAGACAGGCGTTCTTGAACGGCACCCCCGGCCCGGACTTCCCCGGCGGTCGAGGCGAAGCCGACCACATCAACCGGCAGACCGAATCATCTCTTCGTTCATATGCTTCGGCTGAAGGGCTGCGTGCTTTTGGTTTCGAGAAGCTTGTCCCAGCTGAGACGGATACCAACGGAGCAAAGAATGTTATTTCGCTGGCGAATGAAATCCTAAGCTTCTAGGCTCTCGTCTTACATCAGCTGAGGAACCGAGCGACTCCTTTATTTACCAATCAGCTTCGAGATGTATAGGAGGCTCTGCGCGCTACTGCTGATGGCGATACTTATCCCTTAATGTAGAAGGTATGCAGACTGAGATATATGCCTATGTATGTAGACATTGCTACCACGTGTCTTGGCTAGCTGTCGTACAGTTATACACGCCCGGTGTCACCAGTGTCTTCAGTGTGAAATATGAAATATTTGAACAAGGA
This sequence comes from Annulohypoxylon truncatum, assembly GCF_022578515.1. NCBI lineage: Eukaryota > Fungi > Ascomycota > Sordariomycetes > Xylariales > Hypoxylaceae > Annulohypoxylon > Annulohypoxylon truncatum. The sequence continues at coordinate 421,229 of NW_025953811.1, forward strand.
TGATTCTTACGAGCGTGTCCCCGTGCCCATCACAGCTCACCCCGATTACTGTGTCGTTGTCAATTCGTTCGCTTAGGCTTCAAGTCCTGCGATCATGGATGCCTACTTACCTAGAAAACAACAAGTTGGTTCCAATTAGGTATAGAAGTGAATAGTACTAGATAATCACTTGGAGGTAAAAGGGGTGGGGGTTGGGAGAAGTCGAGAAGCATGTTGGCGCAAATCTCCACTGCCTAATCCATTTAGGGCCTTGGTAGTTGGTTGCCGACTATGTGATGGTGTGCTATACCGCTTTCATCACAATTGGTTTTGGGGTAGGTAGCCCATCTCCCCAGATTTCAAATGGCTTAAGTTCGAAGCAGAAGGTGTCATCGGGATGAAGAATTGGCCGCTCCATAATAACTGATGCCGATGACAGCTCCTATACACGTAACCGAATCTAGACTAGCGAAGGACAGTCTAAAAAAGCATCTTCTCAAAAAGCTTGATGATTGTAAGAGATTTAGATACATGTTCTATGAACCCCTGATCTCTAGCCACCGAAAGTGATAACGATGTCTTCGTAACCCGCGAGATTGGTTGAGCTGAAAACGCAGCTGGAGGATCACAACCCCGAAGACTTTGTGGGATGTGGCGAATGATTTATCTCAATCCCGTCACATTTTTCGAGACATAGTAATCGCCAAAACGGTGGTTATCCCGACCATAAGATGATCAGTCCAGTCCCGGATGTGCAATTGCCAATGGGGGGCAATTCTGCCAAGGTATCGCCCAACATAAACCGGCGCAGAGAACTAATACAAGAAGGTTACAGGGGTCGAGGCGACCGTATCTATCAAAGCCCTGCAACTTTTCCCATGTCGTTGCAGAAGCTCGCGCCGTTTTTGCATGATAGAGCACTTGCAGCTGATAGATAACAGGGCTGGCACCCGATGCTACCATCCTGCGGCAGTCTTAAAAGGTAGCCCGTCGGGCCACTTTTGGCAAGAAATGTCGTTCTAATTCAGCGCATTCGTGGTTCACGATTTCGGCGATGATTTGCCCATCATGACCGGCATTCCCCCAGCGAATCTTGCCCTTGACGGCGGCGACCCTCGAAAGTCGTCTTTGCAGGCGGAGAATGTGACAGCTGATGATGTCGTAGGACGGATTGAACATTCCAAAGACCGAGTAGTCAGCTTCGAGGAGTACATGTACTATGCCGCGATCACGCGTGCTGAGGAAGAAGAGGCCAATGCTCGGTTCATAGCCGCTCGTGGCCCGCGGACAATCAAGAACATAATTAAAGGGCGCTTCGTCAAAGGCCCGATAGAGCAGGCCGTGTCTACGCCTCAGACAGCAGAATCCCTCTCTGCTGGGGGAACTGAAGAGAAGGGCCATCATGACGGTACCCTCCAAACCACGGAGAAAACTAGCACCAACAACTACGGAGCTACGGAAGCCCAGCGGCACACTGCTGATCGGGCGTTGAGAACTGCTAGCTGGGGTACAATCTTTTACCTCATCACAACCGATATCTTGGGTCCGACAGGTGCTCCGTGAGTATCAATCCTATCTTGATGTGGAAAGGAGATCGTAACTGAGTCTCTTCTAGCTGGGCATTTGCACAATTAGGCTACGGCCCAGGCGTCGCGCTGTATACCGTCTTCGGTGCCATGTCATACTAGTGAGTTGAGACTTTGTCTTTTATCCGTCGTGTTTTATTATCCTGTCTAACGGGTGTGGCGCTTCAAGCTCGGGATGGATCCTCTGGAAGGTCTTCTGCGGGCTAGATTCGAACCAGTTTCCCATCAGGGGATACGGCGACTTCTTCTTCCGTATATTCGGCTCTGGCGCCCGCCACTTCGTTAATGTCGCACAGGCCCTTCAGCTGCTGCTCACCGTGTCGGTTCTCATTCTGAGCAACGGACAAAGCATCTCGCAGATCAGCCGCGGCTCGTCCGGAGACAGCATGGGAATCTGCTTCGTAGCATGCATGCTCATCTTTATGGCTGCCGGTTTTATTCTGGGGCAGATCAGAACTCTCCAACGGCTTGGTTGGCTTGCTAACGCCTCAGTTTGGATGACAGTTGCCCTTATATTAATGTGGTAAGTGGCCATACCATACCTACGGACGCCGGAGTCCTAGTAGATGCTGACTAAGGTTTCATAGTATGGTTTCTGTGAAATATGGCCCGAATTATGCGGCGGTAGAGACAAGCTTCGGCTTGGCTCCGGGTATGCCCATTCAGACGTTCGCCGGAACACCCCCGCCAGGACTAGCGACGGGCGGCGAGGGATTTATCGGTTCTCTGAACGGATTAAACGTAGCCGTGTATGCATACGGAGGGGCGTTGCTCTTTGCGGCTCTCCTGGCTGAGATGAGGTATCCATGTGTCCCGGATCGAGTAGACTGTCACTGACACTCTTACTAACATTGCTCAATTTCCAGGCACCCAATGGATTTCTGGAAAAGCTTGCTCGTCGCCGAGATATTCATCTATTCGATGTACATCTTCTTCGGCATCTTCGTGTATTCGTATCAAGGCCAATATACGTACAACCCGTCGGTCCAAGGCATTGCCGTCTACGGAATTCAGACAGCCGGAAACCTTTTGAGCTTAATCAGCAACCTCATCGCCGCAGTACTATACAGCAACATTGGCCTCAAGGTCGTGTATATTGAGGTATTTCACGAGCTCCTAAAGTTTCCAGACTTGACGACCAAGATGGGCAAAATCTGGTGGGCTGCGCTCATTCCGGTATACTGGGCAATCGCGTTCATCATAGCTGCGAGCGTACCGCAATTCTCGTATATCGTCGGTTTGGTGGGCGCGCTCTTCATTCTATCTTTCACTTACACATTTCCAGCCTGGCTTGCGGTTGGTTATTGGATTAGAAAGGAGGCGATAGTCGAGGCTGAAGAAAGATTCGACCCGGCGACCAATACGTATAGCTATGTGGACCACGGCTGGAAACGATGGAGACGTGGTTTTATGAAGAAACCATTCTTCAACTCATTCAACATTTTTTATTTTCTTGGCGCCTTGGTGACGTGCGCTCTTGGCTGCTATAGCAGCATCGAAAGCCTGCGCCAGGCGTTCGAGAGCAACATTGCCACAAGCCTTTCATGTACCCCTCCTCTTTGAGGTTATATACATTTAAAAGTAAAAATAGGCGGGTTCAATGTGGGATGAGGGGAAGAAAAGATGCGATATGCTCATGCCGCGTTCCTTAAAACATCCATATAGATAGCTTCAGAAATGTCAGACTTTTTAACCTCAAGCGGTAATAATTTGGGCGATATAGATTATGAACAAGTACGTACTTGTATTAGTCGATGAGGCAAACTCTTTATTCACCTCTTGGGACGATTGCCTGTTGAATCTGTCTTGGTCCCGCGGACCTGGTTCCGCAATTCATCTATGAAATGGGATAGAAACCCGTTCGATTGAGTAGGATCGCCTATCCATATTTGGTCAGGTCTATCAGTCCTTCTTTTGTATAACAACTACACGTACGCGTAGCTTCTCCCTCTCGTAGCGGGTCACTGGGATCTCGCCCGTGTTTGTAATCTTCAACTGTTCGGTGAATGCGCTGGACGCTTCGTTGGAAAGTACGGGATCGGACGATCTGGAAAATGAAGGACGCACATTAGAGGCAGGGATATTGATGATGTCGATTATAAAATGTTAGGGAGTATAAGTACCAATTGAACAACATAGTCCTGTCGACGAAAATTAGTATCGGTCGCTACCCGATGAAGCTATTCAGCTTACCTCCACGATGAAAAACCACCTGAGCATTTTGACACGGTCGATTGATAAAAAGCTGTGGATATGGTCTAGGTACCTAGTATAATCGAATACCTAGGATAGGTTGACACGGTGTATCCTACATCTAGGTACATATGTAGGTAGGTTGGTGACGATTGTTGTCGTTGTTCTTGTTAATATTCATTGTGTGTAATATCGAGTTGGAAGTGGCTAATGGCTTAGGTAATGGACGTCACTGCATGGCTCCATGGCTGCATGGAAGATTGGAAGGCTCAACGATAAGAACGGCAGACAGGTTTCTGATAGCATGGATCATGGCGGGATCTCTGACAAGGAATCCCACTTTCCGATATAGGCAGTTAATAGCTCCAACCTTATAATATAATTCGACACGCGGTACAACGCTTCTACCCGAGCCACGGGTACGACTGTACGACTTATTTTCCGACTCTAACATTCAGTTTATCAGGTTCCCATCTCCTTTCCTTTACCTGGGTAGGTAAACCTTCATTGGTGAAAAATAACTCAAGCTGTATGTCTTGACACGTCAGTGTAGCACAAACGATCTACAAGACTATACCGTATCATACAAAATGCTCCGTAGCGTGTAGCTGATTATATGTCAACCTTGGAGTCTTCGGAACAAGATCAACAGGAGCAACGAACTACTATATATGAGAACCAACATGTACGAGATACTTTATGTGGATTCCTCGAAGCAGTACCTTAGGTAGGTAATAGTCGATTAACATGGGGTTCTACCTGTCGGTACCCAATGGAATTCACGACCCGATATTGCTGGGAATTCGTATACAGCACAGCACGGTCGAAGTTATCTTATGTATAACTGTTTCGACATGCATATATATCGACAGCTTTCCTTTAACGTAGTATGTGCACCAGAGTAATCTCTGTATGCAAGAGCACTTGGGATTACCTATCTCCCATATAGCATTGATGAAAGTCCATGTACTCCGTAAGGGATTATAACGAATAACACATAACCAAGTCCTTCTATCCAACACACACATACACATGTATGCAAGGCATGGCTTACGTGCGGCTTGATGCTTCGTAATGAGTTGGACTGGAGAATTCATGATTATGATCAGGCATCTAGATCAGATCATGAGCACCAATGTTACGTGTCGGCTGCTGAGCCTTTAAATCTGTCGCACAGTTTAATGCATGTCAATACCCATCAATCGTAAAAAAGGGTTCGCGGGTTGATTTGGCATGGATGTATAGAGAATGAGCTAAATGGCAGGATAGCAAACATTGAACCCCGTGGATTTCGGATATGTGGGTAATATATTTGATGTACATACTGTAGGTATGCAGCTGGTATGGGTCGTTGCTATTATGGATCCTCCCGTTGGTGCCCTAGCAACGAGGAAACGAGTGCCCCTGGTTTTTTAACGCTAAGATACCAACCTAGACGGTGCGCCATTTGAGCTAAACCGCTAAAGCTTTAAAACAAAAATTTTATTTTTTATTTTTTTTTTATAATTTTTTATTATTATTAAATTTATATATTTAAACATGTATTATTTATTTTATATATATTTAATAATAATTTTATAATAATGTAATAATGAATTAATTAATAATAAATTAATAATAATTTAATAATAATTTAATAATAATTTAATTATAACTTAATAAAAATTTAATAATAATTTAATTATAGCTTAATAAAAATTTAATAATAATTTAATAATGGTTTAATAATAGTGTAATAATGATTTAACGATAATTATATAATATATTATAAAAAATTATAATATTTATATAAGGCCGTTTTGTTAGTAGTTAGTTTTTAATTGTAAATAAAGGAAAATTTATATATATATACCGCATTTTTTTAAAGGGATTAATTAAAGTTTTTTGCGTAATAATGTTGTTTTTTTTTAGCTTTTTAATTTTATTTTATAATAAAGATTTCCCCGAACATTAAATTAAGTACGGTTAAATAGTAAACTTTTTTTTTAAACTTAAAAGTTTAAGGTAATAAAGTGTTATTTAACCCGAATAATAAGCTTTGTAAGGATTTAATTATTAAGTAATATAAAAAGTGGTAATATATTTTTTTAATTAATATAAAATTATAGTTTTTATAAAATTAATAATTATATATTAGCGATAATATAAGCCTTTTAATTTTATAAATATTAAAGTTTTCATAATGATTTTTAAAAATATTTAATTAATTAAAAATAAGTTTTTATAAATGTTAATAAAAGTTAAAGGTTATTAAAAATATAATTATTAATTATAATAAAGTTATAATTTTATATTAATTAAATAAATAAAAAGGTTTTACTTTTTTATAAATAAGTAAAAAACTTTAAAAAATAATATTATTAATTATATTTAAAATTCCCATTTTAATAATTATTATATTATACTTTTATATTTACTTTACGCGTAACCATTTAAAACATTTATTAATATTTATATATATTTATTAATATATTATATTTTTAGGCAAGTAATAATTTAAAAATCCCTGCGTAATAATATTATTTAATATTTTTACTTTTTAATTTTATTTTATAATAATATTATAATAAATTAACTTTATTATTTATAATATTATAAAGTTATTTAACTTGTAATCTTTGTTTTTTAATGGTTGTTTAATTTAATTAATAAGTGATAGTTTTTATTTATAAGTTTTTTATCTTTATTATAATAAATATTATAAAAATGTTAAAAACTTTTAAATATTTCCGTATGTAATAAATGTTTAAGTTAGAAAAATAAAAAATATAATTATTAATTTTAATTAATAATATTATTACTTTTAAAGTTATTAACGCTTATTAATAATATTTTTTTAAAAAGATTAAAAATAAAACTAATAGTTTTATAATTAAGATTTAATTTATTTTTAAATATAAAATAAAATAAATAAAAAACTAAACTTTATATAATAATAAACCTTAACATTATAACTTAAAAAAATTAAAAATTAACCGTAAAAATTTATAATATTTTTATAATATTAATAAAATTAATCTTATTTATATTAATAACTTTTAACATTATATTTAATTATAAATAAAAAATATTTCCGTTTAAATAATATAAATAAATTTACTTATAAATAATTATTTTTTTATTTAATTAAAAATTACAAGGAAAAACTTTAAAACAATATTATAAATAATTATTTAAATAACTTTTTTTTTTTAATATTTATTCTTATAATAACACCTTTAAAAATTAAACCTACTTTATAATTATCACTTATAAAAAACCAGCCTATAATAATATTTTCTAAATCTACACGCACTTAAAAACTCCGAGGATATTAATCACCTTATTAAAAAGCCCCTTTTAATAAAAAGCTCATTAATAATCTTTTTATCGTTTTTTTTTAATTTTTTTTCTTTTTTGAAAGGATATAAAAAACTTATTTAACTTTAAAAAACAAAGGTTACATTTTAATCTTATACGTTTAATAATTTTATATTAATTTTTTTATATATTAAAATAATTTTTTAATTAATCTTTTAATTAATTTTTTAATTATTTCTTATAAATAAAATTAAATATAATTTTTAATATATATAATATACTTTTTAATTATATAACCACTTTTTAATTCTTTTTAATAAATTTTTAAAACTTATCCCCGTATTATTATATTAAATTTAATTATTAAGTTAATTTATTAAAAGTTTCTTTTATAAAAGTTAAATAATAATTAAAAATCTTATTAAAATTACTTAATTAATAACCTAAAAAAATTAAAAATTAACTTATATAAAGCCGCTTTATTAATAATTAACCTTTTAACTATAATTAAAAAAAAGTTTATATTTATATGTTTATTACATCCTTTAAAAAAAAATAATTAAAACTTTTCGCGCTATAACATTATTATTCTTTAATTTTTTAATTCCATTTTATAATATAATCGTTAAATTCATTATAAATTAATGTACTACCCTTTACCCGTAACTAAATTTATATAATTTTTAATTCTTAACTTAAATAATCTTATTAAAAATATTTTATTTAATTTATAAATAAAACTTTAATTAATTTTTAAAAAATTAAACCGGATAATATAAATTACATTTAATTTAAAATATTTTTTATAAAATTATTAAATAATAAATTAAATATAATTATATAACCGAAAGGTTCATATAATACGTAATTTTTAATAAAATATTTTAAACGTTTTATAATTAAAAAAAAGTTTTTTTTAATAATTTACATTAATTTAATATTTATATTATTAAAATTAAATTATTAAAAGTTTTATGTTATAATTAATTTTATTAATATATATATTATTTTTATAAAATTATAAAAATATAAAAACTTAAACTAGTTTAAACATATTAAGTAAATGTTTTAATAAGTATATGTTTATTAATAAAAATCATAGTTAATTAAAAATTATAAGCTTAAATAAAATTAAAATAAAAAATCATATAATAATTTTATATATATAAATTAATTAAAGTATAATTTAATAATGGAATTATTAATTTCCTATGTATAATACGTAATAATTTTTTAATTTAAATATAATATTTATAATAATTTTAAATGTAAATAATTGTTAATACGAATAAATTTTTATTTTAAAAAATAAAAAAAGAAATGGTTATAACTTAATTTAAATATAATTAAAACCGGGGATATAGATTTAATATTTTAATATAAAGTAATAATTATTTTTATTTAAATTTAATAACCTTAGCTTACTTTATGGTTTATGCTTTTAAATTGTTAAGCCGGAATTTAATTTTCCAATTAAATACTTAATAAAAAATAATAATTATACTTATTTAAAGATAATAACACTTAATTTATATATATTACGTAATAATACATTTATTTTCATAATAATTTTAAATTTTATTTAATATTTTAAGCCAAAGGGCTTGCAATAAATTAAAGAATAAAAATTTTAAAGCTTAAAATTAAATATAATAATATAAATGTGTTACATTATATTATATTATATTATATTAAGTAAAACTTAAGTTTTTTTATTGCCTTAACAACTTAATACGTAACAACTTTAAAAAAAAGCTACTATATTTATTTAAATTTAATAATCTTAATTACTAGGTTAATTACAAGCTTTTACGATAAAATGAGTGGAATAAACTTTGTTATAAAAATTTAAAGCAAACCTTTATTACAAAAACTTAAAAACTAAAAAAAAAAAAAACTAAAAATTATATATTATAACCTTAATTATCCTAATTAAAAAATATAATATAACCTTTAATTAATAATTTAACGGTTAAAATCCGTCATTACTTTTTAAAATATTTTATATAATTAATAAAATATATTAATTAATTTATTTATTAATATTAAAAATTAAATTCCCTTTATTAAAGTTAATATTATTAATATTATCATTTTACATAATTACATTCTTAATAATTATTAAGTTTTATATTTTCTAGAAAATTATTATATAATTAAAATAATATTATAAGAAAAACCCTTTTTAAAAATCCTTAAAATATTTATTTTTACTTTAATTAATAAAATTATTAATAATATTTTACCGCGTTATTAAATTTTTTATACGTAATAAGAAAACGGGTAACCATAAATTTTAATTATATTTAAATTTAATAATATGGTAAAAAGGTTTTGCAATTTAAATAATGAAGGTAATTTATTCTTTACGAAAAAATTAAAATCATTTAAAAATATTAAACTTAATTATAAAGTTTAAAAAAAAAAATCCACTTAATAATAATTAACCCCTAACCCTTTTATAATATCGTATTTTTTATTAAAGGATATCTTTTTTAATTTTAACTTTAAACTTTTTATTATATTTTCGTAATTAAAGTTTTTTATTTTAAATTAAAGGAATTTTATACCGCTTAATAATCCCGAAAAAGCCTTATTAAATTATAAGAATTTAACACTAAAATTTATATCTTTTAGTATTAAAATGTTGTTATATAATAATATTAAAAACGATAATATATTTAAAATAAATAATAATATTAAATTTAATAAAACGGGATCTTTAAAAACCTATTATAATTTAATTTCTTAACCTTTATTTCGAGTAATAAAACTTAAACATAATTGTATTTTTTTTTACGAAAAATTTCGTAACATATTAAATAATATTATAATAGTTTTTAATTTTGTTAAGTTTTCGTATAAATATCCTTTATTGTTATTAATGGAATTTAGTTATATACGGTTATTTACGTATAAAGGTTAAACTAAAAATTAAAAAAATGCGAATAGGGATAAATTAAGTTAAGAATGGAATGAAAAATTAAAGGATAAATAAAGTTAAGAAATGAATGTGGCTATGGAAAATAATAATAATAATGATAATAATAATAAAAATATAAATATAAATATAAATATAAATAAAGATAAAATGAAAATTACACTTACGGAGGATAATATTAAAAACACGTTTAAAGAAATATTATTAAAAACGGGTTTATATTTTACGTAAAATATAAAAGTTATTAATAACGTGTTTATTAACCGTTAAAATATTTTTTTTATAATAACCGAATTAATATTAAAATTTTTTATTTTAATGTTTAATATATTTTTTAAATATCCACGTATATTCCTATAAAATTATTTAATATTTAAGTTATTAATTATTTAAACTAACGATACGTTTAATTACCCTTTTTTTATATTTAAATATAAAAATTCCGGTTTTATTTTTATTAATTCTTTTTAAGTAGTTATAAATTAATATATAATAAAATGCGTTACTTATTCTAATATAACCTAAAAAATTAATAATTTAATAGTAAAATTATATTAATTACCTTTAATTATTACCGCTTTTAATATTATTATAAATAAATTTAAAACACGGTTTTATATATTATGGCGGGAAGATATAAAATTTAGTTATAAAATTATTATTTATTTAGTTGAAAGTTTTTTATTTTAGCGATAAGAAAAATATCTAAAATTATATATACATATCCTTAATATTTTTAAATAAATAATATATAAACGAAAGATATTATTAAATTATATTAAAAAGAAGTTTAAGGTAATAAAGAAAATAAAGTAAGCAAAGTAAACAAAATAAGCAAAGTAAATAAAGTAATTAAATTAAAACCTACCGTCTCACCGTCCTTTAATAATACGACGGAAGCCCGTTTCTTAAAACATTTTATTAAATAATTAAATATAAAAGTAAACTTAAAAAAATAAAAAAGCTAAAACTAAATAATAAAAAAAATATGTTAATAATAAATAAATTAACCATTTAATTTCTTATAATTATTAATTAGTAAATTTTTTTTTATTTAATTTAAAATAAAATTTCTTAAACTTAAAATAATTATTATTATATTTATATAATTAATATATTCATGATTAAATTTAATTAATTACTAAGTAATTTTTAAAAAATAAATATTTAAGATTATTTATTATAAGTTATATAAATATTTAAATAAGAAATCTATATATATATAAAAAGGATATATTATTTAAATTAATATTTTTACACTTAACTAAAACATGATATATCATAATCCTATTTTTATTAAACTTTTATTAAACTTTTATTAAATTATAATTAAATAATAACTTAACAATAACTTAACAACTATTATATAAATTATAATTAAACCGGGATTTAACTTTTAATAATTATTTTAAATATTTAAACGCTATATCATTTATAATATTTCGATTTTTATATAATTTATATACAAACTAATGTATTTTTAATGCCTTTAAATCAATTAAACATTTAAATTTAAACATTTTCTTTTCATTCTATGTTTTTTATTTTAACCATTTCTTTATATATTAACTTTATTTTTTAAATAATGTAATAAAACTTAATTTAACTTGAAAATTTTAAGTTATAAAATTTATTAATGAAATAATTAATATTTAAATGTACATGTTTTTAAAATAATAATTTTAAGTTAAATAAATATTATTTTTTTATGTAACTTATAAACTTTAATTTAATTTTAATATATGTAAATTAATTAATTTTTAAGTACTTATTTATAAATATTATAATTAAAATTAATTCATTACTTTTTCCAAGCATTTTTAAATCTTTTATTAAATTAAAGCTTTAATTATATATTATTCTATCCCTAGTTAAACCTTAATTAAACGGTGATTTAATTATTATTAAATTATCGTTAAACTGTTATTAAATTAAGGTTAAAATTAAAGTAAGGAATAATTTTCTTTTAATTTTAATAACGTTATGTAAGTGTAAAATTTAAGTTTATATAAATTTAATAGCCGTATTATAAAAATAAAACTTTATTTTTAAATTTTCCCTTTTATTTATATTTTTATTACCCCGCTCGTTCTTATTACTTTATTAAAACTTTTTTTATTCTATAATATATAAAAGCTTTACATTATAAATACTTATAATAATAATAATAATATATAATAAATTAATTTAATTATTTATAATTAAAAATATTAAATAATTAAAAGTATTAAGTTTATATGTTTAAGGTTATATTCTATACTTTAATAAACTTTTATATTTTAAAAATCATTTTTATTTTACCTTTATTATTAATTTTTTTATGTAGTAGTTAATTTTTTTTTATACCGCTGTAATTATTTTTGGAATTATTTAATTCCGCTTTAAAGAATTTTATTAAAAATTAATTTAAGTATTTTTTTTTTTTTAATATATTATTAAAGATATTTCTTTAGTTTTAAATACCGTTAAAGATATGGATATGCCGTATTATTAATATTTTAAAGTAAATTCCGTTTTAATTATTTATTATAAATTTATTATGTGTTAAATATTATAAAACTTTTAAAATTATAATTTTTTAATAATTTAAGTAATTAGCGTGTTAATTTTATAATATTAAGATTAACTTTTATATTTATACTTTAATTTTACATGTTAAGATTATTAAGATTTAGTTATAATTAATTAACATGGTTAAATATTATATATTTTTTTTTCGGTTAATATTTAATATAATGATTATTTTATTAATTTATAAATTCGGTAATATTTTATTAAATAAGGGGTATATAAATAATATATAAGGTAGTTTAATTTATAGTTTTATTTTTATTAAAATAATAAATAAAATCCAACCATTCGAAGTATTTTTATATTATATTAATAAACATTTAAAAATTTTTAATAATTTATATATATTATTTAATAATTTGTTATATTCCTTTTTAATTATTTCTATAATTACTCAATTTTTTAAGCCTTACTTATCCCTTAATAATAGGAATTATTAATTTTATAACCTTATTTATAAATTATTAACGGGCTATTATTCGTGTTAAGTTCGTATACTTTAAGTTATATAAAAATTGTTATTTTATGTTAAACTAGGGTTAAAAAAAGGGTTTTAATGTTATAATTATATTAAATAAACCAAGGGTAAATTCCTAAGGTTATAATAATATTAAAATATATATATATAATAATGTAAAGGAAAAAAATGTTTTTATAAATTTTATATTATAATAATTTATAAAAATATATATTAATAACATTATAAATTTTTATCTTAATAAAGTAAAGTTTTAAATAACCGTTTATACCTTACATATAATTCGGATTAAAAACTTTATACTTTTTTAATTTAATTAAAAATATATTAGTTTTTAAACATTATTATATAGTTTTTAAATAACATTAATAATATACAATCCAAATTATCTTTCTTATAAAAAGAAACTTAAAATTTTTATAAATAAGTAAATAAAGGTATTACTTCCTATAATCGCTTAAAACATTAAAATAACGTTAATACTTATTAAAAAAATTTTCTAATACCATTATTAAACGCTACCATTTATCCTCGTTAATAATTTTCCTTTTCATATTATTTTTAATTTAAATCTAAACTAAAATAATATATAATATGTAAATATTATGTAAGTATTTTAAGTTTATAAAAATCTTATAATTTTTATTATTTTAAATAAAAAAATAAAACTATATATATTTAACCATTTCAAATATATATGTGACATATTAATTATAAGCTAATTTTTATTACTTAAATTAACATTTTAATGAACGTTATAATATTTAAATATTTAACTTTTTATCTTATAAATATACTATAATTTATTTGTACGTTAGGTTTATTTCGAAAAGTTTATATAAGTTATTTTATAAGTTATTAATGTTTATGCCGTTTTTTTAAACATTTTAAGCTTTAAAATTCCATTGAAATGTTTATTAATTAATATTTAATTTATACTCGATTTAAAAATTTTCAAGAATTTATTCCTAAATAACGTCTTTTTTTAAAAATTAATAAGTAATTTATTCCTTATATAAATCTAAATTAATACAACATCGTTTTATATTAAAAAAAAAAGGTAAATATTAAAACTTTTACTTAAAATCAAGGGATTTAATTAAAGCTTTTAATATAATTTATTAATTTTACATTATTATTATTATATAATATATCCTTAGTTTTTTAATATAAATAGCGTTTTTATTAAGTAATATTAAACGAACTTTTATTTAATTATATTTAATTAAATTAATTATTATAAATATATATTTAAATATTTCTTTTTTATATTTATTAACCTTATTATTAAATTTCTTAATAAATTTTAAAACATTTTATTAAGGTGTAATAATAAAATATATAATAAAAAAAAAAGATTTAAAGTTAAAAAATATAAATAAGTAAAACTTATAAAACTTTAAATTTAATAATATATATTATTATTTATTTAAATATAATTATAAATATTTTAAATATTTATTTTTATTTAATTTAATTTAAGTTATTATTAAGTTTAACTTAATTTAATAATAAATAATAATTTTAAAAAAGTAAGGCTACCGTATATTAAGGTAATAAAAAAGTTTGAATTTATTTAATATAATATAATATAATATAATATATTTGTATTATTACTTTTAATTTTTAAGTTTTTAAGTTTTTATTTCTCGGTTTATTATAAAGCTTTTCCAGCCTTAATATGCCATTTTAATTTTAAGTATAAAAGTAAAAATTAAAAGCTAAAAATAAATATATAAATCGTAAAACACGCTAAAAAAACCATTAACCTTAAATAAATATAATTATTATTTTTAATTTAGGATATTAATTCCCTACGCTTAAGATTTTTTTTTTTTTAAAATAATAAAATGTTTAAATTTACTTAATATATTTTTTATAAATTATAATTTATCTTCCTAAAACTCGTCGTAAAAACCATTCAACCTAGCATATAATTATTTTATAGCTTAAAACTTTAAATAAAACATTATTAATTAATTATTTCCTAATAATTTTTTAATATAATAATATAACTTTAAAATTTAAATCGATTTACGTAATTTAAATTAACATTAATATTATAATAATTAATTATATTTCACACCTTTAAGTATCGAAACTTATTTAATAATACTTAATCTTACATTAAAAACCGCTATTAACAATATTTTTATAATAATTATATTCCCCTTAAAACATTTAAATAATTTAAATAAATTATTTATTTTTATCTTCATTAATATTATTAAATTTTATTATTTAAATTTATAATTAAAATTATTACTTATTAAAATAATGGGTAATAATAAATGTTTTTTACTGTTTAACTCGTTTTTTCCCCGGAAAAGATTTTTTTTAAATATAAAACATATTAAACGTTTAAATAAATAAGCCAAATTAATTATTACTAACATATTTAAAAATTTTTAAATTATTTTTATATTTATATTTTAATAAATCGAAATTTTTAAAAGTTTGAATAAAGATTTAAAAAATTATGCTTAATATATAAGTTTAATATTATTTCGGGAATAGTTAACAAGTGAATATTTTAAAAACCAATTGTATAGAATAAATAATTTTTAAGAAAAATTTAAGTAAATATTTTAAAGATTTTTTAACGCTATAAAAATTTTAAAAACTTTATTTTTTTTAATTAATGTAGTTAATAATATTCACGATAATTTTGTTTGTTTAGGTTTACCATTTAATTTTTGGTGTAATAAAGTTGTGGAATTTTATCATAAAATTATAATCCCGGAATATTTAAGGTGGTTTATTTTTATTATTAAAAAATTTTAAATTTTTAAAAAAGATTATATTAAATATTTTTATTATTTACTTGTTATAGTTAGGTATAAATTTTTTAGATACTTATGTTATAAAACCAAATCTAATAATTTAAAGGAAGTATATAAATATACGGAAATTATTTTTTAATTTAAAGTTTTTTATTATTATGTTAGGTATAACATTAGGTTTATTTCCGAATAAGCCGCAGAAGATTTTATATTTAAGGATTAAGATTTTTTATTAATAACGGATTAATAAACGGCTTGTTATAAATTTTAAATTTATTTTAATATAAATTAATTTATTAAGTTTAAAAGTGTATTTAATTATTTAATTTTATTTTTATTATTAATTTTTTAATTTTATTATTTAACTATATATATAAGTTATTTTTTTAAGATTTAAACTTTTATAATAAGTAGTAATGAAATAAAAGTATATTGAAATGAAATAAATTATAATATATTTTTTTTTTTTTTTTTTTTTTTTATAAATTTAATAATGAACTTATGTTATAATATAAACTTGACGGGTATAAAAATAATAATATTATCGCTTAAGGAGTTTTTAATTACTTAGGTATTTTTGCGTTATTATTTTAATTACCGATAAATATTATAAGGGTTAAATTCCGAATATTAATTTCCAAAGATTAAATTTAGGATTAAATAAAATGGTAAATATATTTCGGTTTATTATATTATATAAAATAAATCACATCCCGTATAACGCCGGGTTAACTTATATATTTCTTAAAAAAAAATCGAAAAAAAGTTAAACGTAAAAAATACGTAAGTTTTAAATGTAAAATTATATTTATTATTAATAATTTTATATAATATTTACATATAAAAAAAATAATATAATATTTTATATATAATAAATAATTAATTATAAAAGCCACTTATTTTTTTATTTTTTAATAATAATATATTATTTTATAGCTTATTTATTTTATTTATTAAATAAGAAAACATTTAGTTAATTTAGTTATTTAAAAAGGGACGGCGCGGCGGTAAGGTAAAATAAAATTATTATTTAATTTAATAAAAAAATAATAATAAATGACGATTTACGTAAGTAAGTAAGTAGATATGGTAAACGAAAATAAAGGATTAGAAAAGATTGTGTTAATTTTATATTAATTTAATTATTATTTTAAGTAATTAATTATATAATAAATTCCCATGTTTTAATATTAATAATTAAAGTTTTTTTTATTATTTTTATTATTATTTTATATTATTTTAAGTTTTTTTTCCATTTTTTTATTTATATTTATAATAATGTTAAAGCGTAAAGATTAATATTTAATGGATTTTGTTTAAGTAATTCTTAAGTAATGTTTAAAGAAACTTGGTATTAATTATTAATATATTTATAAGATTAGTTTTAAGGGGTATCACGATTAATGTTATTTTTGTAAATTTTTATTTTATAAATTTATTTTTATGTAAATAGGTAAAAGCTTGGGTAAAAGTTAAGGTTTATAACTTATTTTTAATTAATATTTTTTTAATATTGATAATATTATAATTTACATTATAAGGCTTAAGTAAGTAAATGTTGAAAAACATTAAAAACTTATTAATTTTTTAAGTGGAAAAAAAGTTATAATTAAGGGAACGTGGTAGCGTATAAGGTTAAATAATTTAAAAAGTAATATTTATTATTATAACCTGGATTCGTTTTAAAAGAATAAAAACCTTATTAAATATAATAAAAATATTAATTATAAAACTTTAAATGGATTTAATATAATTAAGAAAAAGTATAGAAAAAAGAAATCTTTATTAATTTTAATAATGAACCGAATAAAATATGATATTTCGATTTAATTTTTAACATTTATTTATTAATATTTTATTAATAATTTTAATAATTTAAAGATATTTATATTAATTATTTTAAAAAGATAACGTATGTTATAAGGATTTTTTTTAAGATAAAATTAATATATATAAATAATTAATCGGATTAATATTTTAATTAAATAAAATTATAAGTTTAGAAATATATTTTTTTAAGAATTTTTTATAAAACATATATTATTTTGTTTTGTATTTATTATATAAGAATTTTTTAAAAATAAAAAAATACGATTTATATAATGTATTTAAGTAAAGATATTTAATACGAAAGTTAATATAATAAAACTTATAAATTACGATATTATAATATTGTTTATTATTATTAATTTTAATATTATATTATAGAATTTAAATAATAATTATATTAAGAATTATTTATATAATACTTATATATTAATTTTTATAAAAAAAATACCATTATTAAATTTCTTTAAAAAATAAGTATTATTTTTATTAAGTTAATTTTTATTTTTACTATCCACGTTAATATTTTAATAGAAGACTTGCGATAAGCCGCGGAAAGGTTCCTTTAATTTAAGATCCTTATTATAAGGTTTATAAAAAAAAGAATTAGCGGTAAGTTAATTTTTTTTTATATTAAATTTTATTTAAATATGGTTAATATATAAGTTATAGTTTAATAGGATAATGGTAAAGTAAAAATTATAAACCTTAACATTATAAAGTTTATAAAAAAAAAAATTAGCGGTAAATTAATTCATTTATATAATATATTTTATTTAATTATACGTTAATAAATAGTAGTTTGACGGTATAATAATAAAGTTAAAATCGTGCGAGTTAAAATAATTGAATGTTATAATAATAATTAATTTAATTTTTTTATTTAATTTATTTAATAAGTTTTTTAGCGTAAAAAAAATTTTTAAAAAGCGGTTAATTTTATTAAAAGTAAAAAGAAATAAGATTAATTAAGGATTAATCGAATAAAACCATGTTAAAACGAAGAATTAAATATTTAATAATAAGCTTTCCATGGTATAAAATGTTAAAGATAAAATCTTAGTTAATTTTAAGCTTTAAACTTTAAAAAAGATTAGCATTTAAAAGCGAAGGGTTAATTAATTTTTAAAGGATTTTTTTAAAAATAATATATTAATAACTTGTTTAAACTTTTAAAAGAATAAACGGTTAAATGTTAATAAGGAATATAATAATAATAATATATAAAAGGTTTAAAATTTAATTAATGTAATAAAACTTAACTTAAGGGTATGTTATTTAAGTTTATTAAAAAGTTATTTAAATAATATTTTAAAATAATAAAATGAATTTATAATTATATAAAAAAGTTTATAAGTTTAATTTATATTTAAAGATTTTTAATAACTTTTTTATAGTTTATAATTTTTAATTAAATATTTTATATTATATATTAATTTATTAATTTAATTAATTATAAATATTAATTTATATTTAATTTATTTTTTAATAAATTTAATATTTTATTACTTAACGATAAATAATATTAAAATATATTCCTTATATATTAATATTTAAATAAAATTAATAATTATATTTATATTAATAAATAATAATTTAATAATAATTTAATAATAGTTTAAAAATAATTTAATAATAATTTAATAATAATTAAATGATAATTAAATAATAATTAAGTAATAATTAAAATAAATAATTTTTAATATGTTATAATTAAGAAAGTAATTTTAAATATTAAAATATAAAATTAAATTTTAAACGAAATATATATATATATATTTATATATTTTATAATCGCTTTAAAAATAATTAAAATAATTATAAATTATAACTAACCCTATATAACTTTAAATAAAACTTAATATATTTTAAGTTATTATATATATTAATATATTTTATAATTTTTATTTTAATTTTAAAAAATATTAATTAATTTTTAAATTAATAATATATTTAATTTTATAAAAGTTATGTATTATATATATGTTATTATAAAATATATTTTAAATGAATATGTTTATTATTTATAATATTATATAAAGCCCGTGGATTAGTAATATAAAATATTTTATTTATTATTTATAATATTTTAATTAAATTTTTTATATTTATTATTAAATATATTATATTAAAATAGACATTAATAAACATTATTAATATTAGTTTTAACGGAATTATTTTCATTAATAAGATTTAAAATTAAGGTAGATAAGTTTAATATTAAAGATGATTTATTTAGGAAGCATAAGTTTTTATTACGAAAAGATAGGGAATTGTAGTATATATTCATCGAAACGTTTAAAAATACCTTAGTAATCGTAAATAATTATGCGTAAGATTATTTGAAATCTTGTTAATGTCGCTATAATTATTGTTATTATTGTAACTATAAAAATTAAAAATATTATTGTTTATTATAAGATTAAAAAAATTTATTAAAGATATATTGAAATTATTTTCCTTATTAATAATATAAGCGCGTTTCTTTTTTATTACTTGGGTTATTTAGGAAGTAGCGCATTTTTTTTTTATTATTTAAGTTATTTAAGAAGTAGTAATATTTAAATTCCGAAATTTAAGTATATTTTTCGTTTTTATATTAATAATATTATTATATATATTATTATTATTATTAATTTATTATGTAAAGCGAAATTTATATTTGATTTTTATATTATTAAAAAGTTATATAGTTATAATTAAGTAAATAAATTAAATAAAACGCGTAAAAAATTTACGAGGAATTTTATTAAACGAATATAATGATTGTTAATGTTAATATATTAAAAATGTTAATTAATTTAGTTAGAAGCTTTAATTAATATAAACGTATAAATAATTAATTAATAAATATTACGAAAATTGGTAATAAGTATTAAAAAAAGAATAAAGCAATTTCGATTAAAAAATTAATAAATATTTATTTAAAGGGGAGTTAAATTATAATAAACATTTAAACCTTGGTTTTATTTAAGTGTAAAAGGGTTAAGTTAATTTTATATGTGGTTTTTAATAAATTAATTAACTTCGTGTTAAAGAATAATATAAGTTAGATTAAAATTAATTAAAATTTTAATGACCCGATATAACTTATTATAATAATTAAAAGTTTAGGGTAAGCTTTAATAACTTAATAAAAGTAAGAAAATTAATTTAATATTATAGTTATTATTATTATTATTATTTTATTTTATTTTATTAATTTTAATGTTATTAAAATAATTAAGTTTAAATTTACCGTTTCGGTTAAGTTTTTATTACTTAAGTAATAAAAATAATAACAATTAATAAAAATAAAGTTATTAAAAAAAATAATAATAAATTAAATATTATTAATTTTTTTTTTTATTTATATTTTAATTATTATTTTTTATAATATAATAAATATTAATATAATATAAGATAATAAACTTTATTATTATTTAAATAAATTATATTTATTATTAAATTAATTAAGTTAATTTTTTTATACCACGGATTATATATAGGAATATAATTAAAAAGCCGACGCGTAACTTTACTTTCGAAAAGTTTAATACGTGGATTTTTTATAATAATAAAATTTAAAAAATTATTAATATTTTTTAAAATAAATAGTTTATAAATAAAATTTTAAAAATATATTTATTTAAGTAAAAATGAATAAAATTTTTTTATAGGGAAAATAAGTTATAGTTAATTATAAATTATATTAATATAAGTAATATTAAATTTATTATATATAGTTAATATATTAAAGATCCGGATTTAAATAGTATATTATTTATTATATAAATTTATATATAAACTTAAATATAATTCCCGCTAAGGCTTTAAAAATTTAACATTTGATATAATTATTTTTCGATTAAATTATTTTTAATTTAAATAAAATTTATATTTTAAGTAAATTAAATGAAAGTTTTATTTAAATATTTAATTACATGTTTTGCATGTGTGGTTTAAGAAAATTAGTTTAGTTTAAAGTTAAAATTAATATTAAAATAATAATTTTAAAAATTTTAATAAAGTTATTATAATTAAAATAAAGGTTTAAATTTAATTATAAATAATTTAATTAAATTAAGGCTTTTTAAGGTGTAATTTTATTTATTTAATTAAACTTTAAATGTGATTTTAAATGATATGTTTTATAAAGCTTTTAAAACCGTATTAATTAAGAAAGAATTAATTAAAATTAAATAGTTTTTAAAATAAACGATAGAAAAATTAAGGTTTTAAGAGTATTTAAATTTATATTTAAATTTATATAATATTATATATATTATTTAAATCGTAGTTTTTAGTTATAACTAAATATAGTAAATTTAACACGGGCTATATAGTAAATTTAATATTATTTTAAGTTTAATATTAATAATTAAAAAATTTTTTATTATTAAAATTATAAGGTTATAAAAAATTAAAGCATGATAATAATATTAAATTTATACCTTTATAAAAACATTTAATTACATTTTATATATTAATATATATTAATAATAATAAGGGTAAATTTATACGGTTATAATTTTAATTAAATTTAATTTATATTAAACTTTAATTATTAAAATATATAACTACTATTTTAAAGTTTTTAAATTAATAATATATTATTTATTATATAAATTTATAAATAAATATAAGTATATTTTTAATTAACTTTATATATTAAATTTTAATATCTTAACCTTTAAATAAGCGTTTTATTT
Source organism: Annulohypoxylon truncatum (assembly GCF_022578515.1). Classification (NCBI taxonomy): domain Eukaryota; kingdom Fungi; phylum Ascomycota; class Sordariomycetes; order Xylariales; family Hypoxylaceae; genus Annulohypoxylon; species Annulohypoxylon truncatum. Next base: position 443,578 of record NW_025953811.1, read on the forward strand.
TAATAAATTACCTTTAAATTAAAAATATTTTATTTTAATTAAATTATAATTTAAAGGTTTAAAACCCTTGTAGTTATAATTTTTTAAATGTAAGTTTATAAGTGTTAATTTAATTAAAAGTTAAATGTTTATCGGTGCGGGGTTTTTAAGATTTTAAGGATTTTAATATTAATATATTATAATTTAATTAAAAAATTAAATTTAAACTTAAATAACGTTATTAAACCTAAAGTTTAAATAATGGAATATATTTTATATAATAAGTATTTAAATGCGATTTTAAATTATATGTTTTATAAAGATTGGTAATATATTTTAGATAAAAAATAATTAATTAAATATAGGGGAAGGTTTGATATAAGTAATTATGGAGTTTAGGTTTAAGAAATACTTTAAATTATACGTAGATTTATATAGTAATATATGTATTATTCGAACCGTAATTTTTCTTTATAGTTTATAAATAAAGTAGATTTAGCACGGATTATATAATAAATTTAACGTTATTTTTTTTATTAATTTATATAGGTAATTTATAAATGAATTTTTTAATTTTAAATTAATAATATTTTTACACGATATTAATTTAAATTAAATTAAGTAAAAGTAAATGTTTAATAATTAAAAAAGGGAAAATTTTTATAAAAGTTTAATTATTAGTAAGTTTTTATTATATGTATTATTTAATTATTATTTAATTATTATTTAATAATGAATATAAAGGTTTTTAAGTTAATAATAATATTTATAATAAAAATAAACTTAGTGTAATTAAAGGTATGAAATAACGGTTTATTTTAATATGTTTAATTTATAGTTAAGTATTGTTAAATTAATATTAATTTAATATTTAGATTTTATTATTATTTAAAACGTTTAAAATCCGTATTTAAAGTTTAATTATTTTCACGGTATATTAAAATAAATAAAATAATGTTATTAAATTATTACTTATAATAAATAAGTTTAATTTTTAATTAAAACGTTATTAGTTAAATTTTAGAAGGTATTTATTTAACCTTAATATTAAGTTATTGTTAAATTAATATTAATCGTTTTATTAAAATATTAAATGCGTGTTAAAAGCGGTTGGAACATTTAAGGTATTACCGTTAAATAAAATGTGCGTAAAAATGTTTACAAATTTATAATTATATTAATATTAACGCGTTATAATTAATAGGCGTTCCGAATAATTTTATTTTTATTTTTAAATATAACAAAAAAATATAAGCTTAGTTAAAGTTAATATTATATTAAATAATAATTAATTTTAAATAAATATATAATGAAAATAATTTTTAATTTTAATTTAATATATGGTTAAAAGTTTAATAAAAATAATAATATAAATTTAATATAAGTTAAATTATAATGTTTTTTTAATAATTTTAATTTTAGTAATATTAATGTAATTTTTACGTTAATATAGGTTTATTTAATATATTTAATAATAATGGATTATATATTAAGTTAAGGTTAATATATAAAATAATTTAATTAAATTTAGTTATATTTATTTTATTTTTAAAAATTATTATAAATAATTAATATATTTATTATTAAATTATTATTAAATAAAATTAAACTTAAATTAATATAATTTTATAATGTTTTACGTAAATTCGTTTTAATTTAAAATTAACGAAATACATTATTTATAAACGAATTAAAATAAATTATTCCGAAACTTTAATTTAAAATATTTAATTAATATTATTTAATTATGGTTTATGTAACTATAAAGTTAAAAATATTAATTATATTATTAATAAATTAAAAAATATTATATAAATTAAATTAATAATTAAAGTTTAATTATTTTAATTAATAATTTAAATTATAATAATAAAAAATTTACGTTATATTAAGAAATATAATTTTATTACTTAATAAATAAAATATTTATTAAATGGTTTATTTAATTTATATTTTATTATAAAAAGTGAAAGTGTATTTTAAAATAAAATAAAGGAAATGTTATTATTTTTATATTATTTTAATATTATAAAGTTAAAAAATTTTATTAATAATGAAAATTTTAATGTTAAAGAAAACGAATAAGAAGGTAATAGTTTTTTTGCGTTTATTTTAAATGATTTGTTATTTAATATAGGGGTATTAAATTTAAATGTATCCTAATTAACGTTAAATTTTAACGAAATATTAATTAATGCCCTTTTATTTTTACGTTATTTTATTTTTTTATTTATACCCGCTATAATTAAGCCCGTATCGAAAAAAAATAAAGAAACTTAAGTTATAAATAATAAGTTTAATAAAATTATTTTAAATTTATCGGGTATAAAAAAAGGAAATAGTTAAAAAATTAAATTTTAAAATTAAAATAATACGCTAAATTAATTTAATTTACCGGATTAACTTAATGTTAATATATAAGTTAAAAGAAATAATAATAAAAATAAAGTTATATTAAATAATATAAAAGGTTTTTTAATTTCGAAAGGTTAATAAAATATGCCGAAAAAAAGCTTAATTAAAATATAATTTAAAATAATATAATAATAAATTAATTTAAAAAAATTATTTACCCTTATTATATTTCGTTATAAATTATAAAAATGTAATTAATCTTAAAAAAAATAAGATTTTAATCGGTTTAATTTATATAATATTAACCGAATAAAGTTATTATTTTAAAATTTAATATAATTATTATAAAATATTAAGTTAAATTTATATTATATAATAATTAATTATTAATTTATTTTTCATTAATTATTTCGGTTATATAAACTTTTTAAATCGCACTTTATAAATTAAATTCTTTTTATATAATAAAGAAAATAATAAATAATAATTAAGTAATAATTAAATAATAATTAAATAATAGTTAAGTAATGGTTAAATAATAGTTAAATAATAATTAAATAATGGTTAAATAATAATTAAATAATAATTAAGCGATAATTAAATAATAATTTTAAATTAATATTAAATAATTATTATTAAATTTAAAATTAACTATAGTTTAATTATTATTTAATTATTATTAACTTTATTTTATAAGAAATTTCTTTATAACCGTTACACTTTAACTTTTATTAATATTTTATAACGGCACTTTTAAAATTATTATTAATATAGTTAAAGTTTTTAAATTGAATTAAAAAAAAAGAAACGTTTTAAGGCTTTGATGGTTTAAGTCAAATGGCCTGCCGTCACCTACAAGGGACCGAGCGCATCTTCTAATGGATCCTGCATCTGAGCGTTAATCCAATTAATCGGGAGGAAAGGGAAAGGAAATGGGAAGGGAAGGGAAAAAAGAACATGTATCATTTTCTGAGTGAAAAAATCTATCTACATACAGTACCATCATACCTTATTTTCTCTCACCACATCACCACCAATTAGACGGGATATGCGGACAGGCATGATGATGAATTAATAGCGACAAACATTGGAACATTAAAACAAGCTTAGGACACTAACAACCCCTCCAAGCTGCTAAGCACAAGCTTAAAAGGCTACTTATCAATATCTTAAGATTTTTAGCCTTATTAATTCAACCAGGTTGTTGCTACCCTGTCCGAATGAAGAGGCATTAGCAGCAGCAGCAGCAACAGCAACAGCAGCAGCAGCGCATTGTTGTCGTTGCGGTTGCCAGTGCCAATTAATTCTTGTCAACGCCGTCAAAGAATTTACACTATTACATTGTAACACCCAACACCCGAATATCCCTTCCACCTTTCAATCTTTCGCCTTCACACAAATCTCAACAACCACATGAAAATTCGATCCTTGCCAAACACGAATCAACACATATGACATTGCTTCGCGTCGCTAACGTGTCGTCCTCACACATTCTGCTGACGACATCGGCTCGCAACAAATATAATACTACATATCCGCATTTTACCTACTCTTAGCTTGGTCCGATACATGATACTACCCGAGATTATATCCTACCTAGTTGGCTTCTAGTTGGCCGCCGACACAATGGCCGAAGACGATAATCGCATGGACCAGGGCTCTATCGAGGAGGCTGCACCGCATTCCGAAGTCGAGGTTGCTGCTCAGAATACTACCGTCGCAGACTCGGGCGCGGACTCGAGCGCGAGCGCAGGCTTAGGCACAGGCAATGAAACAGAAACAGAAATAGAAACAATCACGAACGCAGGCGCAAATACTCCCTTGCCCAAGAAAGAAAATATCCCTCCTATTCACCTTCGCACACCACCTGATGACAGTAGCTTTGTCGAAACTACACGCTTCGATAATGACGACAAGCATCTCGACTCTGTCACCGAAGAGCAGCAAGTTAGAGCTCACCTGGCTGAGAACCTCGAGTCAAGCTTTATACCTCCCATATCGCCAATCCAGGTCGGTAGTCCTGGTGCTGGCATTGACGATACTTACCTATTCGATAAGACTGCGAGGAAGCCTATAAGGAAACTCACACCGCCTCCGCCATCGTCACCGTCACCGTCCGAATCTACACTCAACCCACCACGTCCGCCTGAGGTGCAGACCCAACCAGATTCACATCCTGACCGCCATATCGATGCAGTACCTTCTGTGACTAGACCCAATTCAGATAACCCTACCACACCGATACATGAATCTTCTTCGCGACGTCAACCCGACGATTCCAACACCACCGAACTCGGCAACACCACTTCTTCTCTGGAGAATCTGTCTTCTCCTACCACCGCTGCCACCGCTCGCACCGTGTCCAGAGCGATATCCCGAGCTAGCAGAGTTGTCGACGAAGACCCGAAGAGTGAGCATGACGAATCGGCCTTGCCGCGCGAGAACCCAGCCCTTGATGTACCGTCAGAGGATTCCTCTGCTGATTCTTCCGCAATTCACCAAACGTCCGACCAAAACTCGAGCAAACTACCTACCGATGCTGCTGGACATACGCCGGGGAACCCTCTAAAGACTGGTAAGCGTCCCAAGTACCTTCGTAGTAGGAATGCGAGTCAGCGCTCTTCCACCTCTTCCTTCGCCTCCAACGAGGATGTCGACAGCGACGCCACCGTTGGCTTGGGTGCCGACTATGCCCTCCAATCCGGAGGAGCTCTGCCAGCATTTGGCATGTCGCGAAGTATCGGCCAGAGTCTATCTCGCTCTGTAAGTATCGGGAGCATGGCCTCTGGCTTCGATGAAGTTCCGGACCCCATCCGACCAGATGCTTTGGATCCCTTAGAAGAAGTTGAGAGTCCCATGCCTGACCGCCGCGCTGACCCCCTTGCGACTCCGAAGGCGAAAAGGAACTCTCTTATGGCACCTACCGATACTGTTATCGCCAGGCACGTCCGGAACGTTGAAGTGCCCGAGTCCCTGGCGAAGGAGTATAAGAATAAGGGTGGGCTGACAACACCGATGCGCGAGCCCTATAGGAAAGTGACCAACTACACGCCCGCGCCTAGTACTACTACGACCGGACGTAGCGGCAAGAATCTAACACTCAAGGAGCAATCCAGCACCATCGAGCGGCTGTCTAAGGAGAACTTTGATCTCAAGCTAAAGGTTATGTTCCTCTCTGACCGCCTAGACAAACTCTCTGAAGAAGGTATTAAGGAAATGATCTCGGAGAATGTTGAGCTAAGGACTTCCTTGGCAATTATTCAGCGGGATAACAAAGTCCTCAGGCGACGTGTTAAGGAGCTGGAGAAACAGCTTCGCGATCGTAACGAAGAAGACCGTCCCAGCACTGCTAGGAGCGGATACTCCTCGGATGGCGCGACGACCCCAGCATTCGATCCCGATGCCCAAGAACGGGAGGAAGAGTTGATATACCTGAGAGAGCGGGTGGAGGAATACGAAACCGAGATCGAGAAGCTCCGCAACGAGAACATGACTAACCAGGTGGAGAAGAGGAGGCTGGCAGAGACCGTTAAGACCATGGGAGACCGCGTCGGTGAGCGCGTTGGTGAGGGTCTTGGCCGCCAAGAGGAGGCTGATGTATGGAAAGACCTCCTCGAACAAGAAACAGCTCGTCGTGAACAATCCGACGACGAAAATCGAAAACTTCGAGACGAGATTTTCCGGATGAAGCAGGAAATTAATGGAACGGCTCCGCCGGGTGGCGGTATGCACCATACAACTAACATTTACAACATCACGCGAAAAGCTAGGCCATCGTCACCGTCGAGGTCACGACCTGTTTCTGGCCTCTCTGGAGAAATTGATCCTACTACCGTGTCCAGCCAGTCGGCAACTCTCGTCGAAGAACTCCGTCGGGAGAGTGAGCAACTACGTCATGAAAACGCCGAGTTGCGTAGAGAGGTCGGTGCGCAGACGTCTATGCTCACTTCGCGTAATCGCGAGAAAGAGAGACTGTACCAGGAGATTGAAGATCTCAAGTTGGCACAGCGTCGCGGAGGACCAGCACCTTCAACTATCGATAGTCTTCTTGATCGGTCAGCATCCCGCGCTGGTGGTCATGAGCGGTCGACTTCACGAGGCAGTGGTCGCACGCGACTTACCATGACTGTCGAAGAGGATCCCGACCGCGAGGAGTTAGAGAATAAGCTTGCTGAGCATCGTGACAAGATCAACGAGATAAAGTTTGAGAAGCAGGAACTTCAACGCGAATTACAGACGTGCATGCAGGAGCTAGACGCTAGCAGCGAGGCTAAAAGACAGCTTGAAGAACAGAATAGCCTTCTTGAAGAGGAGTACCAGAGATTAACGAATGACTTGATGCAAATCCAAGGAGAACGCGACGAGGTGCTACAGGAACATGCTGATCTAGAAAACGAATTCGATATTCTACGAAAGGAAGCCCAAGATGAGATCGATTCCTTGGAGGCTGAGAGTGACCAGAAGACCGACGAAATCCAACGGCTGCAGATTGAGCTACAAGATCGTTCCGAGAACTTTGACGCCCTCCAGGAAGAGATGCGACAGATGAGCGAGGCCCTTGTCCGGCTAGAGGACGAACAAGAGAAGAAGCTCAGGAGAATAGAGCAGCTCGAACAAGAGCTCTCCGAGTCAAATAAGGAATCCGAAGACCTTGAAGCTAAGCTTCTCGAATCGAATGATAAGGCCCAGCGACTTGGAGTTCAGCAAGAGTCCAGCCAGGGTGAGATCGCATTCCTGCGCGAGGAGCAAGAGGCGGACAAAATAAGAATTGGTGATCTCGAGGCTGCACTCGCCAATGCCGAGCAGACGATCAAAGAAGAGCGTGATCGAACTAAGGAGTTAGAACATCGCCTCGCCAATGAACGAAAACAACGCGAGATCGTGGCCACCCGCGAGAAGGAAGAAGTCCAGCATATCCTCAACGAGCTCAACCGCGAAGTCTCCACTTCTAAGGACGAGGCTAGGCGACTACGTAAGAACTTGACTAGTAGAGAAGTTGAGGCTACCGAGTGGAAAGAGAGACTCATGGAGCTAGAGAACAATCTGCGGGAGGCATTGGGAGACTTGAATGGAACCAGGTCTAGTCTACTCAAGGTACGTTGCCCCTCGAGAGATGAAGTGTAGCTTCTGGAAATATGTTGCTAACGATTGAATAGTCCATTGCTAAACTCCAGAGGGAGCTTGAGAATACTGTTCGCGAGCTTGATACTACTAAGAATTCCATGCTTGAGAAGGATCACATAATTAAGCAGCGCGATAGCCTTCTAGAGTCTCACGGCCTCGAATCGCGCAGACTAGCGGAGATGCTTGACAAGGAACGTCAAGCCCACCGTAACACAAAGAATCAGTTCGAGACATTCCAGCGTACGCATCAACATGTGTCGCGGACGGTCACAAGCCAAGATACGCGCATTCTAGAGCTCGAGACTAGCCGCGCCGCGGACAAGAAGAAGATCGCGCAGCTAGAGGCCTCTTTTAAGGAACAGCTCAACGAGCGCAATAACCTCTTGCTCGTTTTATGGACGCGTCTCTCGGCCTTATGCGGCACTGATTGGGCCCACGACAATAGCCTCATAAACGGGCGCGCCCTGCCTTCGCTAGAGTCCGTATCTACCATGCTACCCGGTTTCGCCAAGAACCTCATGGGCGCCGTTAAGACTATCGAGTCTATAGTAGGCAATTTCCAGTCACGTGTTAAATCGGTCGAGCGTGAGCTTTGGAAAGAATACCAGTCTCTTGAGAACAGCCTCGAAGCAAAGTCTAAGAAGCTCGAACGTCTTGAAACCATCGTCCGTACCGGTATCGCAGCCGGTAGTTTTGATGCGCATGCCAAAATTTCGCAACTAGAGACAGCTTACCGGGCTCTTAAGATCGAGAATGCTACTCTCCAGCGTGCCAACGACGCACGCACTCGTGGTTCCGGGTGGTCCGGCTCTAAGAAGGCTAGCAACAACGGTTCACACGAAGACCTTATCGAAGGGGGCAGCCCTGCGCCATCTGTCCCAACCGGACCGCACCGTCGAGACTCCAAGATCCCGCGTACTAAGACTGCCGGGTTGGAAGTGAATGAGAAGAGCAGGCCGGGCACCATGACTCGGAGCGCCTCTACTATGGGCGCTGTCGATTTGGAGCGGCTTGGCACTTCTAACGGCGAGAACAGCTCGGTGAAGAACGGACCGGATAATCCGTGGATGTTCAGACTACGAGAGCTTGAGCAAAAGCTCAAACAGGAAAGGGAAGCCAGACACATGGATCGAGCTGCGGCAAGGCAGCGAATACAGGATAGCGAGCGGCAAAACAACGAGCTCGCCGCCAAATTAGTACGTGCCGAGAGGAAGGGAAATGGGGAATAGTAGCTCGCTATACCAGCGAACTTTAACCCGCACGACACGAAGTGGGAATCATCACAGCTAATATCCAGTGCTGTAGGAAGAGGCATCGTTAAAAGGACACGGAGGCTTGTCGGATTTTACAGGACGTTAGGGCGTTCGATAACGAATATATCGTACCTTGTAGTTTATATTGACGCATGGGCGCGTGGCGTTCCTATGAAAAGCGCGTTTGAGTGGGAAATACGCATTCGTGGCGTTTTCTTCAGGTAGTTTTTACGGAGCATTTTTCTTTGTCCCTTTAGGAACCGAGGCGGATGGGAGGATGGATGGTAGTCAAAGTGTGTAACCTCGTTACTGTTTATTAAGGGTGGCCTAAAAAAAATGATCAATGATATTATTGCATGTCTATATCGACTGCCAACTTGTATACTTACCTACCTATGTGTAATCTCTATTTGGTGAATTGTGTCTGATAATGTAACTTATTATGCTTTATGCTATCAAACCCTCGATGTCATTGCCAACTATTTGAGAAAAGTATGATAGCAAAGTACTACTCGGAGAGTACATACCTACATATGCGGTGTTACTTGATCATAATAAGCCGTGTTTACCCATTCTGCCTTGCCACCATCGCCGATTTTAATGCTCCATGCCTGTAGGTAGGTAATCATGTTTCCGATCGAAAAGCAGGATGGACGGGCGTAACGACGAGATTGTTCCAATGCGGGCACGGAGAATCGCCAGCATTAAAACTGTTCTAGAGGAAGAAAATGGTCATACATGCTGTCGTCCCTTGACGAGGGTCTGAGGGATTGTAGATTTATATTGGGAGTTTTCGGCGGCGTTAGTTACCACAGAATATATCTACCTACTAGGTAGGTAAGTAGGTAGGTAGTTATAAAAGGTTATTAATCGATTCAAATGCGTTGGTAGTAGGTAGGTAATAGATTTCTCCTCTTCTATTGATTCTCATTAAGTCAAGCTTCCAGACTCCTAGGTACCTAGATTTTGGCCCCCAATCTGTGTACCATTGTGTGGGGAGAGATATACACACTGCCTGACCTCTAGGTCCTGCGAGTCCCTTGTAAGGCAACCAATTGACCCCGAATAGGTATAGACAGGTGGTGAGGTCGGTACGCGAACTACACCACATACATATAGGTATACATGCATGCAGCTGCGCCTCACTGGCACTTTGGTGCCTTGCTGCGGGAGGCCTATTGTCCCCCATCTTCCCCGACCCAAGATTCGGAAAGCGCAAAAGTTGACTCGCATTCAATCTGATCTGATCCCTTCGACTAGGGTGTGTGTGTGGTGAGAAAGCATCCTGCTGTTAGGAGATTTACTACCCAGCTTTCTTTCTAAGCCAGTCATCATATACTATATATCATATTTTTTTCATAGAAACCAACGTCATTTCAATCGCGGTTATTTTTCACTTGCTTTTTCCTTTTTAAGCGATGATCATTCAGTCAGTGCCGCAGTGGCACTCTGAATCATCACCTAGAATGAATGCCGATCGAAAACCGACGGCTGGCTTTGCGCCGGCGTCTGCTTCCACTTCCGGGCCCACGATGTCTTCCGCCCAGGCCGGGCAACCCGGCGCTCACGCCAGCGGAGCTTTCCAGTATGACAGTATGGATACGGCCAGCGGATGGAACGAAAACTTTAGCTTCGACGACCCGCCCTTGATCTATCCTATCGCGCGGCGGAATTCGTCGTGGATAGACGGCAGCAACGAGACTCTGTCCCTGGGCATGTATGGTACGAGCGACAAGTTGTCGGACCTAGAAATCGGCAACTTCTCGCACGTACCGATGCCCATAATCGGTCCTGACAACGGCAGCACTCTGACGTGCTCCCCTCCCTCGTCATATCAGGGCTCGGTTTGGTCTCCCACCCAAACAGATTTCACATCAGAACTCGCCGCCGCGGGAGTTCCCAGGTCAAATTTCCCCAGCCCCTTGCGGAACATGGCCAGCATATCGGTTAACGTAGAGGCCGCCGAGTACAAGTGCCCGAGGAAGAATTGCAGGTCGAAGTTCTCCAGGAAAGAGGACCTCGAACTCCACTCCCGCGTCGGGCACTCGCATATATGTCTCTGGGGAAACAATGGACCATGCGACAGTGCGGGATTCGCGACGAGAGAGGAGCTCAATTGGCACGTCAAGCGCGAGCACTTGCTGCTGTGTCCCGTCCCGGGTTGTACCGAGGGTACCTTCACGAACAAGGACTTTCTTGATTGCCATTTGAAAATTAGTCACAGCAGCGCGGCAGTTAGTGAGAATACCTCTACTCAGCCGATTAATCTTCTCGGAACAGCGGCTGGCGCTTCGGGAGAATCACCAACGAGCAGCCAGATGCAAGACTCTACCGCGACACCCAAGAAAGTTGAGGATAAGACGCTCAGAATGGAGATGTCTATTGGGACCTCGAAGAAACGCTATCGAGAACAGCTCAGAACGGTGCTTGAGAAGAGGATGAAACGGAGCAATGGTATGTATATGCTGACATGAATCCGATATAATGGCGGCTAACACTAGACCAAGGTGGCACGCCAAAAGCCGGTGAAAGTCCGGGATCCGCTGGAAGGCGTGCGTCTAAGCCCTTGGAGTCGGCAAGTTTTCCAATTATCTGGGAGCACAGCATCCTCCCGTTCCTCGTCGAGCTCATGCCGGAGTGGTGCGGTCCTGGCCACGTAATCAGCGTGATGCGCGGCCGGAAGCCCAATTCTCGGCGAGTTTGCATCATGACGAGACGACCCGTCTCGCGAGCCCGCAAAGTGGTCATCGCTTCGCACGTGCTGGACCTGCTCCCGGAAAGCTACCGCAACTTGATTACCTTCGTCTTCTCCGTCGGGAAAGTAGACCGGCTTGTGTGGTCTCGGGGTCTCAGCAAGGAGATGCCTGACGAGATCTGTGTTCCGCGAAATCCGTTTTGTTATATAAGTCCGTGCATGGGCGACAGCATTGGATCGACATCTGAGAACGGCGAAGAAATCACAGCAACACTAGGACCTTGCGTTACCATCGATGGCGGAAGTTTTTGGTTAGTCAATTTCCACCCGTTTATCGACGCAGGTAAAGGTCCGGTCTCCGTAGAGCAACCGTCTCCGGCGGACCGTGCAAGGTGTATAGCCGAGAGGCACGATAGTCTGACCAACGGCGATCTCGACTTCTGTATTGGGAACTTGACGGCAACGTCGGGCTTCGACTTGAAGACAACTCGAATATCTCACGATCCATATTGGGAAGAGTGCGATATGGACCCTCCACTAGTCGTCACGGACTGGGCGTTAGTATCTGCAAAAAATCAGCAAGCCAACATGTTGAGGAAGTTTCCTACCGCTAATCAGAGACGAGAAACTCCGGTAACATCAATAAGTACGGTTGTACCCGGCGCAACTGTATGCTCAACGGGACGTAGCTCGGGCTTCCAACGAGGCGAGGTCTGCGAGATACCTGCATACCTCGACGGTTGCGAGAATGGCACCGGTCGGGCATCTCGCGAGTGGTACATTGAAGAACCATCTCCTTACGACAACGATAACGGCTGGATTTCCGGTGGCATAGGGGTCGAAGGCGATAGTGGAGCCGCCATCATTGATTGCGAGACCAATTCCGTTGTCGGTCAGCTCTGGGGTCGGAATAAATACTACGGCCCAGGCCCAAGATACACTTACTTCACTCCTATCTTTGATATCTTCGATGACATCCAAGAGAAATGCTGTCAAGAACGTAGGCCTCAGTTGCCACAACACCGGAACGAGGCGGAAATGTGGTCAGTTTATCCGGTCTGTAAGCAGTGTTTCGATATTCGCGAGGGTAATAGTCGACGCAGCTCAAACGAATCGTTATTGTCAATGATCGGTATGCACGAAGGGAAAGCTGGAGAAATAGACAACGATCTTACATCCGTGTCAGAGTTAGCAACACCCAAAGACCAATCCCACTTAATCCGTCACATAGGACCTGACGTGGCGAGCCCATCATTCGGCGGAGTTGTGTCTCCAGCACCAATTCACTCTTTCTATAATAACACATACGCCCCATCTCCTGGCAATTCAGAGTTGAGAAGCCCCTACGCGCAGGCTCTGAATGACGAGGATCTATACGAAAAGCGCCCGAGCACGAATGAAGTTGCATTAGGTAAACGTCCAATCTTACCTACACCAATGGCGCGAAGCGGGAGCCAGCAGCAATTCAAGAAGCGAAGGGTAATGTAGTCGCAAAGTAAACGCCATGGATATCGATGCTACCCTTCCTGTCCTCTTTCGACAATGAATCTCTCTAGACCACGATATCTGATCACCCTGGAAATCCACCACGTGCCATCTTTTTTGCGCGTTGGTTTCGGCGGTTATGGTTGGCCCTAGATCCCTTGTTTGCTTCCTTGTGTCTTTGAGCATTCTTGGTTTCTGGTTCGCCTGACGGGCCGGAGACATTTCCTCCCCTTCCGCGGCCACCTCCTCTACCTCGTCCACGTCCACCTTGACCACCACGGCCGCGAGGCCCTCCTCTATTATTACCACTTTTGCCGTCGAATTCGGAATCTTCTGCCGCAGATTCTGCTGGGCTTGCACGCCAAGCAGTCGAGGCCAACGCAGGTTGGTCGCCACTAAATGCGCTATACTTCGCCTCCAACTGCCTCATCTGGTGTGGAGCTCTAGCCAACATCAGGGCCCATCCCTCAATAGCCTCATCAGTCATTCCCGTCTGCTGCTTTAGCTTGGATCTGGTTTGGCTCCGTCTTGTTGCCGCATCTCTATCAAAAACCTTCGAATCCGACTGGTAAGCTCTGAAAAGAGCCTCTTCATTCGCGTCCTTCATATCCTCTGCATTTGCATCGTCTACTACCAACCCGGCATCCGCGACATCATATGTGTCGTCCCTTTCGTCATCGTCAGCGTCGAACGCAGAAAGCGCGGAGAGAATAGCGGCCTTATTTGGAGCGGAGGATCGATCATTTAGGATATCATCAGCTGATTTTTCTGGGTTACGTTTTCCGAAGTGGAGGTTAGATAAATCCACTTCTAACTTGTCGAATTCGTCATCGTCAAATACGTTATGACGTATAGGAGCTTGTGGCGGTGTTGGCCGGGGAGCAATATCACGACTTTTCCTCCTGCTTCTCTCGGGAGACCTGTGAATGACTTAGTAAATATACTAGAGAATATAGTTAAGTGAACCAACAGCTCCTTAGTACGGTCTACAGTAGCCAGGTGAGGCGGAAGATCGTCCTCAAGCAGATGGGCAACAACCTGTTCGGTGTCGTCTCCGAATTCGTCTAATAGCTTAGAAATAAAGCCAGACCCCAGCTCCGGAAACAAGTCTTGTATCTGCGAGATCTGGCTCATACGATGCATCTTCATCTCTCCAGGTACATCATCGTCCTCCGTCATGATCCCCTTCCCTTTGTCAATCTTTCGCTTGACCAATTTTTTAGGTCTGATATTGCCACCTGGTTTTCGGAAGCCTTCCAACGCAGTAATGACCGACTTTCCTCGTGTTGTGTTTGAGCCAGAATCATCTAAGCGACGTTGTACCTGCTTGAGGATGGGAGTGATGGTGACCAATTCGGCTACCATAGAGTCATTCACGTTTAAAGGTCCAACTTTGTGACCTTCAGCTGCGGCTTTTAAAGAGTAGAGTTGGTCAATTAACATAGATAATTTAGGGGAATCCCCTTCGGTTAGTCCAACAAGACATAGGTAGGCTGTTGTCAATATAGCCTTTCTCAAAGGGGGGTTCATGATCTTGTAGCAGCTGATGAGCCCATCTAAGAAATCGCTCCCAGCTAGGAAGAAAGCAGCTATGTCGGGAGATGCATGGATAAGGTGGTTAAGTCTCTTCAAGCGAGACTCTAGGGCATTTAGGTCACCTTTGAGACCGGCGTCCAGAGAGACAATTAGAGACTTCTTCAAGGCATTTAGGGAGGTGGTCACTTGTAGGTTCTGAGAGACCTGACTGATCAAACTGGATGTCCTCTTTTTTGAGTACAAGCGGCAGAAATCAGATAGGGTCTCCCACTGAAGTAAAGGGGGAGGCGGCGAAGGTGTTCGCAAGAACCTAGCCATAAGAAGAAAGGATTGTCGAAGCAAAAGTTGCGCTGACTGTGAAGTGCCAAGCACAGCATTATTTGAGGCAGTCTCTCTCGTGAAAGAGACGAGGAAAGACGAGAGCGATTCATCCTTGGAGGATACAAGGGCAAATTGATCTCCGGACAGAGACAGATGAGCCTCTGCTAAGGCAACCCAGTTGGTTAAACAGGCTTCCCATTCATCTGGGACGATATGATCCCTCCATGGCGCTTCGGGAAAGGGCGCAAAAGGAGGTAAGGCCGCCATGATGTTTGGTCCAGGTAAGAGTCGTTAGGCGAAAAAAGATGAAGCGAAGAAAACGTCTCGAAAGATGATATTGACGAGACGTATGTATACTTTTTGGGACCTTTACATTCTTTACCTGGGTAATAAATACCTAGGTGACCACTTATAAGATCCACATCAATGGATCTTGGCCGGATGACTCTTTCTAAAGTTCGTTGTCTTTTGATGACATGAGCTATCTTGTTAATTGAATATATGGTTGGTACGTACCTGCCTGCCTGTAAGTGGTACAAACTTTAAACTGTAAGGCTAGGTACTTAGGTACATGTAAGATAACCCCACTGTAGCCCTTATCCGAGCCCACATTCGAAATTCTAACTAAGACCCTAGTATTAACTTTTTGTTTTCGCAAATCGTGAACTTTTCCTCCTTCAACCCCAAATCACCCACTTTACGTCGCCTTCATCACTTTGCCGCAACGTAAACGTTCGAGTCGTGAAGGTAGCTTCTCACCACACACAAATCACTCTCCATCATCCATCCATCCATCCATCTCGACCAAACAAATCTAGCCAAGATGTCGTACAACAAGGCAGAGAAGGACTACGGCGCGGAGCAGGCCAAGACGCACAAGATCCGCATCACCCTCACCTCGCGCAAGGTCGCCTCCCTCGAGAAGGTCTGCAGCGAGCTCATCGAGCGCGCCAAGAGCAAGGACCTCCGCGTCAAGGGCCCCGTCCGCCTGCCCACCAAGACCCTCAAGGTCACCACCCGAAAGACCCCCTGTGGTGAGGGTTCCAAGACCTGGGACTGCTACGAGCTGCGCATCCACAAGCGCCTGATTGAGTATGTTCACCCTCCCCCTTCTCTCTCTTTGCCCTACTTTTCGTGATTATATGCGATAATCCAAATCCAAATACAAGTACTAATACCTCCTAGCCTGAACGCCCCTACCGAGACCGTCAAGCAGATCATCGTCAACATCGAGGCCGGCGTCGAGGTCGAAGTCACCATCGCCGCTTAAACTGGGATATAGAAAAAAGGGCGAGAATAACGGAGTCTTGGATGGATTACACGGATATACAGATACCCATGTCATTCTTAGCCCGTATCCCGGAGGCGGCCCGCAACCGAATAGGTTCCGGAGCACGGCAGAGATGAATACAAACACAAGCCGAATTGCAAGATAAAACATTCTAATCATTTGCTTCTGCCGTAATTTGCGTGATCCAGTGCGATTCCGGGGTATCTAACTGTCATGTACAAAACGTGGCTCCTGTCGATTCCGGTCGTAAAGTCATTAACGCCATTCCTCCCCATCCCCTTGACCAATATATGCACGTCTATCGATTGCGTATCGTATCAATTTTCCCATTCATCGCTTCGTCAAACCCCCTTCAAAAAGTCCAAACGCAATCTTCCCTCATCGGCGGCACCTCCGGCATATCCCCGTCAAACCTGCCCGTGCTCTTCGTCTTCTCGTAGATCGCCTTGATCGTAGCATTATACAGCGAAGGATCCGGCTCGGTATCTGAGCTGTAAGGGGGCGGGCCGTTGGGGAAGAAGATCTTGCGCCAGGAACCGTCCGAGTTCCTCACCCCGGGCACCGGCGGCTCCGTGGGCGTGCCCAGCGGCCTCTCGTCCTCGTATTTGTCGCCTACCTTCCACTTGTAGACCACCTGCTGCCCGTTGAATGATATGATCTGGCCATTCATGGTCTTGTTGATGTAACTCTCCGGGGGCGGATGCTGTTTGGTACTGTTCGGTCCGTAGGGGTTGGCTCCGCCCACGGGGGCGGATTGGGGTTGCTGTGCTTGTTGCGCCTGCGCTTGCGGTTGCGCTTGTGTTTGAGCTTGCGCGAAAGGGTTCCCTGCTACGGTACCAAACCCTGTCGGCGGTTGCGTGTTAAATGGGTTCTTGGCTGGGACACCGAAGGGAGTGGCAGACGGCTTCGCAAAAGGATTACTAGCAGCTGGTGGTGGAGGAGCTGATGTATCCATAGACTGATCGTTCGGCTGCGGGCTCGTTACTTGGGCGAAGGGATTAGCGGCTACTGGTTGACTAAATGGACTGGGTCCTGAAGTCATTGCCGGCTGCCCGAAAGGGTTGGGAGCAGATGATGAAGATGATGTCGTAGCGAGAAAGGGGTTCGGTTTCTGTCCTAAGGCCGACGGTTGCCCGAACGCAGATTGACTTGTCTGGGCGAAACCACTCGGTCCGGAGGGTGTACTAGCGAAAGGATTGGGTTTCTGGCCTAGAGCTGAAGGCTGGCCGAACGCGGGAGCAGCTCCGCCCATTTGTGAGGGCTGGCCGAAGGCGGGTTTAGCCGCTCCCATGGCTGATGGCTGACCAAAGGCAGGAGTAGTCGATGGAGCACCGAACAGGTTAGGTTTCTGTCCCATTGTTGACGGTTGGCCGAATGCAGGCGCGGCACCGCCAAATTGGTTCTGCTTAGGGGCTGATGAAAATGGGGTTGAAGAAGAAGCAGAAGCAAGTGGATTTGAGAAGCCTGACTGAGGACCAGGAGCGGCCTCTCTTTCGAAAACACCGCTCGCGTTGTTGTTCTGGTTGCAGATATCTATACGATTGGGACGCCTTTTCTCCGCCGCAAGTACAAATTGGATAGCACCGTCGAGATTGCTAAGGGCGGTTTGATTTTGCTGTTCGGCCTGCTGGACGAGAGCCATGACCTCAGCTTCCTTTTATGATGGTTAATAAGATGAAACATATGACGGAATCCGGGTGTCTCATACTGCTTGTTGCGGATTGCTCGCACTTTTGATGTAAACCATCACCTCTTCAAGACTTTGTTCTCGTGGGTAGCCGCCAAACAATTGCTCCGGAGCATCCTTCCCAGGGCCGTAACACGATAGAAGCCATGGTGGTCTCTCGATCGTTAGGTCAGCCTTGATGGTATCTGCTGTGATTTTATATGGAATTTCCTGTGGCTTGTTTCCTCCGGAATTTAAGGCACTAAATCGATTGGTGTTCGAATTTGGAGCTCCGAATGGGTTCGACGAGGGTGCGTTTTCGCCTGGGTGATCGAAGCGGCAGGATGCTGCATTGATAGCTGTTAGTTTACTCTCCAAACAGAAGGCATATGTAGTAAACAATGGGAACCAATTGATCTTTTTACCTACCTCCGTTCCGACAATAGCCTTGTTGCCAGAATTTGCAAAGAGGTGCCATTTTGTAGATGTGCTAAATATGATGATAAAATGATGAACACCTTAAAAGATGGCAGCCTTGAAGTTTAGAACCTTGGAAATTTCAGCCTTGCAGATTACAGATTACAGTGAGCTCTATTAGTGGAGAATTACGGGAGGTATCCCTGCACGGCTCTAACGTACGGTTTAATGCAATTAAGCATAATTATCAATCAATGCATATTGCAACTATCCGGTATAAAGAATAGGATCGCTTTTCTTACTAATCCATGTCATGGCTTCCTTTCCTTTTCCAATGCTCTGACACAGGTTATCTTTCCAAATTACGACGTCAATACCATGATGATTTGTGTCTTTAAGACGTGGTAAAAGGCATGGCGCTCACAAAGAGTAAGTGAGAGACAATTCTAAGAAGGGGGATATCCGCATACTGCAACACCACAAATTTACAAAGATGGAACTATTCAGTTGTCCTTCTTTTCATTGGCTACGCGGAAACGACTAGCTACTACGGAATACCAACCAACGGACTAGATTATCCCACATCATCCTTGCGCGGTAGCTTGAGCCAGAGGCTCCAGCCCACTCGAGATATACGCCGGCGACCTCCAATCCGACCAGTCATGCGTCAAGAGCCCCCAGGTCTCATCGTAGTCCTGCGTGCCGGAGCGGATGTAGTAGCTGCCCGCGATGACCCAGATGAACCAACCGGCCTTCTGCGCCGAGAGGTAGCTGGCGATGCAAGTGGCGTACGTGCCTTGGTACGCGCTGCCGGTCATGTCGAACCCGAACTCGGTCAGCATGACGGGGAAGACGTTGACGGCCTTCGAGTCGCTCGCGTTCTGCGCCTGGAAGCCGCTGCTGTAGAGCGAGCTCTGCAGGCTGCTGCAGCTCGTCGCGCTGTTCTGGTAGTTGTGGATCTCCAGCACGAGCTTGTCCGTGTAGCCCGAGAAGTCGGCCGTGCTGAACGTGCCGGTCGACGGCGTCAGCGCCGTACCCTGCACGATCGGCGTGACGTACGTGTCGAAGTCCAGGCCCGAGAGGAAGATGAGCACGTCCGGGTTGGCCGAGTTGATGGCGCTCGTGCCCTTCTTGATGTTGGTGTACCAGTCACGCCAGTTGTACGACGAGCTCTCGAGCGATGAGTTGTCGTCCGGCGAGCGAAGCTCGTTGCGCAGAGACATAGAAGTCAGAGCCGGCCAGTTCTTCCCGTGGTTTGCCATGTACGTGAGACCTCTAACCCAGTTGTCCACATCTACATTTGCGTTAGCCAGAAAAGAAGAAGCCAAGGTTTGTAGGAAACACTTATGCACATACTGTAGTACGTATCTCCGAACCAAGCATTGCCATCGGTCGTCGAGCAGCACCAAGCTGCCTCGGACATATGGTTGTCTAAGTGGACGAAGACTTGCTGCTTAAGGCATTCCGCCGCAACGGCATCGAAGACCTGTAGGCGGGTGGTGCTGTCATTGAACGAAGGATTATTCGCGAGGAATTGAGCATAAACTTTAGGTCCGTTCGTCGAGCCAAGTGCGTTGGTGAATGACTCCTTCACGGTGGTATCCTGGCCATTGTTGGCGTAGATCTCGTCTATCATCTGGATGGCGTACGTCAAACGGATGGCGTTCATACCGGTGCTCTTGATCTTCGAAACGATAGTCTCGATAGATTGGTATCGCAGTCCATCCGGGATCATCACTTCACCATGGCCTGGCCAGTTAGCGCCGGCATAGACGACATTTCCTCCTTGCGTGTTTTTGATATCACGGCCGGACGTGACTAGCGGCCCGTAGGGCCAGCTAGCCCGGATCTCATTCTGTGCCTTGACTGGGGAAGCCCAAGACGAGGATTGGAATAAGCTGCCGCTAAAAGCGATCAAAGACACGATAGAAGAACGCATTATGACGAATCGCGTGCTTCTTACAGGGACGGTCATGTCACTCACTGCAAGGCACCAGATCCCACGGGAGACGGGGGCGGCAGGTTATATGCAATCTGCTAAGAGGATCCGTCACGGAAGCAATCCGTGAGGTACCATTGCCTACCTCAAATTAAAGGCTTAGGTATCATCCGAGGATATTGCTGGTGGTGCTCCAGAACATCATGAGAAACTAGGATGCGTGTACCTTCACAAGGCCGACGAACCAGGGCAAAATCAAGCTTGGAATCTTGGATAGCTCGTGTAAACATCCGTCCGAGCGGCCCGGATTTTCACCACCTCTCAGGTTGCGACTGATGGGGTATTTATCTCATGATCTTATCCTACGTAACATTCGCCCAAGGACGAAGACAGCATGAATGATCATTAAAGGTGGGGAGCTAGGACATTTCTTGTCAATGCTAAGACCAGAGTCGATGGAATCCCACCGCTTCACCCAGATAACCGGCATATCATCCCCACATTCGTACGTATTTCTCGGCCAGTGATCGCGTGGTTTCCGGAAGTGGAATTCTTGATCTGGGCTAGAACAGATTCGACCCATCGAACCCCAGCACAATCAATCGTCATATATCCAAGTACCGACCCAACCCTCTCAAGAAAAGTCCCTAACCAGCGCTTCTCGTTATAAGAGCGCCAATGAAAGAATTAGCCTAAGAATCCAATCCTTTAAGCCCTAATTTCTAAATATAATCGAAGCTACTTAAACTGTTTTCTAGGACCCTTACAGCACATGTCAATGGTGGAATAGAGCTCCAGCTGATAACTTGGCATTGCATACGACGTTGGTCGCTTAAAGGTAGAACGAATTGCCACCTATCACGACCTATTTCATCGACTGGTAGTTTGTCGCTAGCTAGGGATTATGAGGCAAAATAGCTTCACACATATGACCCGGTGGATCAGACCCAGAATTCAAAAAAGCCAAGGGTATGAACGGTACGTAATTTTATACCTACCATTTTTACCTTATGCCAGCTCTACTAGTCAATCAAAATCAGGTGTGTTTTGCCTCCTAATCCCTATCTGGCACCAACGGCCAGTTAGAGGGATAAACCAGTTTATACCCCAGTCTTATTATCCCGACCGGGAATATCAACCACCTAAATTCGCTTCCTGAACTCAACCATCGGTCCATCTTTCAAACTTGTGAATTGGTCGATGAGTTGAAATTCGTCCACGCGTCTCCGGCCCCATTCAAGATCTGGGTTGCCCTCCGCGGGGTCAAAGCCGGCCGACTTGCGCAAATCGTACAGATACAGCACTCTCGCCAACGTTGTCATCATCTCAATATATGCCAGACCCTTTCCGATACACCCCCGAGGTCCGATCGAGAAAGGGCAGAAAGCGCTCTGCGCTAGTGTTACGTCTTGTTCGGTAACGACGTTTCCGTCGTAGCCGCCGAAGCTCTTATATGAGCCCGCAATCCAGCGTTCCGGGACGTAGGAGAACGGCTGAGGATAGTACGCCGCATTGTGCTGAACGGTGTAGTGGGGGGTGCCGACAACAATTCCTTCGGGAATAAACTCGCCATCGATCGTAATGCCGCCCTTCAAAACTTCGCGAGGAAGGATCCCGCCTACGGAAGGGGACATGCGCATCGCCTCGTCGATGCATGCCCGGAGATAGTGGCACGAGTTTAGCGCCGGGCCCTGGCAGATCTCTTCTACGTCGCCGAATTTCGCCCGGACCTCGTCGCTCGCTTTTTGCAGCGAGGCCTGGTTACGGACGAGGTAGAACAATGTCGCCGCCATCGCCGTCGACGTCGTATCGCTTCCTGCTATGATACTAACAAAATTGTCAACCACGTGTCTGCGTCTGCGTTGATTATCGGTTTTAATACATACAGTAGGTTTGATTCTCCCCATAGCTCCGGCGTCGAGAATCCAATTCCGGTTTCGGGATCTCTTGCCTTTAGCAAGTGGTAGAAGAAGTCGCGCCGATCCGTGTCGTCGCCAAGCTTAGTGCGCTCCGTCAGCTGGGCTTTGCTGTACGCCATGTACTTCGCTCGGCCCGTAGCGATCCTGCGGAATAGGACCTTGTCGAGATGAAGCTTGCCAACGAGGGACATCGTTCCACACTAGTATGATTAGCAAGTCGATTTCTGTTTGGTGAACACCTGGTTACTTACGATTAGGTGTCTTGTGGTAGCAAGTGATACGAGCTCAAGCGCGTATCGGTTGTCAGGCCGTTCCAACATATGAAACGCCTTGCCGAAGCACAAGTCTCCGAGGATGTCCATGGCGAGATAGTTGCACCAGTCAGCCATGTTTTTAGCGACCGTCCATCCCTTCTGTTCGTCACTAGCGCCAAGTCCAATTTGCTCGCAGAAGGACCGCACATTTGCTAGGATATACTTCTCCATCTCCTTTACCGCCGAGTCGGAGAATCCCTGAGACAGGACCCTCCTCTTCCGAGCGTGTAGAGTTTTATCTCTCGTGTTGTGCGTGTTAGGTGCCGGGTGGACGAAGGCATCGTAGAATTCGGCCTTCCGCACATTAGATTTAAAGCCATATATGTCTTTCAAGGCAGTGTTTGAGTTGAAGGAGACGCTGTTTGGGCCGAATCGCACGACCTTGCCGTACTTCTCGTGCAATCGCCAAAACTCGAGATGTCGGTCTCCTTTCCAAGCATGATATAGCTGGTAGATGTCTGTGATCTTTGCTAGGAACGGACCGGGATATTTAGCCAAGGGATGGAAGAATAAACGGTATACTACAAGTCCGAAAGTCTAGTGGTAGATGTTGGTCAGCCGATCAAGTTCATGGTAAGGACATAGGTTTGTTATCTCACATAGACCAGCAGCAGCGCAGCCACGCCGGATGCGAGGTATGTTAAATTAACCCCGGATATCATTGTGAATATTTTCGTCGCTACATATATTGTTGCTCTTCTTAGAATAGGTAGGTATGTAACTAGGTCACGATGATAATATTATCACGTCTCCTTACCGCAGCACGGATTTTATAAGGTCATTATGTGCGTGCGGTCGTTATCATTTCCTACATCTTTTCTAAATTCTAAGTTCTCACCTGGCATAATATAAGAGTTCAAACATTGCAAATGATAAAGTTGGAAGTGAGATCTTCGGCTTTTCGCGGTAGGGTGGTTACACGTCGGTGTACCGAGACGACGGGTCTCTGACGTCGTATACTTTCCTAATCGGGAAGACCAAGAGCGGCGCGGTTAACGACGGAAGGCCCTGCGGACCCTTAGAGAAAAGGCCAGAGCCTGGAGAGCCTTGAGAGCCTCCTCATGCTTGACGCTTATTAGTTAACCTTATCCAACCCACCAACTCCACCACCTATCAGGCTTTCACTAATGTAAGCGCCCCGTCACGGGTACGGTGGAGGTGATAATTCCCGGCTACGGTTGGCCGTATGGGGTTGTTATTTGCCGAGTCATTGCTGTCCTAGCCGTGCAATACCGCTGCGGTGAGACACTTTTGATAATTCCGCATATAAAACCTGCTATTTTCCGCCCTCTGAGGCCCGCAAGTTAAACCCGGCGTTACGTGGGATTCTTGAGTATGAATATATTTATATAAGGTAATGCGAACTTACCTAGGTGTGTCCTCAATAATGAGTAACGGCAAAGACCTACTACTAGTCGTTGTATACTTACCTAAGTAAATGAAAAAAAGAAATGGTCAAGAACCGAGCGTCACATTACCGACGTGGCTCACGGGTGTTAGCTTGCGAGATACAACATCCATAGTTGTGTGACCCGATGGTTCCGAGACTTTATCATTTCGACTGAAGTCATCTACGCATCTCCATGATATCTCCAAATTTCCCTCGTGTTGCGCGGAATAGTAACCCTACGATTACTAACGCCCTCGAGGCGTATAGGTCTGTATGCCGATCTTGACGCTGTTCGCTCATAGATCCCACCGATATTGGTGGTATGTCGCTTGAAGCACAGAGCATCGAGATGTCAGGCTTACTCATGCCACAAAACCACGAATACTACAGACATAAAATATACAAATACTTGACCCAAGCAGCCAAGTGAACATCTCTTAAGTTGTGAAGTATGTCCGTTCATCTATCCCCTACGACCCTCAATTTTACAAATGGATTTGGGGTCTTAAGCCACCGCCCATGTCGATCATTTGTAGCGGTCGAAGTCGCCCCTAGATTCCATAAACATAAGGGGTCCATTATGTCTATTCAACTTAAGGAATTCTACTAGAGTAAACTAAACTTCGATAGGTGCATATGAAGTTTTTTGTGAAGGTATGATAGTCTAGGTTATCTAATACCAGGGGAGGTATATAAGCCAAGAGATCCTATACACCGCGAAATATCTTAGCACCCGACGCTAATTGCGACTAAAACTAGACTAAACTTGTATTTCTAGATCTCTCATATGTACACTAGTAGTAATGATGTGTATACTTAAACTCGTATTGCCTAAGATGAGGTGTGTTCAACTAAGACAAGTTCTGGCCAACCGATAGCGCTAACAGCACAAACCTGCGAAGTGAAGTCGTACATGAGCCGTTGGAGCCGTTGTTGTGGACCATGAACACAGTAACAATGCTACAGTCAAACAGATCAGCTCGGACTGTGCCGTCATCTGCTGTACCCCGGCCACTTGCCTATCAAGATGCAACGTCGAAGGTCCCTACGTAAGGATTTCAATTGGGCAGATTGGATCGTCAGGGGTCTCGTTGATGCGCGCCCATCTCCCACTGAAACATCGTGTATCATGGGCTGTGCCTCCTTCTGCTCCTTATAGTTACATACTTTCGGTACGCCTATCGTTTTCCCTCCAGTCACTCATTCACCCATTCATTCATTCATTCACTCATTCCATTCACTCCTTTCATGCGACGGCGCCATTCATCCCATCTCTCTCCAATCCTTCCTTAAACAGTTTGCTCGAAATCCAACTACTGTACTTTCCTTTTTTTCGTCCGAGCAAAACAAGCAAACACGGATCACGCCACGGGGTCACATTAGTTCGAGTTTTCGAGCCCGCGAGCTCGGCAACATCCGAGCCTTACTGAGCAAAATCATTCGGGTAATGAAGAGGACGATCGGGAAGCCAGAAAGACAGTCTTGGATTTCGCAATTGCATCGAGAGCGCCGTACACCTCGTAACACACCATGAGTCCCCTTCCAGCCGACCAGGCGGCGGCGACATCGCCGTCGGTCAAGCACGTCGCCCGATCAATCTTACACCTCCTGAGAACGCGCGACGACGACGCCAAATGCCACCCCCAGCCAAACATCGACCTGTGCGAGAAGCCCGAGGCGGCCAGTAATACGACCACCATCGTGCTCAGCGTCCTTGGGTAAATCTACCTACCTTCCTCACCTGATCCCGTCCTTGCCCAAGGAACCTTAAAGTCCAATTCCCAATTCCAAGTCCAAGCCCAAATATGTACTAACCAAACCCCCCTTCTTCCAGCGGCATCCTAGTAATCGGCACCATCTCAACCCTAATAGTCTTCCACCTACGGCGCCAGCGCCGCGACGCGCAAGAGTGGCCCAAGAGCCAGCAGGAGCTCGAAGACTACGGCATCGGGCCCATACCTTCCACCACCAAGACCAGCACCGCCGGCGGCGGCGCGCCCCCGCGCCCCAAGAACGCGTACCGACCCCCGCACGTAGAATCCGAAGGCGATAGAAATGGCAACAGCAATCATCTTTCGGCGCCGGGCGGAGCCCGCCGCGACTCGCTGAAGTCGCTGGCGCGCTCGATCCGCGGGAACCCGGCGTCGCGGGGCGACGACGTCGTCACGCATGACATGAAGCCTGTGGAGCCGGCTAGTCAGTTATAGTCACGCGTGTAGGAGAAGAAAAACGAAAAAGAAATGGCCAAAAAAAATGAAGGGGGGAAGGGGAGGAAGTGGGGAGGGAAGGAGGGAAGGAAGGAACAGGAGTAGGGGAAGACAAGAAGGGAGCAGAAGAAGGAGAGGAGAAAGATAATGATACCCCGTCGCAGACAATCTAGTAGAGGAAATCTACAATAGCAAAGGGGAGGAGTGGGAGGGCGGATGGGATCTGTAGGAGTAACCTAGCAAACCAAAGCAAAGAAGGAGAAGAAGACGAAGTTGCGTAGAGCAAGAACAAGAAACAATATAAAGCAAAAGCAGAACTGGTTCTGTCATATTTCCTCGAAAGCATTGGCGTTGATGATTTCCCCCTTTGTCTGTGAACTGCGAGGATAGCCTTTGCGTACACCCTGTTCTGTAGCGCATAGATGATTTACACTATTGCCTTATTTCGTTGCGGTTATGCGCTGCTGTATTGGGCTCTGTCCTATTGAGTTCGCTCAAATTACCCCATCTCTCCAGGTGACTTTAGTACCTAGGTAGGTAGGTAAATATACTACTGTCGACAAGGGCTAGAAGACTCCAGTTCAAGCCCATAGGTCTACTATAGTATCAAAGTCAAGATGTATGCATGTGTTCAAAGAATGAATGTTGTCCTGTTAAACTCCTGATTCACAACCTACGAGACGGGTAATATCCATAGCTGAAAGATAATATGCGTCTCTTGAGCATGTTTTGCATTGTACGTTGAGCCCACGCCACATATTCTACACATTTATACATCTCCTTTATGTTGGGCTAACTTTGTACATCCCATGCTGACCATCTAATTCCTGAACGCCGCGCTCCGATTAGGGCCTCGAGTGCTTGAGCCCGGTCTCCGCTTGCCACTGAGATCCATACGACCCATTTCCTAAATAATCGTTTCTTATTTAATGTACCTATCCTGTTTGAGCCGCTACTCTCCCGCTCGTCGAACTACCTGGACTATTGTTTACATAGGCGCGTATCCCGTATCCTCAACCTTCTAGCCCCGCGTAGGTACTTAGTTGGTTCAATAAGAATGTCCACTTCGGGCTCTTGAGACTCTGCAAAGCACCGAAGAGGCTCTCTCTAGTCGGAAGAGCATTCGGCGGTATGCTGGCTGGGTTGTTGGGGTCTCTCGCCTTCTCGCCCAGTCTCTTTAACGTAGATACGCCACAGGTAATTATATAGAGGATATCCATATCTTCCCGCGGTTGAGTTCTTGCATTGGTACCCGCTCGAGGTGTTGGTTCGGCCTGCGTGCAGAGCGTGCGAATAAGTCGGAAAAGATTCTGCGCAAATCCCTCCCCTGAGGAGAGCCAAGCTCGTGTTACCCCCGATTCGTATCCCGGGGCGAGCTGAGCAATAATGTCGGCAGCGAGCAAGCCTTGCATTAGCAACGCCTTACGCGCTTCGACAAATGACGGCAGGTTTGCCGGACGGCTTTCTTTATTTTGATCTGGAATCGGGGAGACGGCGAGGCCGAAGGTCCGCGTAAGGAGTTCGTGAGGAGAAGAGGTGGCGGCATCGGCAGCGAAGATTATTTTGTAATGTGTTCTGTTCGGTTCATCGCGTGCGAGTAGCTTCGCTAGGGAGTCGACGGCGTGTGGTAGGTAAAAGTGAACTGACGGTTCGTATGGTGAAAAGACAACTCGTTCGGTGGTTAAAGAAGGGGCCGGTGATGGCGCGAAAGCAAGCAGAAACTGAAGGAGACACAACGCTTGTTCCCGCCCGGGTATCTCGATAGATCCAGCAACATTAGATAGCAAAACTATGACATCTTTCATAAAATCGAGCGTATTCCTCGGAGCTCGCAGTAGATTCTCGTGCGTACCCAAAGACCGTACTACACCGCAAAGGAACTTGATCACTATCTCATCGGCAAGGACCACCTGGTTCACATCCATAAAGGAAAAATTCCGTAGGATCGTCGTGATCGCCAATAGGCGATCTGCGGCGTGTTCAAGCTCGTAGTCGCCGTCCCCGAATACGTGGGGCTTGTGTAGGCTCATAGCTTCAAGACGGCAACTTCTCACAACATCCTCGTAGGAAGTCAAATCTATCTCATCCGAGACTGGCTCCGCCTTTTCAGCCAGCAGATCGACTTGTTCTTCGGCGCAATCTATAAGGGACTCCACCAAATCATCACAGCCCCTTAGATCGATCGATAGAGTTGGTATGTACTCCGCCGCGCGTGTCACGGACCCGAGAGTGTCGAGAGCCAGCCGTACTTCCCCATGTATACCGCACTGGATACTTTTTGTAAGAGCATGAAGGTCGATATTACCAAGTTCTTGAGGTTGCGGCATGTTCGGCCTCCATTTCTCTAGCTCATTGCCCAGCTTGGCCATCGAGTCAAGGTCAAAGCCTCCGTATAGGTACATTTCTCGAGAACATGGGGAGTATTCTTCAGGATCTGACGCGAAGGGCCCGGGGAAAGGTAGCATTGCAGCACCATTCGCATGTGCAACATCGGCCTGCTGGCTTGGAGGCTGCACGGAGATACTACCACCCTTGCTTGCCGATGCCGGTGACTGTATCGTGAACTCGCCGGCCACTGGCCTAGCATCGATACTCCGTGACATGTTACTTCTCATGTGCCCTTGGCCCGCATTGGGTTGAGGTTGTTGGGCCATCCGAGGTTGTTGTGGAGTAGAAAATCCGTTGACGTTCGCTTGCTGCATTCCCGGCGTCATCTGCTTCACGGGTGTCTGCGCATGTGGTTGCGGCATTTGAGGGGGGATTTGTCCAGGTTGTATATGTTGACCAGGTGGCATCTGGCCCATCCTTTGTGGTACACCTTGGTTTGGTACACCAGGCATGCCTGCCGATCCGGTTGATTGCTGCTTTATGTGTTGGCTTCGTTGCTGCATTGCCCAGGCTTCCTCAAATTTCAACAAGTTTCGCTCATAAATTGATCTTACTTGATTCGAGGCCGACGGGATCTGCTGCGGATTGAAGCCAACCGAAGCGGCAACCTGCATCCAGAGATTATGGCTTGTTACATTCCGATATCCACCAAATTTGGAAACATTCTGAAAAAGTTGTAGGAGGTGTAATGGACGGCCTTCGATGTTGGGATTCGTCTCCAAGGGAAGTTGCTTCATGTTCATGAACGTCGTTAGGTTCTTGAGGAAGCCTTCAGGATTGGTTGCGCGCGCCATTTGCGATGGTTGCTGAGGGTGCATAGCGCCTGGGGGCATCTGGCCGTTCTGCATCGGCATCGGTTGCTTGGGCATCATACCTCGACCTTGAGCCATGTTCTGGGCTTGCATCTGCGCAGCCATCGACATACCGCCCTGCTGGAGCTGTTGCTGTAAGCGCATCTGGTACATCATCTTCTGTTGATCCATCGCACCACGTCCTTGCGCCGCTTGAGCTGCTTGTATTTGTTGCATTTGGTGCATCTGCTGGGGAGTGAGCATCTGGCCATGGTGCATTTGGGGCATATGTTGTGGCATTTGACCCATCGGTTGCGGCATCATGGATTGCGCCATGGGGTTCTGCGCGGATGGTGGCCGGGCGGGCGACGGAGTAGCTGCGAATGCGGGATTGAAGCCTTGAGGGAAGTTCTGTTGATTCATAAACATGCCTGGTTGAGGAGTATTACCATGATCTGATGGAACGGGTGAGGTCTGGGGGCCAAACTGTTGAGAAGCCGGAGAGAAGGGATGAGGCGACGCGGTATTGACGCGTTGTGGGACGCTTCCTGGTCTTAGCTGGTTGCCAGCCATTATTGGGGAAGGAGACGCGGTAGTTGAACCATTGGGTTGTAGATGAGGATAGTGTTGAGGCTGAGCGGGATTCTGTTGTTGCATGGCATTCGGTTGGAAGCCCGGGTATGGCGACTGTTGAGGCGTGTCGGCGCGCGAAGTCGGTAGCATGTTAGGATTTTGTCGCGGAGACGCGCCAATGCTGTCTTCTCTAGGACGAGGTCGTTTGGAAGGAATGACGGGGTTTGTTTGATATGCGGGATTCGAGAAGGAGGGCGAGGCATTGCGCATCGGGCTATTTTGCATCGCAGCCATGTGCTGATGGTTAAACTGGCCAGCAGCGACGGGATTGAACTGGCCAGCATTAGCCATGAAGGCGGAAGGGTCCATCATGCCTGCCGGCGCTCCGCCCATTCCTCCTCCCGGTCCCATGTTATTCGGGTCGTTCATATGTGGGAAGCCGTTGCCATTGTGATTTTGGACGGCAGCGGCCTCGTTCATCCAGGAGCTCATGACGGATGGAGTCGCAAATGGGAACCCATCTGACTATAATTCAGGCAATGTCAGTAATTAAAATGCATATAGAAATAACGACATGTGCATTGAGATGAGATAACAATAAATGAGTAATAGTAGTGTCACGGGCGACAGTGTCGCGATGGATTAAAAAAAGTTCGAGTCGCGTCGCGAGTCGATTAGGGAATTTTTTGGGTGGATGGGCTGTCGCGGTGCGATCGGTGGAAATGGAGTTGGTACGGTCGCAGATTGTCGGTGGTTGGGGGAAGATAGGGTGTTCAATGTTTAGAATAGAAGGGGGGCCATGGCTGCACGGGTACTCAGCGCGATCACATCAACCCTTGAAATCCCCAAATCACTAAATCCAAAAAAAGTCCAGTGCTGCGAGCGGAGTGCTTGCGCTGCGAATCACCGGCAGCACTGGACGAGCTTGGGTGAGGATTGAGGGCTTCAGGGAGGTAACAGGGGATAAATCCCTAATACTGTGCTGCTTGTAGTGCCATTTGCAGTGATGTAGTGCTGCACTGCGGGTACTGAAGGGGTTGTGTGTACTGTATGAAGGGTACTGTGAAGACTGTGTTTTATAATGCAGAGGTAACTATGCCCTGTATTGGAAAAGAAAGAATACTTAGGTACCTCGATGGCTACCAGTAAAAATGATAGCGATAGCAGTAATACCAAGCAACCCCTATGGAAAATACCAGGTACCTAAGCATGTATATGACAGGAAAGGGAACCTTGGCAGTTGGGCAGAGGAACAGTAGCGGCAATGTCAAAAAAATAAGAGGCAAAGGCCGCGCGCCCGCTTGGGAATGGGCAACATGGTAAAAGCCGAGCCAAAGTAGATACCCGGTAGGTACCTAGATAGATACGGAGGCCGTTTCTAAAATAATACGGGATGACGAGAAAGCGGGTGATGGGTGACGGGGTGGGTGACGGGTGACGAGCGACGGATGGAGTGCCGCATCAGGTGTCGGGCACCTTGTCGCTACTATGTATGGATGCTAGTGACGGGAGACCGATCGCTTCGATGCAGCATTGCGCATCAACCATCCGACGCTTGAAGGATGCCGACCGAAGTTGTGACGGGCAACGGACAACGGGCAACGGAGACGGCCCAAATGGTCTGAGTGGTAGCGTTGTTCGGACACACATACACACGCACATACGGCATTAGGGAAATACCCAAATACCTAAGACAGGATAGGATGGACGGATGGATGGGTGGGTGGTTAGACTGGATAGACTGTCCCAGGTGAAGAGGGAGATGACGATAACGATGATAATGATAATAACAACAACAATGATAACGGAATAATAGTAATAAAATAAGGACAATACTGGAATAGACAGAGAGAAAGGGATATAGAGATAGCAAAGCAATAACAGGGTCTGACCTACCTAAGCTAAAACTAATGGTTGATTGACGACACACCTCAGTTCCAAGTTCTCTTCTCTTGTTTGCTGCGGCGCGCGAGAGAGGGATAGAAGGGGTCGGGTGGGCGGTGGGCGGTTAGTAGGTAAGGCAAGAGGAAGACGCACTCCGGTCTATGGACCGTGTGCTTAGTGTAGAAGGCTTGCTGGACACGCGCTCCTCCCTTTTTTTTTTCTTCCCTTAGGAGCTGGGACTGGCGACTGGGACTGGACTGGGAGCTGTGGGATGGGATTGAAGGTCTGGGTAGGTCAAGAAATTTTTCTGGCTGATTGCTGGCCTCCTTCAATCCGAGAGGAGCAACAAGTACTACCTTGACCCACTCGAGCTAGACCAAGTCGGGTTTAGGATGCGAAACGATGAGAAATCCGAGAAATCCTGCGTCCGCCTATGCGCGATTAGGGCGTTGAGGGCGTTCAAGGAAAATAGAATGAGGAAAAAATCCAAAGAAGCTCAGTGGCCAGAGTGGAAAAGGAGACGGAGGATGTGGGGCAATGCAAAATCTGAATGCTCATTGGTCACAGAACCAAAGCTAATGGTCCCACTTCGGTGCCCACTTTAATGCACCGGAACGCATTGCTATTGGAAGAGATGAGAAAGCATCAGCTTGATACTGAGATATGTACCTTTGAGACAGGTTACATAGAAAATGAGTGGAAAAAAGGAAAAGGTGACTTTGTCGGATAACTTAAACTTTACCTAAGTAGATGTACCCAGGTAACCGCCAAATCAAGAACAGGTGATAAATCCGGTTACTATCCGGTCTCCACTAAATGTTTCATAAGCCAATCCGAATTGAATCTTCAATTCTTCATCAACTCTGTCCGATGTCTTCATTCAACATATGGTTACTCACCTAGGTCAGCTGGGTACTACCTGCCTAGCCACTTATCTGCCTAGATAGGTAGCTAGTTTATAGATGGCGCTTTAAGAAAACGTAAAAGGAGAAAAACGATCGGACAGGGTATATTGAACCCGGCAACAATGAGAATGCTATCCGGTCAGATCAGGTCAGAAACTGAAGCAAATGCTCACCTCGGCGTCTTTTGGCATCCCGATGGGAAAGGAGCCCGCCCGTGCCGTATCCATCAAGAAGCTCTAGACGAGGGGTTTTGCTGTGACTGAACGGGAAATAATCAATCGCTAGGGATTAGGGGGATGAAAAGAGCAATCAAATTAGGCCTTGATAAATCAGAGTGTACTCTCATCGTTAAGCCGTTGTCGTATATTGCCTCAGGTTGGGACAGCATTTCCATTCGTACGTCGAGCCTAAACAGGAATTTCAATCCAGACGCCAGCTCTTTCAAGTCCCAACACGCTTCTTGAGTATCCGATAGGAAGTCTGTCTTGATCGTCTTGGATTATCTTGGGCCACGCGCTCGCTTCCCGTCAATTATGACTCCTAGAAAATCCCAGATGCCAAGATAAGGAACTAAAGCGCTGATGCTCGGATGAAGGCTTAACCAATTGTTCAGCAAGACGACAGCAACAGCAAACCATTCCAATATTCCCGATGCCAACGGGTGCTCTAGTAGGCAGTAAGCTCCAACCCAGATCCAAAATTTGTATATCGGCCGCAGAAAGAATCGGGGGCTCCAGCCCAGGTCCATGCGAAGATGGTAAGGAGAAAGTTGACCGGAATGAGTTTCCAAATTTATCCCTTTCATCCCTCGAAGTTAGTTGTGCTCCCTCCGAGAGCTTGCCTTGCACGCCTAAACCTGGCGATTGCCACTCAGGACGTCCGAAGTTCGTGTAGCCCACACCACCGCAGCAGCTCAATGTTGCGTACAAATACTCATCATTTAGTAGCTTCATAACTAACGTTAGAAATGAAACCCCGGACGATGAGTATGCCTGTGCGGGAGTCAGATGGTATGTGAACCTGCGATGCTCATGGCCCATAGGTAATTAGCCGAGCGCGCCGTGAAAGGCATTTTTCAGCCAATTCTCCTCATCAAGAAGCGTGTGCTCAGATGTCGACTGTATATCTGTATGCAGGGCTAGGCATGTAAGGTCGACACATATGTATGATATGTATGATAATATGTATGCTGACATCCCACTCTGTATAAATGCATGTAAGTCGCAAGCGATCCCGCTTGTGATGGCTGCGTGTGGGACCAATAAGAATGCCCCGGTGATCCATTGCTACGGGTCGCAAGGGTCGACAAGAAATGCGGTGGTCCCTTGGTTGCCGGCCAAATGATGAAAGAGAATACTTTTTTCGGTAGGAAGAAGTGCCAGTGATTCGACCTGCAATTTTGCCTGCCGATCAATAGAGTAGGAACCCCCTCTTCTTTTCTTTCTTTCTCTCATTCTCGGACAGTATGAATGCTAGTGCACGAGTTTCCGTGCATTTTCCGTGCGGTTGTGCCACGGGGGATAAAATGGGAATCTCCATGCCGCAGGAATTTTGAAACCCTAGACGTAGGTACCATATGGGCTGTGAGTATAAGCGGCGTATGGTATTGCTAGACTCGGCCCTACTTCAGGTAGTTGAGCGAGTCGAAATTCCGATCCCAAGAATTGCTCATGCCCGGAGATATGTGGCAGCCCAGGGAAATACTCGTTAGTCCATACGAACTTACGTTAATTTCTGTAGAGATTGATGTGGTCGTCGCTGGGTGTTCTGATGGACTTGATCCTTGCAGCTTTACGGCGGAGACTTTGTCATCCTGGTCGAGAATCCATCGTTGGTCATGGCCGTTTGCGCAACGTTGGGCGCCCATCCATCTTGTACAGGGCCGTCCTCTTCAACCAGCTCCCGTCTCAAGGAGTTGATCATGAAAAGGGCGACGGCTTCGCGACTCTATCTTGTCGAGTAAGAATCGCGATAATGAATTAAATCCCCCGTATCCCCGACGCTCGGATTCTCTGGTCGATATGTCCTCATCGATAGTACAAAGGTACAATCGGTCGTTCCGCATCAATACCGTTTTGGGGTATTTTCATGTAAGTGGGAAGGAAGCTCATCGTTAGAACAGAACAACAACGACGGCACGATTTAAATTTTGAAATGCAAAACAAGAAGAAAAAATGGATGGGAGAGAGAGAAGGGGAAAAAGTGTGAGGAGAAAAGAGAGAGGGAAGAAGAGAGAAGAGAGAAAAGAGAAGACAGACGGTCACAAGGGAACGGGCAAGGGGTGGTAGATGGGCCTTCAGGTACAGTAGGGCGAGAGGGAAAACGGAGAGCAAGTGAGAAGACCTGAGGGAAAATCGGTTACAATGCCTACCTCCTACCTACTTACCTACATGTACATACCGTACCTCGATCGAATTGCTGTTACTGTTATTATTACCTTCAGAGCTAGGTACTTTACCTATTTACCTTGCTATTTATCTAGTATGTTATCATTCAGTCTTCCTAATATTTTTCCTTTGGTGACTTTTCCCTCTTTTCCGTCTCGCCATTTTCATCACTGGTTGATCATGTCTCGAGCTCCCAGCCTAGTACCGAAATTGTCCGCTAAGTGGTGCCCCATGTGCCAATGGGGACGGGCGTGCTTTGTGTAGTGCAAAGTCTGGGACGGGACAGCCGAATTCGTCAGAAGCTTCCTCCGCCGAGTCGTCATTTTTTTATTA
Source organism: Annulohypoxylon truncatum (assembly GCF_022578515.1). Lineage (NCBI taxonomy): Eukaryota > Fungi > Ascomycota > Sordariomycetes > Xylariales > Hypoxylaceae > Annulohypoxylon > Annulohypoxylon truncatum. Next base: position 478,730 of record NW_025953811.1, read on the forward strand.
TTATTTCGGAATAGGATGCAGATAAGCTTCGTGCGTAAAGCCTCCATTAGTCAAAGACCAGCTCGATCTCGTATGCAACCCGGCTACAAAAGCTTCAGACTATCCCCCTTAGCCAGTCGAAACTTTGTTTCCGGCCACTAGAGTGAGCGTCATCTTACCCGTCATCTTGTCATTTTGTCACCCTTTGTGTCTCCAACGACGAGATTATTGAGACGGGTGTCGAAATCAACGAAACGACCCTCCAAGAAGGCAGGCAACGAATGACATAAATTGCGAGGTAGGGTATCTACCTGCCTTAAGACACCTTACATAGATGGGTTGGGAATTGCGGTAACGCACCAACTTGCCACTTGGCGATGAGAACTCGGGGCCTGGAATTTGACTTTTTATTTGACTCGACCCGGCTTCGCCTTGTAAACCTGGCGCTCTATCGACAACACCTACAGTACATCCATATTAAGACTTACATGCTTTTGCCCGACGCCGAGCGGATAGCGCTGAGGATTGTTCATCTCCATCGAGTCCTCCTATTGTACGTAGGTCGGCTGGCTCCACCGTCTCGCAGGCGCCCAGCTTGTGTACGGTACACATCCTGACATCGTAAATAGCACGTAACGGAACACTCGTGTGAATAAGCCGCTTCTAATGCCTACCTACCTGGTACATACATACATACCTAGGTACCGATATGAAAGGAGAGTCTAGAAAGCGATTATACATATCGCCTACTGGGCAAATATCCATTTGTTAGGTTCCACAGCTCACCAACTACTAGAGAAGGGAATTCACATGGTATGTTTGTCCGTACATTCAACGGACCTGGTCATCAGTCAATAGGTACCTACCTTATACGGGCAACAACCTTCTTGCCGTTGACGTAACAAAAGGTTCCCATGCACTACTACGTATTCGCCAAGACGACAGGCAAATGGATGAGGTTCGTAGGTGGGATGGAGGTGAGACAAATCGCCAATATGGCGGAACAACACGACCATGTGTGGCTTCCAGTCATCTAATCATCCATGAATAATCCTACTAGATATGTAAGAATCCCGGGCTATTATCAGATCATACCTAATGTAATGCCCGGGTGTTACAATGCAGCAATTGCTTTTTCTTTGTCGGGTCGAGTGAGATTCTCTTAGGTATCCGTGCGAAGCACACGATCCATTACTTTCTTTTATTCCCTTGGAGAAGCTGAGAGGGGACAATCTTACCCATGCCATGCCTCTTCTCGGTATTTGATATCCATGACTTAGGTATTTAGCAGTTTATGAAAAGTCAGGTCAATCCCCTCCAAGTTATTTGAGTATGAACCCATACTATCCACGCGCTTAAATATTTAGTGACGAGATTAACAAGGTTGGCGGGCTAGATATGTGCGCTATTGAGGAACCTCTTTTAGCCTGCATGATGAAGTTTGCAGTATTCACAAACCAACGGTAAACGCCCAACAATTTCGAGAGCTTTGATCGGCTATTACTGTGAGGTAGTGGAGGTCGTCTTCAGATCTCTTTTTCTTGCATAATGTCTACCCCAGAGCCTCTCCACAGCTACCCGAACCGCTCATACTGTAAGATGATCCCAATATCTCAATGACAAAGCGAAGCGCTAGTAGATATTCAAGGAATAAGATATCAAGTTTTATTTCTAATTCATACGATTTACTTTCTTATTATTATCACTATAAAGGTTGTAACTGGTGGATCGACCGGTTTCGTCGGAACAGAACTTGTCCGTCAAGCTCTTCTCTCATCCCGTTGTTACGTCAATCATCGCTTCTTAGCCAGCGTGAGAAATTCATACCTGCTAGCTCTATAAAACTAATAGGAGCGATGATTTCGAAAAGTATACAGGCAGCATCGAAAAAGAGCTAGAATTCGCGGATGCATGTATCTGATATGGCATTGCCATGCAATCCTTCTAGTTCCCAAATGCTCTGCTCGATAGATGACCAACAAGCAAACAGGACTGTCGCAGTGACGCCGTCCAAGCGCGAGACTACCTTGTTGGATGACGCATCTAAGATATCCCGCGACTATGCCACAACAGCCATCCAGACCCTTGCAAATCTTCGTCACAACGAAGACCAGCCGCTCCGCTTCGTCTACGTCAACAGTCATTTTGCAGCCCGCAGCCCAGCTAAGGTGTCTAAAGAATTGGTCACTTACGACTTAATCAACTATGGTTTAATGCAGGGTTGTATCTAAAAACGACCTATCAGTCCAAATGTCCCTTCTAACATCTCATCAGCGCTAATCTACGCATCATACCAATCTAGGGCGAGGCAGAATTACGGATCCTGAAATACGCGGAGTAGTCTAACGGTGCCGTGGAATCCTGCGCCGCTAAGCCCGGAATCGTCAACGCCCCTAGTAGAGAGAAAAGGGTTGTCTCCGAGGTCCCGAACATCGAGCTACGCGACCTCGCGTCGGCACTTCTAGGCCAGGCTGTAAACTAATTCGAGAAGGATATACTGAGGAACGATGATATGGCTCGGGTTATCCATAAGACTTTGGCTGAATAGCAACATGTATGGCGGCTTAGAAGCTATAGGGGCTATAGTATTTAGACACCTACGCAATTGCTCAAGTTCGTTCGTTTCTGGCTAATACCCAAAGCTTTGCTAAGGCTTCCATATTTACCTATATTAAAGTGTCATAACTTTCACAACGCAAGATAACTGTGAATAGAGAAGAATATTGGAATATAATAGATATAAGCTGCAAGAGTGCCATGAATATCAAGTACTCAAGGCTACCTAGGTATCCATTAGATTCCATTATATTTGAACGAAGATAGGCTGTGGAAGCAGTAAAGAGATTCTAGCTTCTACGTCTGATATCCCTGTTAACAGATAGTTCGAGACGAATAAAAGAACAAACATCGTCTTATTCAACAAAGGCTTTGTTATATATAATTACATATTACTAGAGGACTTGTCGTCTCTTATGGAATATCTAACCTAGCAATATATCTCCCAGAAGTGAAAATTTTCCTCAGTAATCGCTCTATTTAAACGCCATGTACCTAAGCTCACGATATCTAATCTCTTGCTTTGGTCGGTAGGTAGGTAGTTATTCCGACATGGGCCCTGGGTAAAATTTTTTTATTTCTCTTTTGTGGGATTGTTTGCAAACATTCAAGCTATAATAGTATACTCACACTATGTCACTAAACAGGTTTTCAGACCATGCCGCAAAGCCCGCCCTCGTGTGTGGTAACAGAGTTCATTATCATAATACATACTCGAACAACCGTACCATTCTGTTTGTATATAAACCTAAGAAAATAGAGGTATAGATTTCCTTATTTACTTCTCTCTTTCAGACACCTACATACAGCAATCAACACCCTTCAATCACCTTAAACGCACATTCTCAAGTTAGGGAAATCTCATATAATTACAAGACTTCCAACTCCACACAGAGAAAATGAAGACTTCTAGCATCCTTGCTTCTGCTCTCTTCTGGGCTGCCACATTTGCTGGCGCCATTGGTAGAGGCCCTTTTCGAACCTCCGCCGGTCTCCCAAGCGGCTACTCCTTATCAAATCTGACCTGGACCGGAAACATCACTGCTAACGGGCCCGAGATGTCATTCACCGGCCCCAGTTTCCAGGATATCGACGCCCAGATTCTCAAAGCCAACCCGGATTTCATGTGGCCTGACTCCAACAGCGTCGATCCCGCAACTCTCGAGAAGTCGGAGGCTCATTTAACCTGCGACCCCAACAACATCTGGTACGCCCAGGCGTTCCGGATCGAGGAAGGCATCGACTACCTCTCGAGCCGGACTGGTAAGTGCCACATGGACGCCGGTCCGAGGGTCTGCACGCGGATCTCTTGCTCATACAAGAGCGCGATCTGGTGGTGCAATGATAATTCGGAACCCATCGAGGAAAACTGTCTGCTTTGGTCGCATTACGCGGAAAACATCCTAGACGTATGCCGGTCCGGCGACGCCGCAGACAGAGTCAGGGGCCAAAAGTTTTCCTCGGCAAACTGGAACATCTTGGTAGGGTTCGATGACGACCATTGTTAGGTTGTTATTGGTCTGTCGTATAAGAAGCTTAGTAGATAGACAAGGTAGGTCTTGACCGAGCTCTCATACAGTGCTTAGATAGGTATCAGACAAATAAAGATTATACGACTTATTGAATATTGTAATTTGTGTGATGAAAGATTCCCCCTTTTTAGACGTATGAGTATGGTGGTCTGTGCTTGCTCAGACCTACTAGGCTTAACTGAGGTACTTTAATTGTGCCACACGTTTGCGAACTTAGACTTGACGACTAAAACAGTCATCCATACTGTTCATGTCACTTTTATTTCGTTCTCTGAATTCTAAGTGCTTTGTAGCGGCTTCAACTCCTCTGCTCGTCGGTAGTAATCAACTCAGGATGGTGAAAAGAAAAGCAAGCCAAGTCGAGGCCGCGCCGGACGTGACAAATCTAAGAAGGTCGACGCGTCGAAAACCACTAGCGTCAGAATCAACTATTGAGACCAGCCAGGCTAAATCGGTAGGAACAAGTGCGCCTCAACCTTCTAAGTCAAGAAAAGAGAGCGTATCTGAGAAGTTAGATTCGAAGAAGTCTTCGGTAAGGATACAAATTCCTTTTATTCATTTTATTGGTCTGCGAGCTTCTCAATCTAAGAATCGTCTTAGGAACCCCCGAAACCAAAGACAACGGCAAAGGCAAAGGCCAAAAATGCTACGCATCTAAGCTCGGGTTCAGAACCCGAGGCAGACAAGACATCCAATTCTTCGGAGATATCATATTGGCTTATGAAAGCTGAGCCCGAGACACGAATTGAGAGGGGCGTCGATGTTAAGTTCTCCATCGACGACCTAAAATCACGAACAGAGCCTGAACCTTGGGATGGTAAGATCTCATTTTCACCGAAACTTCTATTTGCTCGGCAAGGCGGCTTGCTACGCCTCTGCTCTATTTAACATACCTCGATGCTTATGACGTTTCCTAGGTATCCGTAATTATGTCGCCCGAAATAACCTCAGGGAGATGAAGAAGGGCGATATAGCATTCTTCTACCATTCGAATTGTAAGGAACCAGGTATCGTAGGTACCATGGAGATCGTGCAAGAACATTCCCCTGATCGTAAGTCCGCCCACCCCAGCCAAGTTTCGTAGGCAGCTCCTTACTATTGTCGCGAAGTGTCGGCGCACGATCCGAAGGCGGCGTATTATGACGCCAGCTCAAAACCTGATAACCCAAAATGGAGTGTTGTACACGTCGTGTTTCGCAGCAAGTTCAACCGGAAGATTGAGTTGAAGGATCTTCGTGACATGGGCAAACCGGGTCAGCCACTCGAGAACATGCAAATGCTAAAGCAGAGCCGGTTAAGCGTAAGTCGCGTGAGTCCCGCCGAGTTCGAATTTTTGATGGGCGTAGTAGAGGTACGGGGCGGCGAGACACTAGGGTCATGCTAAATGTGAGCGATTCTTACTCTAGTTGGGACGGATAGTGGGACTTTGGACAAGATCAAACGATTTCAAGCGCTAGGCAAATTGCGACACGTGTGTTCTAACACGGTTCGGATGCCCGGATCTAAATCGTCAGAAGCCAGTATCGGTTGCATCCATAACCTCGTTTTCTCGGCTAGCTGGCTACCGTTGGTAGTAGTGGACAAGGATGATTTGAGACGAACAAGTGCTTCTCGCAGAGCCTTAGGATATGAAGGGGTGTTTATATCGACGTTGATCAGTGGTTGTCGGACGTGGCAGAAGCAGGTTGCCGGGTCATTAGGATAGATTTCGGTCATACTATCCAAAACGTGCTGGACGATGCGAGCTTGCGCGGAAACGGTAGTGAAGCTAGCGAAGAGGTCGAAGAATTGTTCCGCTACTGAAGAATTGAAGAAGGGCTGCTTTTTGGCGATGTCGAATATAGCCAAAGGTATTGCACCATCCAAAGCGGGATTGCCTTCCAACTTTTTAGTCGTGTCTTCATCGAATACCTTTTTCCCGGGTGCATTTCCAGGATCCGGAATGATTTCTTGATCGTTTTCATCGGCCTCGTCGTCCTCGCTGTCTTCCCCGGCGAGCTTTATCTCATCGTCGCTTTGTTCGGCCTGTTCTTCAAGTGCTTTCTCGGCGCCACCCTTCTTCCCTTTCCTCGCATCCATCCGCCCCAACCACTCCATTTCGCACCTGGCGTATTCAAGCCATACTGTGGCATCTCTGGTGCAAAACCTGGCGCCACGCATGAAGAAACCCCTCGCAGCCTGCATATCGCCGTTGCTTGCCGATCTCTTACCAGCCATCACCCACAGTTCGGGCTTCGCTGGGTGCATCCTTAGTGCTCTACTCATTACTTTCCGGTACCGCTTAGTGGCTTTCATGTCTCTTGCATAAGCTAGATACGCCTTCCATAGCTCAATGCTCCCTGGGTGCCTATTCACAGCTCGTTCTAATATTCCAAATATTCTTCCTTGTCCAGTGTGTTTCGATGAAGTGCGAATTTGTAGACGGCGACATCGTTTCGCGCGGAGTGTCTCCAACGATTTCTCCCAAGTCGCATAATTCAACCAGTCGGAAGGTTTGTTTCCAGGCGATAGGACAAGATGTTCGAAATCGGTACGTTTCCGCACGAGCGAACGGATTTCGTCCGCAGTGAATATGCCTTTGGCTTCGAATTCGCGTAGTTGAGGAACGGCACGCTCAAGGTAGAACCTGGCTTTCTCGGGGACGCCAGCCATCTTGGAGGCAATGTACTGAATACAGCTCTAGATATTGGTCGAATTGGCGTATATAATAAACTCGCGACATCAAAACGTTGGCATTGGAATTGGAGCGGGCAAGTTTCGTAGCGCATCGTAAAATGTTGGAAAGTTTCGTTGAAGAGACTCAAGGATAAAAAAGATTTAGTGGGACTCTTCAACGATAAGATACTTAGGTACCTGATAGTGTCTAATCCGTATTCTAAGCTTGAGCGGGTCTGTTCTCGGTCCGTTGACATGCAATTAAGCAATACTTACTGCTGATTGGTGGGCTACAACTAGGCAGGTACAGCTTGGACCATCTTGGCTGCGGGGATTCGCTCCACGATGAAGCACGACACGCGATAACAGGGGTAGAAGCTGCCAATCGACCCATGTAAATTTTTTGGGTGATCGCGCCCGCAACCAACCGAGGAGTCCGGATCTCAAGGGAAGGAAGACACCCGACCAGAAATAAGCAACTTTACCTATGTGTAACAATTTTTAGAGCTTCTTTCTTCTTCTTCCACCTTTTACTCTCTCTATCATCTTTCCTCCATGTTCGCTCTGCCACTTATTTTTGGTGTCTTTTCTCTTTGAAGTATTTCAGTAATATCCGTTTGGTCCGCATGTGCTAGTTCTTAACTAGTTTTCCGCTATTTAGGTACGGGAATGCGACCATGTCGAAATACAAGGATAAAGAGAGTGGGACGACGATAGCCTCTCTAAATGCGAAATGGATTTCATGGGCTCATACCACTGTCGCATATAGTCAGTAATCCCCATGGCCTGCTTAGTAGTATAGCGGGCTAGGAGCCTATGAAGTTAGAGGTGACTTACAAGAAGGACCATCTGCTAATAACAATGGCGCTACTATAGCCGCTTTCCTGAGTGCCCTGTCTGTGGGCATCTACCTTCATTACCACAAGATTGTCCAGAACGAATTCTACGGTTATCCTGACGAATGGTTTCCTTCTGTCTCTGCTACTATCGGTGACCGATACCCGGAGCGCTCGTTTTTCCAGCTTTTCATAGCTATAACCTCAGGTCCTAGATTTGCTCTCGTCGCACTATGGTATCTTCTTACAGCGAAGCCTGGAAAGGCTCTCCCCAAATTTGTCGCTGGCGTGGGCCTCTTCAGGACCCTCACATGCGGGGGTTGGACGTTTATCACTTCGACCGACGATCATGACTGGCATGATATCCTTATGATTTCCTACCTCGTGGCCACGATTCCCTGGACGGCTGGCTGTATTGCGTTAAGTTTACCCAACCCGAAAGCAATTAAATATCGAAAATATCTCGCTACTGCGTTTTTCGGCACAATCCCTTTTATGGTATATTTCTTCATTCAACATAAGATTCATCGAATAGCAGGAGGTTAGTATATGCTACCTAACTCGAGATCTTGGAGAAGACGTATCTCACCAATCGCAGCTTACACTACTTATTCCTTCTTCGAATGGTCTCTTATCCTATTTGACGTCGCCTTTGATGCTGTTACTGCGCTCGACTTCGAAAATTTTGAGATTGTGATTAGGGATGTAAAAGGTTTGGGTAAGGGGTACGTACAATATCTCCCCAGATAGATCTGGCGCATCGTATATACTCGCTCGGGCTGGATGAGATTCTTGGATTATTCCTTATTTGAGCTTTGCGCTCTCGAGGTAATCGATAGTGTCGATTGTTGCGGATTGGTGATTTCGCTACCCACCATCTCACGTCGTCGCACCCATTACTGCGACTGGAGTCTTGCGGCCATCTGGATCTCCTATGAGTGAAATATTGCTATCATAAGCTTTTGTGGTATGGGCGGGATCTTTTACGGATGTTGACATCCTAGCAAAAAGACCTCGTTCTATCCTAGAACTCGATAGCTTGCCGAGCCAGTGTAGAAAATCTATCACATGCAGGACACAATAGACTTAGAAGGATTGGTCGCCATCCAGCTGCCCTCTTCATCATATCATAATGCGACTAAATCAAGAATCATAAGCCACACCAGCCCGAGCGATATCTGTTATAAAATATATAACTTACGCTATCGTATCATTATTCTGACTAGCTTTGCAGAACTAATATGTCGTCTAAGTCGACCGCCGTCACCGAGAAGGAAAAACAGAAGATTACAGCCGGTATATTCGACGTCAAGTTTTCCTGGGCCGAAATCTTCGATACGGCTGCTGAGGTCTATCATGGCTTCGTCTTTTGGTCGATGCTTACCAGCTTGGGCGTAGTCATTTGGTATTTTCCGCTTTGGCATATGGGTATTTCGGGCTACGAAGCTTTTGTCATGTCGACGATCTCACCCATGTTTCTTGGCATTAAACCGATCCGCTCATTGGTTATCCACAATCTGCGCGTGTGCCATTTCCTATCGCTTGCTGGGCTTCTTGCCTGGCAGGTCAAAGACCCGGCTTACAGACTTTTTACTGTAGGCTTCGGTGTTGCTATGTCATGCTTGTCATGGGCTGGCACTTTATATTCCGAGTCAATTCATGAAGCCAGGCTCGAGTCGAAAATACTGGCCTGGATCGTTGGTCTGGTAATGTCCTCGACAGCGAAGTTTGCTTGGCAAACTAACAACCCAATATGGCCAATTATGCACGCCGCCAACGGTGGCTATAACGAAATTGGATTAGCGTTGGCAGTTCTGGCAGCTCTGAGGTTTACCCGGAAAGCACCCTTAAATACAGGAGCGGCCGCAGATGAGAACCTGGGTGGCTCATCGTTTTTAGCTGCTCTAGGTATTGGCGGCGTATTCTTTGGTCTGCACTCTCTCCTTTCTGATACGAGTACTATGATTCTATGGGTATGGGAGGGTTACCCAGTACGAGGCCCTCTTGCCGCTCCCCACGGCTGGTTCACAGTGGCGGCGATGACGGCTGGATTATTGACGGGAGTTCGATATCCTAAACTTGTCAGTACTTGGTCGGTCTACGGCGTTGGGTCCGTTGGGGCTGCTATCCTCACTCTCTACCATAACTGGTTTGGCTACCTTGGTGCTCTTACTAGTGCCTTCTATTTAACAGCCATTTCATTTCCCCTTATTACCGTGGCGTCCAAGAAGAGTCCAGCGACAACTTTTGGTCTTGGGTTCTTCATATACAACTTCATGGTACTGTTTCACGTCTGGGTGGTTGCCTACGCTTTCGTTCCTGGCGGGCCTCTTGTTCGTGAGCATACGGATTGGATCATGACGACTATGATGGTACTTATCGGTGCCGGCGTTTTCAACCTGACGTCGGTGAATTCGCGTCGTGGCGAGACCCGTGCGCGACCATCTCGGTCACAACATCGCAAATATCACACTTTGGCGCTAGGCACCATCAACCTCTTCTTCATCGCCGCCGCACTCCGGCGCTTCCCTACAAACGATTATAAACCTTACCACGAAGATTCGAGGGTCATCACAGCTGGTATCTGGACCATTCACTTCTCTCTCGACAATGATATGTGGTCTTCTGAGTACCGGATGCGTGATCTTATTAAAGAGCTTGAAATTGATGTTGTCGGGCTGTTGGAGACAGATTTGCAACGCATCATCATGGGTAACAGGGATACAACCCAATTCCTCGCCGAAGACTTGGGTATGTACGTCGACTACGGCCCCGGACCGAATAAACACACCTGGGGTGCGGCGCTCTTGTCCAAGTTCCCGATCGTGAACTCGACGCATCATCTACTCCCATCGCCAGTGGGCGAACTTGCCCCGGCTATCCACGCGACACTTGACGCTTATGGTGAATTAGTAGATGTCTTTGTTTTCCATTCCGGACAGGAAGAAGACCCCGAAGATCGTCGCCTACAATCCGAATACCTTGCCAAGTTGATGGGCTCTTCATCGAGACCGTCGATACTACTCTCCTACCTAGTCACCAAACCCCTCCAAGGGAACTATAACACTTATGTTTCTGAGATTTCGGGCATGCATGATGTAGACCCGAGAGATTGGGACCGGTGGTGCGAGTACATCTTGTATAAGCGTCTACAGAGGGTGGGCTATGCAAGAGTGTCTCGAAGTACCATCACAGACACCGAATTGCAAGTGGCAAAATTTGTCGTCCCGAAGAGCGGGGAGGAAAAAGCACAGATTGCGGCGATAGAAAGCAACGCAGACCTGAGGAATCGCAAGGTCAACGAGCAGGAAGTCCCAGAGGGTTGGAGATTTCCTGCTCTGTTTAGGGGTAACGGCGTCAGGGGGCATCGATATCACGTTTTCAACGAGCCCTGGTATTATAAGCCATCATAAACGGATGAATGGCGACAAGCAAGGGTCACGAGACAAGGAAACGCGAATACGTGTTTATGTGTAAGGATAAAACGGTGGTGTATCAACAGGAAACGTTAGTCACTGGGGTTTAATTGTTAATTCTTGTACGTCTACATGTAGACTTGGGACGGCTCATCTTAAAGATGAGATTTTAATAAGTTGGTCGAAAGCCACTTCTTCATGATCCGCGGTTACAGTATCTACCTAGTCCGGTTGGAGACTAGGGAAAAGGAATAAAGTTATTTACGTTAGACTAATCCTTAACCTTGGAAGGTTATGTCCATCTGACTTGTAGCTAACCGCCCTGTTTAGATTTAACATCTTTTTAAGCAGTGTTAAAGACATCGTTTTATGGGATATCTGAGATATAGTCAGCTGTGGCTGGCTCCACTAGGGATGATACCTTCTATTTTTGTTGATCATTTCCTTTATGGGCGCTTACCGGCATTACTTGCAGCAGATCGCGGACGATTCCCGCCGTCTCGCCCGGTTCATCATCAAGATTGGAGTTGAAAGATCGACCTTCAATCTTCATGCCCTGCCTGCATGTGCCCCTCAACCCCTGAATACCACAGCTGACCACAGATACTATCGAAGTGATAAATAGTCACGTGTGCCTCAGTTGCGTATGTCGGTAGTCAGAATTGATCCGATTGATGCGTGTTTGAACCCACCTCCTTTGCAACCTATCATATGCATGTCTTGCCTAGATATGTACCCTTAATGTCTGTATGTCAAACCATAATGCGTAATGTTTAAAATTTCCCTTCCGACCTGAAGAAAAGCATTAATGCAAGGGGTCGTGTCACTCCGTATTGATGCTGTCAGACGTCGAATGCTGAGTCCGGCACGTCTCGAGCCGACCCTTTTCTTATTATCCACCCCCTTATCCTGTGGCGTCGTAATCCGAAAACATGACGCCTCCTAACATTAAAAGCCCTGTCAATGGAGGACCGCGCTGGTAGATCCTACCAATCATGTGGCCTTGCAGGAGCAATAAACTCCGACAACCCAAATGCCACCACAAACTTACCTTGAATTCTCTTCGTCAAGGCGGGCAGGGGACAACCCAAGGCGGGTGGCTTTTCCCCCTCGTATCCCCCCGTCCACAGGCTACGGGTTTGCAGTATATATGCTTATATCCTTGGCGAGATAACTCTCAGATGATCCAGATCGTGACAATTCGCGGACCTCTCGAAAGGGGGCGGAAATTAGTGTGTTCGGGCGCTTAAGTGTCGCATCGGATCGAAGGAGGGAAACGACCGAGGCGCTGCCGGGCTTTGGGTCGAGTATAAACGAACTGGGCTGCAGGAAACAAGTTGTCGCGCGTCTAACGGCACTCTCGAGATTGTGGGAAATGCGGACTATATAAGAGAGTTTCTGACTTCTGCGCTTGTGTTTGCGTTCTAAGCAAGGCGCCTCCATTAGTTTCCAGGGCTACGCTCTTTACTTTTCCGCCCTTACCTCTTATCACCTACGCTCGTTTGGTTGTCGAGTTATTGATGTTGGAACTTACACACTCTCGTTTCAAAAACACGCAGACATGTTGGCACCTCGGTGGACGATATTCTGCTTTTCGCTCTTTTCCGCAGCTTTCGGGGTGCAAATTCGGAGAGATGCGAGTCCTACCACTCAGTTGAACATGACGGCGGCGGCCGTGGATGCCATGATGATGTTGTATGATGAGACGACCGGTCTTTGGGACCCTAATAGTACGTTATCGTCTTGGTGGCAGAGCGGCGTGGCGCTTTGGGCCCTCTCGGAGTATATGATCAAATCGGGGTCGCGCGAGTATCTCGACCAGGCGGAGAATACGGTCCTGATCCAGAAGGCGCCGCTCTCCTGGTGGCCGGAAGGAGGCGGCGACTTCCGCGCCGACAGCACCGACGACACCGGCTGGTGGGCTCTCGCGATGCTCAGCATGTACGAGCTCACGGGCAACGAAATGTATCTCGATATCGCCAAGGAGGATGAAGCGTACATGTGGAGCTACTGGAACACGACGACGTGCAACGGCGGCCTGATCTGGAACATCCCGACGCTGAGCTACCACAACGCGATCAGCAACGAGCTCTTCCTCGAGCTGACGGCCAAGCTGCACAACCTGATCCCCAACGACACGGAGTACCTGAACCATGCGATGAAGGAGTGGGAGTGGTTCGCGGCGAGCGGCATGGTGAACCCGGAGGGCCTCGTCAACGACGGGCTCACGGAGGACACGGCGTGCATCAACAACGGCGCGACGACGTGGACGTACAACCAGGGCGTGGTGCTCGGCGGGCTCGTCGAGCTCTACAAGGCGACGGGCGAGACGTCGTACCTCGTCTCGGCGCGCTCGATCGCCGACGCGGCGACGAATAGCACGTTGCTGATACAGGACGGCGTCGTGACGGAGCCGTGTTCCAGTGAGACGGACTGCGAGCCTAACGGTACTAATTTCAAGGGCATCTTTATCCGCGAGCTCGCGAAGCTGAATGCTGTGCTTGATGACCACCCCTATGCGGATTTGATCGCGCAGAACGCGGAGGTGGCGTATAATAACGCAAGGAACGCGTCTGATTTCTATGGGTTCCTGTGGATGGGGCCGTTTGATACTGTGACGATCGGGACGCAGGAGGCCGCTGTGCAGTTGCTGACTGCGGCTTATTTGGGATGATAGGTGGTGTTTGGATATTTTACCTGCTTGGGTAGATGCCTACCTAGGTACCTAAGGATTAGAAGGGTTAGGTGAGAGGAGAGTTCAAATTTGGCATGAGACATGTTGTTTAAAGAGCATACGACTGCATGGAGTACGTTGGATGTCGTTATACCCATATTCGCTTTGTGTATCATATATAGGTACCTAGGGTTTGGGTTGTAGGGAGCTGGTGAATACAACCCCTTTAAGTTCAAATGGTGATGTCTAGAAGATACCGTAGCTGTTGATTCTGTGGACTTTCACCTTCTATATCATGAAAATTATGAGATGTGTCACCGTGTACCACATATGTTCTATTACCCATCATTCCCTCTCGCCTTAGCCCTTTCTAACATTTCAATGATTCTAGAGTTCTGATGAGATCGAGCGATATCGAGGACTGTCTTGCCGGAGTTATTCTTCACGGTTATATTAGCACCATGTTTTAGTAGAGACTCGACGAGCTCTTCGTGACCCCATCCGGTATTGCGGATCATAATCTTTGTTTCTAATCCTCACTGCTTCGAGTAGAGTAGTTGCCTCACTAGAGAAAGGGCTGGCTAATTCCGGGCCGGATATGCTAGGGTTGACTTGATATTCTTGTAATGATTCAGGCATTGGAGGCTCTGGTATTAATTGGTCGAAATATCTGTTCAATGCAAACCCGACATCTGTCAGAAGCCTCCTCCGCGAGAGCTGATAGTCAGAGGTCTCCCCAGGGTTAGCTAGTAGCCCAGAAGGATCGGAATTTAGCCTATACGAGGCTACCCTGTTGGCAGTTGGCCCTTGGCTATAGATCAAAGAAGATGCGTGTATGTATACCGCATCTCCTGGAAGGGATTAATCAGAGCCCTTCGCGCAATAACGTTACTCTTTCCTAGCCTTTTGGTTCCGCCTCGTGACAAGAAATTCAAGGTCACAACACAGTAAAAACTCCAACTTAAGAATTACTTTCGATATAGTGTGGGATAGTCTCCCATTCATGCAGAAGACTTATTCAGAAGTGTAGGCACGTATATAAGTATTAATAACACTTTGCATCCCTTGATCCCCTGAACGTTCGCTTGTAATCCGAGCTGAGTTGTCGTATTGGCGAATCTAACTGTCGTGAAGCAATAGAAAGAACTGATGCATATGAAGTTTCGTTTTCTGAGCGTGCCAATTATATCGGAATTCATATCAGCCCATAGCCTCAAAGCCCACAATGCGTCATTGGGCGTGGTAGCATTTCAGCTGGATTAAAGGGGTCCTTAGCGATCGACTGGAACATAAGCCCATAGATCATCACCGAAATATTCGAGCTTGCATTCCACTTTTTCATCCTCCACGTCAGGAGATTTCGTATTCGACTTCTCTTGGTCTTGTAGAAGCCGTTCCCTTTCTTCCTGTCTCTGTTGCAATTCTTCCCCATCAAGGCAGGTACCCGCCGCCGCCGCTAGGATGGAGATGAAAACGAACACTCCGAGGGCAATACTGGCCATTATGGTGGTTAATAGAATTAGTTGAAAGATAAGAAGGGCCGTTGGGTCTAGTGTATAGTGATGGTTCGCAATCGGGACTGGATGACTTTGAAGATTGTGTTCGTAGGAAGCAGATGCGGTCTACTAAATACTGATGTATGTACGCGTTCTTAGCGCACCAGTGACCCCTTTTATAGACAATACAGCTGGGTAGTTAAGTTCGTGGCTTGATAAGCCTTAGATGTAGTCTTTAAATTACGAAGTTAGTATGTTCTTAAGGTTTGTTTTCTTATATTACGTTGGCAGGGCTTGAAAATTGTGTGAAGTTTAAAGCTTCCTTAATGTTAAGTATGAATGTTAATGCCTATTTTAAATATATAAGATTATAAAGAAGCTACATTCAAAAATTCGATTGGGTACGGTGCGGTGACATTGTAGATAATGTAGTGACTGCTAGTATTAGCCTTCGAGTACCTGCCTACATAGACATGAGTTCTAAGACGGAGTTGTACATCGTTCCCGTACGAAGCCGACATCTCCCTTACATTGAAAGACTACCAACCAAGTGTTTCCGGGAGTATATATTAAATAGGTACTGATAAGCCTTAATGTACTTCATTGAAGCTTAGTCTTTCCTCGTCACTCCTTGGCGGATGATCTTGTTAAGGAGCTTGTCATCGGCACTGTATTTGCAATGCGGTACAAATAGCGGTAGGTCTTACTTCATGACGAGGAGTCTAATGCCAGACTGTGTAGATGATCGAATGCTTTAGGGCTGACAGAGTCGATGCTAGAGTCAGCGGGAAACATCGCACATTCCAATAAAGAGACCGACCGTGAAAGATGTGCAAGGCTAATTATTGGAGGAAGAGTTGAATAGTGGAACTCTGTTATCGAAAGACTTGAAGTTGCCTTTGAAATTCCTACAGTAACCTAAATTATAATATGGAGGTGGATTTCACTAATTGCTGTGCGATCTTCGCTCCGCTTAGCGCTTCTAGTAACATCCAATCGGCTTTAATTTTCGGGCTAGTATGTGCATGTTGGATATAGTATAGAGTTTTCCCAAAATTTTCCATGATAGAATCGCTCATAAGTTGGCAATCCGAATTGGTGTAGTGGCTAACATTTGACGCTCTCATGGCATACTGTCCTAAGGTCCGTCAAGCCCGGGGTTCGATTCCCCGATTCGGAGTTTACTTTTTTTCCTTTCATTTCATAAACATTCAACCTATGTCCTTTAAATAATTAGATTTTATTGTGTCCATTGAATGGCTGCCATGTTGGGATTATTTAAGCATTCCAGAACGTAGTATGTGAATGCATGATTCCTTTCCCCCTTTCCCTTTCATTAATATTTTGACATCCTCAACACTAGAGAAAAAAGTGCAGTTGACATAACCCGTTGGCAGATAATGCCACGCAATGATATGAATTAATCCAGATGAATTATCTCGACACCATCAACTGATATGTAGTCTAATAGAACCTTGACGCCTACGCTATGCGATACCGACAGATTTGCATTTTTATTTGCACGGTCTGAGTTGGTCAAGCTTGCGCGCGACCTCCACTCCCTGTCTTGACACCTTCTAGCACAACCGCCCACGTACCAGCCTCGCCTGCGTATCCGGTCTGCCCCGTAGCAATTCTACGCATAAGAAGAGTGTCCTTGGCCACTGCTAGTCTCTTCCCTTCGCTGCCATCTAAGCATTCCTTAAACCATTGCTCTTCCTGAGCATCGAATGGCAGACTAGTCAAGTCAAGCGCTTTCTCCGCTGCCCCATCGTTGCGTGCAGACTCTAGTACGGATATGACGAGACGTTGGAATAGCTGGCGACGCATGAATTCGGCATGCGATCGTGAAAACTGAAAGGCGTCGACAACGCTAGATCGTGCGAGGGAGTCGAAGAGCAGCTCTAATGCAGCGGAAGACTGAATGATAGGTTGGACAGTATGGTAGTAGGCAAGTGGTAAGCTGTAGTCACCGTTCTTGGCGTGGCGGACTAGAACGGTGATGATGTCGTCTACGAAGTCGGGCTGTAGCGAGGGATGGGTGAGGTACTGCAATGCGAGATCGAATTGCAGTGCGTCCATATGCCACAAGCCCTTCATGAAGATCTTGTATTTTTTGGGTATACTGGCACGTTGCGAATAGGCTTCGGCTTGGTTGGATCCGTTTTGCTCGTCGATATCGAGGAGGATGTAATAGACTACTGAGAGCTTGTGGTGAACGGTGGCATTCTTGCTTTCGCAGATGTGCTCGTAAAGCTGCCGAAGAGCATCCTTGTTCTTAGGAGGATAGTGGCTGGTAGCTATTTGAGGGTGTACAGTTAGCATCTAGGTAGAATTTGAGAGCTCAGAAATAGTTTATTGGCAGCCTATACCTTTGGAGAGGTTCAGAGCTTTTAATACTCGGTCGATAAACAAGAAACCCTCAAGACTTCGGCGGGAGGCTTCGAGGTGTTGTACGAAGGCGCGATTGTAGGGAAACGGCTCCAGAGAGCCGAAGATGCGGTCAAATTGTGAGGGCTCAAGCATTTTGGCCATGGTTAAGTTTCAATTATAATCGTGTATTTCAAGATACCTAGATTATACGACTTGGGTTTGACCGTCATGAATGTGAAAGAAGTTAAGATGCAACCAGATACCTTGGTACATCGAAATGTCTTGAGATGCGCCGGTAATTCGTCGGAATAATTTCAAGGTCGGAAACCGCGTCTTTGCTGTACGACGCGGTGGATGATGTGCTGGCTTAGTAATAACTTTAATTTTGGCGGGGGTTGTGGGGTGAGGGTTGTTTATGTTTACTTCTACCCTGTACCTATTTGGTACCTGAATTTCCATATTTCATCATGATCAATTTATGCATCGGTGATAATTAACTTACGACGACAACATTTGCAACAACGACGACGACCTGCGACGAGAACGGGTGTGATGCCCGTGATATCCGTGCGATACCGTTTTAAGTCCTAGAAAACCAAACGTCACTTCAACAACTACGATAAAAATGTCCGCACGGCCAACTCGTCGCGCCGCCGCAGCGCGGCGTACCGCCATTATTGAATCGGAAGATGAAGAAGATGTCGGAAACACCACAAAAAGGATAAAGGAGGAAGAAAGTGAAGAAGAATTTGCCCCTGAGACTTCAACTGCCAAGGCTTCGCGCCGCCAAACGCAGAGTAGGAGGAAGTCTACAGCGCCGGCAACACCGCGCGCAAATCGCTCAAGGAAGAGCGTCGCTCCGCAAACACCCCTAGAATCCAGCGAGGTCACGGACCCGGATCAATCCGCTGCTACGGTCCTCAGCCCGGATTCAACGGTTAAGAAACCCGCCCCTAGGAAGCGAAAGAGTGTTGCGCCGCGCCAAGCTAGCAAAGAGGCTACTCCTGAAAGTCAGCCCGATAGCCAACCTCACATGCCGACACCTGCTCAATCTGAGGAACCGTCCGAGCTCCACGGTACACCCTTAGCTGATATCACCAGCCAGAGCGTCAACGAGCAACAGCAGTCCCCAGACGAGACCATTACTCAAGTCAAACCTATCCGGCCAATGGATACCATCCTAGAGAGGCCAATGGATATTGTCCTGAAGTCGCGTAAGATGGCAATGCCGACAGTTGAGGAGACGGGGCCGAAGGCTCGTATCGTCATTACATACCTGATTTTAACCAACTTCAAGAGTTACGCTGGTCGACAAGAAGTTGGGCCATTCCACTCCTCCTTCTCCTCGGTAGTAGGACCCAACGGTTCTGGAAAATCAAACGTTATCGACTCACTTCTTTTCGTCTTTGGATTCAGGGCTAGTAAGATGCGACAGGGCAAGATCTCGGCCTTGATCCATAATTCCGCGGCTTATCCAAACCTAGATCACTGTGAAGTGGCAGTCCATTTCCAGGAGGTTATGGACCTGGTTAGTCTTACGCAACACATCTCTCTGTAAAACTTCTATGCTAACTGTTTCTATAGCCTGGTGGCGGGACGGAAGTAATTCCTAACTCTCAGATCATCATATCGAGAAAAGCTTTCAAAAACAACTCGAGCAAATATTATATCAACGGTAGCGAGTCTAATTTCACCACAGTGACTGCTCTCCTCCGAGACCGGGGTATCGATCTTGACCACAAGCGTTTCCTCATTCTGCAGGGTGAAGTTGAGTCGATTGCTCAGATGAAACCCAAAGCTGCCAACGAGCATGAGGATGGTCTACTGGAGTATCTCGAAGACATCATTGGCACATCTAAGTACAAGACCCCTATCGAAGAGGCGGCAACGGAAGTCGAAACCCTCAATGAAATTTGCATGGAGAAGAGCGGACGTGTCCAGCACGTAGAGAAAGAGAAGAACAGCCTCGAAGATAAAAAGAACAAAGCTTTGGCCTACATTCGAGATGAAAATGATCTAACCCTCAAGCAGTCGGCCCTCTACCAATTGTACATCAGCGAATGCAACAACAACGTGAGCGTTACTGAAGAAGCCATCAGCCAGATGCAAGCACAGCTTGATGACGAGCTTGAGAAGCATCAGGGCAGTGAACAGGTTATCAAGCAGCTGCAAAAGGCGTACGCCAAGGGATCTAAAGATTTTGAGTCTCAGGAGAAGCATGTCCAAACCCTCGTTAAGGAATCCGCTAAATTCGAGCAAGAGAGGGTGAAGTTTGACGAAAAACGGAAATTCTTGACCGACAAGCAGAAGAAGCTTGAAAAGACGATTACCAATGCCGAAAACTCTACAGCAGAAGCCGAGGAAACCATTGAACAGTGCACCGAGGAGATTGCTTCGCGCGCGGAGGAGATCGCAGCCCTCGAACAGCGTGTGCAAAAAGAAGAAGTGGAACTTGCGAAGATACGAGATAGCCTCAAAGGTAAAACACAAGTGTTCTCGGATCAAATCGCTGCCAAGCAAAAATCTCTCGAACCTTGGAAGGAGAAAATCAACCAAAAACAATCAGCCATTGCTGTCGCCGAATCCGAGATGGCCATCCTCGAGGAGAAAGCTAACGCTGGCGCCGTTGCCCTCGAGGAGATGCAAACCAAGATTGCCCATATTGAAGAAGGTCGCACGGCCAAACTTGCGGAACTGAAAGAGTGCCAAGCTGAGAAGTCGAAATTGGAAAAGGAGGCCAAGAAGATTGAGGCCGATCTCGAGAGCTTGGCTCAGATGGAGCCAAAAGTTCGCTCTAAAGTGTCAAATGCTAGACAAAAGGCAGAAGAAGCGAGGTCCAGCCTCTCCCAGAACCAGAACCGAGGCAACGTGCTTACGGCATTGATGCGGATGAAGGAGTCCGGACGAATCGACAATTTTCACGGCCGCCTTGGAAATCTTGGTACTATCGATGAGAAGTACGACGTTGCTATTTCCACAGCATGTCCTTCTCTTAACAACTTCGTTACCGATACTTTAGAGGCCGGTCAACAATGCGTAGAATACCTCCGGAAGACTAACCTCGGGAGAGGCAACTTCATATGTCTGGACAAGCTTCGTGTACGCGATTTACAGCCTATACAGACTCCCGAAAACGCGCCACGACTATTTGATCTGATTAAGGCCAAAGAAGACAAGTTCCGGCCTGCATTCTATCACGCGCTAGAAGACACCCTTGTCGCCAAAGACTTAACTCAAGCGAGTCGGATTGCTTACGGCGCCAAGAGATGGCGGGTGGTCACACTTGATGGAGAGCTCATCGACACGAGTGGTACTATGTCCGGTGGTGGGAGCACCCTTAAAAG
Source organism: Annulohypoxylon truncatum (assembly GCF_022578515.1). NCBI lineage: Eukaryota > Fungi > Ascomycota > Sordariomycetes > Xylariales > Hypoxylaceae > Annulohypoxylon > Annulohypoxylon truncatum. The sequence continues at coordinate 499,591 of NW_025953811.1, forward strand.
AGGCCTGATGTCGAGCAAGCTTGTGGCAGACACGACTAAGGAGCAAGTCGCCAAGCTTGAAAGCGATCGCGACTCTATCGAGGCAAATTTCCAGGAGTTCCAGGACCACCAACGAGAACTTGAGTCTCGTCTGAGATACCTGAAGGACCAGATCCCTCAACTTGACACGAAGATGCAGAAGATCGGCCTTGAGGTGCAAAGTGCCGAGAAGAATCTTGCGGATGCCCAGCGACGCGTTCAGGAGCTAAGCAAGGAACACCAACCGTCACAGTCTGACGACAACAGAGTGGCTGCGCTACAGAAGGAAATTGCCAAGCTGAACAAGGAAGTGACGAAACTCCATGCCGAAACAGAAGGTGTAGAAGCAGAGATCAAGGAATTGCAAGATAAGATCATGGAGATTGGTGGTGAGAAACTTCGTGCGCAGCGTGCAAAGGTCGATGCCATCAAGGAGGAAATTTCATCTAACAACGAGGAGACTTCTAACGCCGAAGTAAAGAGGGCAAAGGCAGAGAAGTCAAAGACGAAGCTCGAAAAAGACCACGCCAAGGCTACTAGGGAGTTAGAGGCTGCTGTCCGTGACCTCGAAAAGCTCGAGGAAGAGGTCGAGAATCAGGGTAGCAAATCCGAATCCTTGAACGCTCGTGTCGAGGAGGCAGAGGCGGAACTCGCAGACAAGAAAAAGGAATTGTCTACGCTGAAAGCCGAACTAGATGAGAAGACATCCGAACTTAACGAAACTCGAGCGGTCGAGATCGAGATGCGTAATAAGCTCGAGGAGAATCAAAGAGTTCTCGTCGAAAATCAGAAACGCCTGCGCTACTGGGATGAGAAACTCAACAAGCTCGTGCTCCAAAATGTCAGCGATATTAGCGGCCCGCCACCAGCCAAGAAATCGACCCAGCAAGAAGGCCAAGAAGACTCCACAGAGGACCAAGAGGAAGAACAGCAGGAGCAGGAGCAGGAACAAGAACAGGAACGGGGGCAGGAGCAGCAGCCTGAAGAACTTCCAAGGTTTACGGAGGACGAGTTAAAGGATATGGACAAGGATACTCTGAAGGCCGAGATCGCTGCGCTCGAAGAAAAGACGCAGAACGTCAACGTCGATGTCAGCGTCTTATCTGAATACCGCCGCAGAGTCGAAGAACACGCAGCTCGGTCATCTGACCTGGCGAGCGCTGTGCAGCAGCGCGATGCTGCGAAGAAGCGGTGCGATGATCTACGGCGCCTCAGATTAGAGGGCTTCATGGAAGGCTTCAGTACTATCTCTCTCCGGCTCAAGGAGATGTACCAGATGATCACGATGGGTGGTAACGCGGAGTTGGAACTTGTCGACAGTCTGGATCCCTTCAGCGAGGGTATTTTATTCTCCGTCATGCCGCCCAAGAAGAGCTGGAAGAATATCAGCAATCTCAGTGGTGGCGAGAAGACGTTGTCCAGTCTTGCGCTGGTGTTTGCTCTGCACCATTATAAGCCGACACCATTATACGTCATGGACGAGATCGACGCTGCCCTGGATTTCAGGAATGTGAGTATTTAGGTCTTTCTTTCCCCTCTATGTAAGATTCCTCTCGTGTCACAGATTGCTAACGGGAATATAATTAGGTGTCTATCGTGGCCAACTACATCAAGGAGCGTACCAAGAATGCTCAGTTCGTCGTCATCTCTTTACGAAACAATATGTTCGAGCTCGCCGCTCGGCTGGTTGGTGTCTACAAAGTCAATCATATGACCAAGAGTGTAACGATCGAGAACCGCGACTTTATTACCCGCGGAGTGCCAAGGCAGCAGCATAGTGGCGGTCAAACGGTGGGCTCGTGATGACGAACAAGGATGAGGGATTTGTTATTCTGAGCGGGCACTTGGCATTTGTATAATGAATGAAACGAACAGGCTATGATGCTTAGGATGCGGGATGAAATTACGTCTGGCCAGTCGCGTGCTTGATACAGGAGGCGTGTAACGAAGAACGAACGGATATCCAAAGACGGTCCTGGACGAGATCCATTTGAAATGAATATACCTATGTTTTGGTTACCTTTATTCCAATAAGGCTTTTGGTATTGAATATGCTTTCAAGATCGACGTATGGTTCTATTTGTAAGCGGTTAAACCAAGACAGGCTTCTACGATCCGGCTTCTGCCAAACCCATTCAGGGGCCGACGACACACTATAGCATCAAGTTACCTACCTAGTATCTGATATATCGCTCTTTTTTTTTAATGCACTCCCTGGCATTAGATAATGGGATATTCTCATTGGAACGATATTTCAGGGCGGATCATTGCTGACGTTATATATGATGACCTCTCTGTCAATACAGTAGAAAAGAATTAAGGAGGATAGAATGTTGTATTGTTGTTTGTTTTCTAAGCTCTAAAATCTCCTGCGGAGATTTTAAATACCTCCCACAGTGCAGGTAGCACTTTCCCAGCTTGTACACTCCATCTAGTACGGACACACAAGAGCCCGCCCCCGGGCGACTCTTTCCTTCAATATAAATCCCATTTTAACGGCAACAACAACGCAGGCCGAAACAGACTAGTCCTCGCACAACCCTAACAACCCACGAACACAGCTCCCACACGCCGGACAGGCTAAACACCCGCGGGCCACCGAAATAGGTCGGGTCCCTCCACTGCTCACCCAATCCCCGGGACAAAACCACAGCCGGAAGGGGAACAAACGCAAGGCTATACTGATGGGAAATCAGATATTGACGGGCCGAAACGGACGACGAAAACAGACGGCAACGGCAGCACGGCAGGCCGAACGGACGAGATATATTGATGATTTTTGATGGTGGGGAGAACGGTGCTCCCAGACAGACGACAGCGGGCGAGACAGGGCCCCTTTTGACGTTATTTTTTTGATAATAAATGGTTCAACAAACGAGTGACTGAACGAGTGACTGTATTGATAGAATGCTGTAACGATATTCCCATGCGTAGATTCCGGTGTGGGAGGCACCAGAAAAGAATTAAGGAGGATAGAATGTTGTATTGTTGTTTGTTTTCTAAGCTCTAAAATCTCCTGCGGAGATTTTAAATACCTCCCACAGTGCAGGTAGCACTTTCCCAGCTTGTACACTCCATCTACAGTATGGCTTAGTTATATCCATCTAGGATAACCATCAAAATATTGAGATGACTGTTAGTCTGATAGTAATAGGGAGGCCAAAGAATCGATCAACACTCTGCTGGGTTACTGTTCGTCGAATTATTAGACCCAGCATCAGACGGGGCCCCCTATTCATAGGTATTCTCGTGTGACACAGTACTCGTATATGTTTCGCACTGCCTCGCCCTCTCCGTCTATTGGCATTCCCCGCAACCGGACGCAAGAAAACAGCTTAGCTTATAAGCCTACAATAGCAACCCTTTACCATCCTCCAGGGCACGTGGTCTAGGGGTATGACGTCTGCTTCGCACTGATCCAAGTATAGAAATGACCTATAATCATAGCAATCATCCTATATGTATTGATCCACAGTGGTATGCTGAAGGTCCGGGGTTCAATTCCCCGCGTGTCCAATATTTTTGCTTTTTGGGCTTCTAACAAGCCATATAAATACCGTTGTATGTATGTAGTTAATATTTTTTGGTTGATATTTTATTTTCTTTCCATTTTGCTTGGTTTGCTAACGGTAAATAAAACATGCGCGAAATTGTGGGCGTCAGGGAGGTATTTAGGTCTCTGGCTCTTGCTTATTGATTAATCCTCAACAGAGCTGTCAAGCCATCATGCCCTTTAGATACACTTTGGTGCAATGGTTTGATGAAACCTCATGTGGGTAGAGGTGAAACCCATTGGTAAGTAGTCATTTTCTGGTAAATGAAGTCAGAGTATACCCATATGGATAGTGGAAGACGTAGTTGAGGCTAGAGCGCAGATCTATAACTTTGGGCCACTAGCGAGATAACGATCGTTCCGGCGTGTGTCAAGAGTGGCAAGTTAGAAGTCGCAACATGTCTTCTAGAATATTTTGAAAGCGTTATAACTTGGATTATCCCGACTTAGATGGACGAAATTGAGATTGTAGCCAACAGAGAGGGAAGCCTACCTTTAATACTACGGTTGAATGGTATACTCAAGTCTGAAGATCAAACCAGAGAATATGCTCATCCGAATTTCAGCTTACGAACTTTGAAGATAGGTGGTCACTCTAGTAGAATCATATGATACGCAGGACCAAAGACGAGATACGTTCGTTCATCATGGCAATATGACTTTTCATTCATAGAAGTCATTATCTGGAAAATCATGCCGAAAACCGTTTTTCATGCAAAGCGAAACCATTTCCGATGACCTGATTCATCCCAGACCCTGTTCATTCCCCGAGACACCGTAACGAAACCATTTAGGCAACCTTGGCAGTCTGCGTGGGAGTCACCTTCTTGCCATCCTTGTTGTACCGCACACGAGGGGGAGGTGCCCTGTTACGGCGACCTACACGCGATCGGACACTAGAGAATATAATTGTTAGCGGGTATTATTCGTCTGGGCGGGGCGGTGGGGATAGGGAGGAGCGAGATATGTCGCTTCGAGGTTCGACCAAGGCTCTTCTCAGGCGCATACGCAGCCCTAAAGAGCGCGTAGTCAAACTCCCGATGGGAGGACGTACCGGACGATCTTGCCGTGGATAGCGCAAGAGACACAGTACTGCAGCTTGAGGTACATCTTGGGAACCGTGTACTCGGCGAAGACGGAGGCATCCGAGATATCACCTGTGGTTTGGAAATGTTAGCCTAGGTAATTTGCATATGATGTCGCATGTTCGCGTATTTGATGTAGAATTGGAGGATACGGCGGGGAGAGGAAGAAATAGACGTACGGATGGCGGCAGACTCGACCATGTTGCGGATGGTGAAGCGCTTGATTGCCTTGTCCTTGGGAGTGCATCGCGAACAGTTGCTGCAGCGGATGGGCTTGGTGTGGCCGCGGCCCTTCTTGTTGCGGCCGTTGTTCTTTCTCTTCTTGACCATGGTGACGGTGTTCTGTTTGATTAAATGTTAGATCTCAAATTTCCGAATAATTGAGGGTCTCGTTTAAGAAGGGAGGAGAGTGTTGCACATACGAGTTGTGGTTGTTTGAAGTTGTCGAAGAGGAAGAAAGTGGTTCGTGGGTTGGAATTGAATGTAGAATTCTGGTGGGCAAAGTTTTGGATAACCAGGAATGTCTAGGAGTGCCCCACTGCACAGGAAAATGAACGGGCCAATAAGAAAAGAATTTGTATTTAACGGGTGCAAGTCGTACCTATGTACATGTACGATTGTAAGCAAGTGCCACAAGGGTTAGCGTATGAGAAAACCCTAGCACGTGATAAACTTTAACAATTCTACAGCCAAGTGGCACTGATTTGCCTGAGTTTTGCCAGGACCCACCACACTGCAGCGTAGCTTATTGAACTTCTTGCGGCTCCTCCTCCCACCTCGAACTTTTTCTTTCTCTTCACAAACCAACTCCATCTTCGTGGTGCTTAGGACGGCAATAGTAATATTGTCTAGGTATGTCTGATACTCATACAAATACCCCCACATTCACATACATCGTATTCCGATTGTCGATTTATCATGCCATCTTGGATTCTGCATGCGATCGCAAAATTAATCGCATCGCGGTGCTAAGGCGCATCTTGCACTCATCGCGAATATTCCCCAGATCGTCTTTCACACCACACAACAACACAGCCCAACAGCTTCCACTTGACCGTTCCCATTCAATCTCACTTTAATACACGGCTCTCTAATACAATTTCAACAATAGGCAACATGCAGATCTTCGTCAAGACCCTTACGGGCAAGACTATCACCCTCGAGGTGGAGTCTTCCGACACTATCGACAATGTCAAGTCTAAGATTCAGGACAAGGAGGGAATTCCCCCTGACCAGCAGCGGTTGATCTTCGCCGGCAAGCAACTCGAGGACGGCCGAACTCTTTCCGACTACAATATCCAGAAGGAGAGCACCCTTCACCTTGTCCTCCGCCTTCGTGGAGGTGCCAAGAAGCGCAAGAAGAAGGTGTACACTACCCCCAAGAAGATCAAGCACAAGCGCAAGAAGACCAAGTTAGCTGTTCTCAAGTACTACAAGGTCGATGGCGACGGCAAGATCGAGCGTCTTCGCCGCGAGTGCCCTGCCGACACCGTAAGTTCCATCATACATGTCTTCTTCCTTAACAGTCATCATTTATGCTAATGCAACTTGAATAGTGCGGTGCCGGTGTCTTCATGGCTGCCATGCAGGACCGACAGTACTGTGGCCGATGCCACCTCACCTATGTCTTCGACAAGCAGTAAACGCGTTCTGATACGGTTATACGAGTACATGGGTTTAGGATTCGGAGCATGGGAACGGGGCTTACGGTGTTATCATGATAGGACATAGATGACATGGCTCGGTTCAGATGAATAAACATCAAACAAATTCACACATACATTGATCCTATGTGACATGGTCCTGCATTGTCTGAATTCTCTCAAGAGATCTCTACATTGTCGTGCTGGTGTGTAACTTTAACGGCATTCAGACATGGTAAATCGGTTAGGAATCACCTACAGCTCCCGATTCTGCAATTCCTTGTCCAGTCTATTTGCCGGCATTGCTTCAAGCAACCAGAAGGACATCTTCCAACTACAATGAACGATCTAAGTTGATGGTGCTGATTTTTGCTTTTCATTCATGTTTAAGCACTACTAGCATCCTAAGAGCTACCTAGGGACGCATTCGCCGAACTTATTTACCATTTCTCGGGGATTACTTGACCTATCCCATACATCATAAGCCGTTAACCATTCTATTCTCGCATCCTCCCAGTTCCATTTCCGTTCCCATCCTTATTCCCGTTCCCGTCCCCATCCCCAACCCCGTATTTAGTTATTAGGAAACCCAGCCCTCAAGTTCTCATACTTGCTATGCGGATACGCGATGCAATTCGGCGTGCGGTCCAAGGCGCGCGGCCCACCGAACGCATCGACGACGTTCGCGATCAGGCTCTGGGGCCCGTCCTTGTCGGCGCTGCTCTCCCACCACATGGCGCCGCCCAGCCGCCGCTCCTGGCGCACGTAGTACGCCTTGCGCCGCGCCATGTCCACCGTGTCGTAGCTGACCAGCGTCCGCGTCGCCGGCGCGTAGCAGTAGCTCGCCCCGGCCTCGCGGTCGATGTGCTCCGTTGCCCCCGGAAGGGGGAGCTTCTTGTAGTCGTGCACCCCGTTCTCCCACGTGCCCTCGCCGACGCCCGAGTACGGGGCCCCCGGCCCGGAGGTCCCTTGGAACGCGCGCCCGTATAATGGCATGCCGAGTACGATCTTGGAGGGCGCGACGCCGCGCGAGATGTAGAAGTCCACTGCGGCGACGGTGCTGAAGGGCGTCGAGCGCGGGTTCGAGGTGCTTGGGAAGAGGTTCGCTTGGTGCCCTGACGTGGAGTCCCATGACCCGGCGAAGTCGTACGCCATCAGGTTCCAGAAGTCGAGGAGCCGGTCCATGCCGCCGATGTCGAGCTTGTTGTAGTTCTGCGCGCCGGCCGGGCATGCGACGGTTAGCTCGAAGTGGTACGGCGCCGGCAGGCTGCGGCTGTAATTATCCATGGCCTCGCGCACGGCGCGCAGAAGGGCGACGAAGTCCGAGGCTTCGGACGGGGATTGCGGGTACTCCCAGTCGACGTCGATGCCGTCGAAGCCGAGGTTCTTGATCAGCTCGACGCAGGAGTTCGCGAAGGCGGCGCGCCCCTGCGGCGTCGAGGCCGGCTGCTTGAAGTTACTGCTGTAGGTCCAGCCGCCGACGGACAAAAGCACCTTGAGGTTGCGGTTGCGCCGCTTGAGCAGGTTCAGCTGCTTCAGGCAGCCGTACAGGTTCGTGCCGACGTCGTTCCAGCTGTCCCCCTCCCAGTGGATGTCGGTGTCGGCCCAGGTGTCGGTCAGGTAGACCTCGCCCGAGTCCGGGCGCACGTTGGCGAAGGCGTATAAGATGTGGGTCAGCTTGTCGGCGGGCAGGTCCTGCGGCCGGTGCTTGCGCCCGTAGATGGCCCAGTTGACGAAGTAGGCTACGGTGCGGAATTGGTCTGGTCCGCCTCCCATTTTGGCTTCTGTTTCTGTTTTTGACTCTGTGCTTGGAGGGGGGGTCAAGTAGTCTGAAATAAGACGGCGGGGAGCTGTCAGGAGACTGGATGAGATGTGGCTCGAAAGTAGGGAGGGGTATAGATGTGTAAGTAGGAAGGCTACTACCAATACCGTCACGGGTAGGATGTAATGGAAAAGAGATCTGAGTGTGGGCATATACTAGGTTCTTATAAGTTTCTATCTGGAAAAAGTGATATGTAGCTTTCTTTTATCTCGAGATGAGCAGGTTCAGGTTCAGGTTGCCTTCAGGTCTCGCTGTGTGGCTTGGAGCTTGTGCGTACACCTGCGCAGAGTGGCGATGCACAACAGGTACTTCATACCTACGGAGCTTCGCTGTATCCCAATCAAGTTTGGCATTTATGCAAACAAGTAGGTCATTGCCAGATTCATTGGTCAAGTCAAGCTTGTCAGATCTCCCTCTGGATAGCACGGCAGCCAAGCAACTACTATGCAGTACACGAAAGGGACAGAGATACCTACCTAACTTGTAGCGTATGTGGGGTTTCCTTGGAGACCTCTGACGATTGAAAGAAATAGCCGAGACGCATGTAGATCTTGCGTAGTAGTGTGGCTCAAGCTGGGAATTGATCCAGTGTATGTGGCTGTGCAGGTGGCTTACCGTCATTAGGGTAATCTGGATTAGGTACGTACCTATTCCTCTCTGGCTGCTTCATCTTCGTGGTCGGATGTCCATCGCATTGCTAGAAAAGCTCCCGAATCTCCTTTATGAGACAGACCATTCAAAAGTTGGTCCTCCTTAGTAGTGGTATGGTGTGATTTCCGGAGCTTGTCATGCTCTTCGATTTGTTTCTTGAAGGGCTCGTCGCGACGGGGCTTAGGGCTAAGGCAAAGCGACAATAGCTTTCCGGATAGAGTCGATTGATTACCTCCACGTCTCTTCGTCTTTAAGGGTTCTATAGCCTGAGAAGGCTCTCCCTTACGCTTCTCACTTGCAATACCCCCGGCCGTTGGGATCGGGTACTTGTATGGGATGAATTTCTGCATGTGTTAGTTGAAAGCGAGGGTACTTCAGGGATCGGTAATTTGCTATGTTGGATACCTATTTTCCTGTCAAGGTAGAAGGCGACGAAATATCCGCATCAATTTGAAGGCCCTGAACTAAAACATTGGACCTCGTGCTCCACTACGCAGCCACGAACTTTACTATTCTCGCTACCATTGACCGCAGCATGGTGCTGTCTCTATCTCTAAATCAATGATGGAGACTGCCCAGGTGCCTTCCATACTCGGAAGATGCCACATGAATATGGGGAAAGTATGATCCTGCGTTCTAAGTTATTAAGTATCTGGCATCGAGACTTAAGTTCCTTGAAACTTAGATCTCCCCATATACAACATCAATATTAACCATTCTATGGTCCAAGAACTAATCCGGATACATATTCGCCATCGTCGACATACCCCTTCGGAATCATGGTGGCTGACTGGAACAATCTACCCGCCGAACTGAAGCTGCTCGTCTTTGACTTTCTTACCCCGTCGGTGCATTCCATAATCCCAAGGCATGAGGACGATCGTCATAATCATTACCTCTCTTCATATGCTGTCGTTTCCAAAAGCTGGCAAAGCTTCTTCGAGTGCAGCACTTTCTACGGCCTGGTACTACGCCAATCTGATCTCCCGGAATTCAAGAGAATAGTCACCGGTAAACGAAGATCGATGCTCCATTAGATCTGGTTACGCATAGAGCTTTCACAATACGATTGCAGCTGCTGTGATTTGGAGGAGACAGACGAGGAAGCCGAAACGAACAACAAGATTTTCACGACCTCGATGTGGAATTTATTTTCTACTCTGACTGGATGGGCATATACGAAGCAGGATTCAGCCTTCAGGTTAGGCCTGAGTCTGTTGTTGAGCGCCTATTCTCCGAGCGACCGAGAACACTACTTTCGAGATCATCGCTTCGATGATGACAACAAAACATATTACGATTCTCCTCGTGTATATCACCATGACCCACGTCATGGCTGGTACTTTGGCGAACAGGTCCGTCCATGCCTTGGCGCCAAAGAAAGATTATTCGGCAAGCCTCTCTCTTTCGACTTCCGCTATATCGGCGCAAGAGATCTACCATCCCTTCCGAAAGTAGGCTTCATAACAACTCTCATTATCCCGCGACAGTTCTATAGGCCTATTCCAAATATGGGGTTAATTCTCAGGAGCCTGCCAAAGTTGGAGACACTCAGATATGAGCCCTGGGATTCGATCACTAGTAATCGCTCGTGGCGTCATGAGGTCAATCTTTTAGAAATTTTAGATGCCTTGCCTCGGACAGTCACTAGATTTTCGGGATATAGGGATTCGAACGATGTTTTTAACACGAACGGTACCGTATTCCTGTTCCCAGATCCGGGGTTGAAGTTGTTTCACATAAGCCAAAGACTCAAGGAGCTCGATCTTTCATTTATTATAGACGCTAAATGGTTCTTCGCCCCCTTCGGTAAAAAGAAGAAAAACGTTTCATGGGACAATTTGGAAGGCCTCACGTTGACATCCGATTCATTGAGTTCCAAAGCACCCCCGAAAGAAGTCGATGAACTGCTTAGATCCGCTGCTCAAGCCGCTCTAAGAATGCCAAAGCTTCAAATGATGGAGTTATGGTTTGGTCAACGAGGCGAAGCTCGCATTTTTTGCTATACGCGTTTCAAAGACAATTCCTTGGTCGAATGGTGGGATACGAGTCTCCTCTCCGCGACTTTAAGACCAAATGTCAGAAAATCTTGGCAAATGGTCGCAGATAAATATGTCCGCGGCCATCTCGACTTCGAGGTACACAACATACTCCCTAGACATATCAAATCTCGGGGATCTATCCTTCCTTACTTGAAAAGGCGTGATAGGACTTTGACATCCGGATCCCTTCAGCAAATAATCTGGGAAACCACAGAATTAAGGCGTGTACGGCGTCACGCACCAGCGAATGCCGGTGCTCATACGGTTCAATGTTGACCATAGAACTTAATACATTATGATGTTCGTATGATTTTTGACGTTTATTTGATTTTTTTTCGCTCTCTTCGTGCATCTACGGAACTAGGCGCAATTTATGTTACTGAACGTGGACCAGTTGGGTATCTATCAAATGAACAGTAACGAGATATTCTGGGGAGATCAAGAGTATCATTCTTGGATTGACTGTCGCGCCTCTGATCCTCTGCTCTTCACATGACCTGAATATCTGAGTAGGTACCTATTCCATATCTCAAGCCCTTGGATTCGCACCAATAGTTCTACTCTTTGCTAGAGCTAACAAAAGGGGCTTAAAGAAAGTAGAACGTGCCGAAAATTAAAGCAAATGAATGAGTTAGCATGCTTTGCTCATAATAGATAAAATAACTAGTCCATGTAGTCATGTTAAATTCCGTTGTCTTCGCCTTTCTCGTCGTTAGGTTTTTGGCGTCGTGGTCTTACTACTGGGAAAAGGGGGAGAACTTCGGCAGAGCGTTGTGCTGTAAGCAAAATGGATCAACACTGTAAAACTAAAATCTCCATAATTCACATTGAACTATCAGATCTATAAGGAACATAGTATTTAATTGAATTCATATTGATCTAAGAAAGATCGGTTTTGTGACGTATGGTGATAAATTTGTCCATTAGGGTGGCCTATGAAGACTCGACCCCTTTACCATGTGACTCGTCTAACTAATAGTGCTAAACGCCATATTCTTCAACTTGTTCGCCGTTCTATTTTCCATTCTTTCGCTTGCGGCATGTATTCGAATATAGTCTTCAGTTCTTATTCGTCTAGTTGGTCAAGTTCAGCGTTGTCAAAGTGCTAGTCTTCATCGAAAAAAATTAAAAAAATGTGAAAAAAAAATCGGTGAAATTTCTCATCTCTTCTTTAAACACCTTCGCAGTGAAATCATATAGCAAGCAAAAGAAAGACATAGTATGAAGGAAGAAGGAAAAAGAAGTCAGTGCTGGTCTTTCCTCAACATCTCTCTAGGGTTTTCCATATTCGTTCGCCGTATACGTCGTTATTGTTGTTGTCGTCGACATCGCCTTCGTAGGAAATCATCTAGGTATAGGGCCTTCATCACGAGGTCCATTCTCAGCCAATTCCCTGGCTTTAGCCTCTTCTTCTTCAGCCCTCGTGGGCTGTCCTCCGAGTTGCTTTGTGTTCCTTCCTCCAAAGCCCCATCCGATTTGGCTCGCAACGTAAATTGAAGTGTTGAGCTAGAATTATTTAGCAAATAGATTATATTACCACACAGAAAACAGCCACTACTTACCTCTTCAGCCCACGCCCAAACCAATCCCGGGTTCTTCTGAAACAGCCGCCCGGAGGCCACGAGATCAAGGGGAGGGTCATTGTCCCCAGCACCACCCACAAGCAACTTCTCAGCCAACTTTCCGGTGGTGATACTTCCCACAGTCATGACAAGAAGCTTGTCACCAACCGCCTTCTTAATAGCCTTAGCGAAGGGCGCCTGGTACGCCAACCCCGGCTTTATCTTCTGCAGGGGGTGATTCCCACCGCTCGACACATCAATCACATCAACGCCCCTTTCGGCCAGAAGCCCCGCCAGACGCACCGCATCATCCGGTTTCCAACTGTCATCTCCATACCCCTCGACGTCCTCCAACCAATCCGTAGCACTGATGCGCACAAACAGGGGCATAGTCTCCGGCATCACGCTCCTCATCTCGCCAACAAGCTCCAAGAGCAACCTAACACGGTTCTCAAAACTACCCCCATACTCATCAGTTCTCTTATTACTCGCCGGCGACAAGAAACTATGCACCAGATACCCATGCGCGGAATGCAACTCCAGCACATCAAACCCGACATCCACAGCCCTCTTCGCAGCATCCCTCCAATCCCGCTTCAACTGCGCGATCTCCGCCACGCTGAACGCGCGCGGCAAGGGGTAGCCCTCCGCGTACGGGACGGGGCTCGCGGACAGCACGTCGTCGGGCCAGCCGCCGACGTCGGCGGTCGCGAGCGCGCCGCGGTGCAGGAACGGCGCTACGCAGGACGCCTTGCGGCCCGCGTGCGCGAGCTGGATGCCGATGCGCTGGCCCTGCGACCGCGCGAACGCGACGTGTTGGCGCAGCGGCGCCATCTGCGCGTCGGTCCAGAGACCGCTGTCCTCGGGCGTGATGCGCCCGCGCGCTTGGACTGCTGTCGCTTCGACGAAGGTGAGACCTGGCTGTTGGGGGGTTTGGTGTAAGTGTAAGTGGCTTGCTTACTTGTGCTAGTAGGTAGGGAACGGTGAAAGGGAGAGGGGGGGAGAGAACGTAGGTGGCGCGATGTAGGATGAGTTGGTGGAAAAAAAAGGAAAATAGGGGGGCAGGATGGAGGAGACTTACCCCGCGTTGCACGATGCCGCCCAGGTGAGTTGTGTGCCATAGCGTATGCAACCCATTTTCTGCTGAGTACTGGCACAGCGGCGAGACGACTATGCGGTTTTGAAAAGTGACGCCGCGGATTTTCAAGGGAGTGAAGAGCTTCGGGATGGGACTGCCGTCCGGTTGGGGGTCTACTGCCGTCCCGGCCGGCGGTTCTTGGGCCGGGGTGAAGAATGGGACGCCATCGGCTGGTTTGTTACGGATACTTGGGGGTTGTTCGCTAGGAGCCATTTTCGTGGTGATGTCTCGACTTAACCTGTAGCGAGCTAGATGTTGATTTTGGGAGTGAAAGGAGGTGAAGTCTTGATGTGTCGTTCGATTCGCCGCGGGGTTGGATATGGACCATGGTGGCCGGGTTATTGCAACACCGAATAAGACCGGTAACTGTCCGAAACTCGGTATCTATGGCGTGCCGCCAAGCTTGCCGAAATGACATCATAAAGATATGAGCCGCCTATGTTTCACTCAAGGCATGATATGAGCATTTGGCGAGATTCATCGAACGTCGTAAGACGTTACCGCCTCGGTAGTTATCGTTTTAGGTAATGTCGAATATATAACGCAAAAGCTTGATAGACTAATAAACTTCGTAGTGGGAAAATATACGCGAATGTTTTCATTAACTACAAGTACTTAACTGTTCCATTTTAAAATAATTATTCTTCATTTTCCTGGCAATTTGCCTAAGACTTTGTATGTTTCACATAAGGCTCCTAAGCCACTCCACCAAGCTATAGCTTCATTATCCTCACCACTTTTAACTTAGGATCCCCCCCCCACGCGTAGACAGAACACATATCGCCTCCACATAAACATCAATATTTACGATACACCTGGTCACACAGGAGACTTGGGATTTTTTTCTTCTTTTCCTTCCCATACGTACACATATATGCACGTACGTATACACATACACACGCACCACACATACACACATATATACCTACCTAGGCAAGGATTGCATCTTGCTGCCTTTCGACTTAGGGCATCTAGACCGGCGATCTACTCAAGTCTGCCCGAATACTTGAGATTGTACAACTTGATGCATCAAGTGGATTTGTCCATCTTAGAACTCTGCAGCTGCCGTACTCTCGGCTGTAAGATGTACGCCGCGAGACAAATGAGTTCGGCCATGCCGCTTATGAAACGGTGACGTCTCAGCGCGGCTTTCGAGGCCCTTATCTCGAATATAAGTAGAGTGCAGAGAACTGTGTGAGGAAAAGTGAATTAACAGCCAACCCCGAAACCTCTTCACTTGATTTCACTTCAGGTGTTTCCATCACGAACTTAGAACTTCAAGACACATCATCATGACACACAACGGCCGAGTGATCTCTTTACCTGAGGGAAAGGAAGGGAACCCTGCGATCAAGCTATCGGTTGCTTCCGAACCACTCATTAAGCCCGGCACATTACCACGTATCCTTGTGATTGGTGGTGGAGTGAGTGGTTTGATGACTGCGTGGATCCTCCTCGACAAAGGTTACCGGGTCACCGTCATCTCCAAGGAGTGGGCCTGGACTAAAGACTTCCAACGCTCGCGATTGACCTCCCAGATTGCCGGCGCTCTCTGGGAGTATCCCCCAGGAGGCTGTGGATTGACTGAAATCGAGTCTCCTGGAGGTGGCTGGGCTACCATCCATCACTACCGGGAATGGTCTCTGGAGAGTTACGACTTCTACAAGCAATTGGACTCGCTTCTCAGCGGCCGTCTCCGGACTGAGTTCGGCGTGGCTATCAAAAAACTCAACCAGTTCTTTTATCATGATCTGACTGCCCCCAACGAGGCCAATACTGAAGACATCGAAAAGCTTGAGGCGCTCAGGGCCGACTCTGATAGGGTAAGCAATCTGCAAGAGCAAAAGAATAAAGAGGATTTAGCGCCCCTTTTCGACAATATTCGAGTGCCCAAGGAGTGGCGCAAGAAGTTGAAGTACGGGTACACTCATGATGCGCCGATCATCAACACCGACAAAGCCATGGTGTACCTCATGGCGCTTGTCGAGAGCAAGGGCGCTGAATTGGAGACCAAAGAACTGGAAGGCAAGCTTCAAGACCAGGGTAGCGATCTCCTAGAGGAGTACAAGGCCCAAGCTATCATCAATGCGACGGGCCTGGGTGCAAAAGAGCTCGTGGGTGACACAGACGTCTACCCGGTTCGCGGCGCCATCAAACGTATCTCGAACGACAACACAAACCGGTTCGAGGCTATGAACGAAGCCTATCTTGTTCCCGCTCAGGTGGGAGATGATAAAGAGCCTACTAAGGTCGTATTCCTGGTTCCTCGAAACGACGAGACGTTGATCGTCGGTTCGATAATCCAGCGCAATAGTCATCAGTTGAACCTCCAGGAGAATTCTCCGGATGTGGAGGTCATGTGGGACAGGGCTTGCTCGTTCATGCCCGGTCTTGACGATGCCCCCACAGTTCCATGGTATCCTCTAGCCCAGGGTCTGCGCCCGTTCACGAAGAAGAATGTAAAGGTCAGGGCCGATGATATTCAGGTCAAGCCTCTCATACACAATTATGGCCACGGGGGATCAGGATGGACGTTGGCTGTCGGGTGTGCGCGCTCTGCGGTCAACCTCCTGGAGCTTATGTTGAGTGGAATGTCAGCTGTCGAGGCGAATGCAACACTTTATCCCGTGTAAAAATAAGGGAATGTATAGAAATGGCTTGGTGGATCATTCGTTACATTTTTAGTGTCCGACATCAGGACAGCCACAACCGGCTGTGGCTATGTGGCTCTGTGGCTTTACTTTTGAGTCCTCATTCTGATTGGCTCTGCGTTTCTTTATTCCCCTTTGGTGCACGGGCCGCATGCTATTTGCTAGCTCTACTGGTACGTACCAGGTACCTATTCGTCGACGAGACATACAGACATTCATTCAGTTCCTCAGCTATCACCAATTCATGCAGTAGGTAAGACTGCAATTTACTACACCTTGAAGTAGTGCGAGGACCTAAAGCCTCTAACGAATAGATCAATTGCCCAATTGCACTTGATCGCCTGCAAACATTGTTAAACAACCTAAAAATCAAGAACCCTAGACTTGCGCGACTATCTCTTTAACTGGCAGTTGCCTACAGCCAAAAATCAAGAGGCACGATACACAGGAGAAAGGAATTAGAAGGGATAAGATGTTGTATTTTGTTTAGAACTTTAGAGCCTGGATCTTCAGTTCGAAGATCTTAAGTACTAGTACAGTGCTAGTCGCACCTTCTTGCCAAGTACACTCCATCTACAGGTAAGTACCCACAAAGTTCGGTCAGGGAACTGTCGGTACAAGTGGCGCGAAGCACATGGGTTTGGCCCACTAGGTCACGTGGAGCTATATTTTGCCTCCGGGCTGTAGACAACTGCCAGTTAAAAAGACACCTACGCCTACCTCGGGACATACCTACCTAGGTATCCCGTCTATGCTTCATTCAAGGCATAATATGGGCATTGTTGGTGAAATACATCGAATATTGTAAGACGTTACCGTCTTGTAGTACTCACTTTAGTACTATCTTTCTAGCTAACGTTGAATCGTGTAACTCATAACCTCGGAAAATTCACAGGCCCATAAACTCATAATACGTATCTTTTTCCATAATAACCCCACGGTCCCAACGCCCTAATACCTCCATGCGAAAGACTTTTAACTCCTTATCCAGTTTCATCTTGAACGACTGTCACGTTGATCACATCTCCATCCTGGGTCGTTGCATATTGTTCCTGGATGGCAGTGGTGCTTCCTCTGACACCGTGCTGGTCTCGTACATGCTTGATTAGATTGTTGCAACTAGTAGTTGACTTGCCGCAAACTCCACAGAGTCGCGGCTTATATTCTTGCTTCAGTCTGTACTTCGAATTTGGATTGTGCTTGTCGAGATGCGATTGAATATTTCTATGTTCATTCTTGATAGCCGTACCGCAGCCGTTCATGAGGCAACGGAACATCCCATTTGTCATAACCTCGCCTTGGGCAGTCGGGTGATTGATAACGTTTCCGTTCGCATCCTGTCAAAGAGAATGTAAATTAGCTTCAATGTGAATAACAAAGACTTGATAACTTCCGTTGTTTTCGAGTATTGCATCGGTTTGTGCAATATACCGCTTTAATTCATAACGGCCATTGCAAATGCATCAATACATTATTTTAGCATTTTGACGTGGATAAAGTTTACGTAAATAATTATAAAAATAGCAACATGATCGAAAGTATACCTAATGAAACAATATCTAAACTTACCGGGTGGTTCTTGGCAGGGCGGCCGTCATTTCCATTCGGAACGGCGGCGTTTTGTTGGATGGGGCTGCCAGCAATAGGGTTGCTTGGAACGGCGTTACCAGGGACGACATGATGGGAAACGGCGGTACCAGGGTTGGGGTTTCCCTGAACAGAATTGTCAACGGCGGGTGTAGTAGCAAGATTTGCATTGCTATTAACAGTAACACTATTGGCACTAGTGTCGGCGATGGTGAGATTGGCGCGAAGAAGTTTGTTAACACGGCGGAATTCTTGCCGGAATTCTCGCCGCACTTCACGGCGGATGAGTTTTTTCATTAAATGGTAGTTCATCGTGAAGCGAGGTAAGGCTGTCCTGTATTATATACGTTATTAAGTATACTATGGATTAATAGGATATAATCATACTTATAATAAAGGATGGTAAAGTGTGTAGAGCTTGGAAAGAGAATAATTTGTTGAGGGTTCAAGTGATATTGGAAGAAATCGAATAATAAATGAGGGAATATATGAAAAAAAAAAGAATTGTTGGCGAGATAGTTTTGAAATAGTAAAGCAGGTTGTTGGTGAACTCTTGAATAATACCTACGAATGACCGGAGTTGTTGCCGAAGATACGGACTAATTTCCGCACGGAAAGAGCGGGTGGAAGTGATAGTTGACGATAGGGGATAGGGGAGTAGGTTTAATTGCCGAATAATGAAATAATTATTGAAAGAAAAGAGCAGTCCAAGGTTAACGGCGGATTAAATAGGTAGTTCATGAATATTAGATAAAATTATCGCCGATAGAAAAGATAGTTGACGGAAGGTAGGGGCAGTTGACGAGTGGAAGAAATATTTGACGGCGGAAGAAAAGGTTATTCAAGGAAAATTCTGTTCAGGAAGCTATGAAGCAATTGTCGGCGGTAAAAGTATTAGTCATTAATGTAATAGAATATCTATGGAAAAAAATAATATTAATGGAAAATACGGTTGGCGATTAGAGGAATGGGATTGGATGAGGGGGTCAAAGTTGAGGGACGGCGGAGGAATAGGAGTCATAGCGTAGTATAAAATGGCAAGAAGTGGGTTTGATAATGAAGCAAGGACCATTAGACAGTCAATATTGACAATAAAAAGGAAAGAGCACGTAAATAAGCGGCAATGGAAAGGAAAGTGCGGTGATAGTACGGATAATCTTGGGAACGTAAAGTTGTGATAATATCAAAGTAAATAGTCGCAATAAAGATAATTTTTCTTCGATTCTATAAATCGTAGTCTCGATAATAAAAACACGTCTTCGTACAATAATTCGTTTCAATTTTTTATATAATACAATAAGAAAAATTGTAAAATTTCAATCAAATTTCAAATGGGTTTACGTCGAATACAAAGCCTCGTCCATGTTTCGAGTACGTTTAAATATATTCAAACATTAAACAAAGGTCTTTGTTATGTTCAAGATTCCATTAGCCATTTCCGTCATATAAGAGGCCGGGGACTATGGATATTACATATTTAATCATTGCACAGAATTTCGGGGGACATTCTCTCGACATAGTGTATGAGTTTATCAGTAAAGTGGCAAGACTGTTAGATTAGAATGTCCCGCAATCCCCGACGAGGAGGTGGTGGAGCATTTAGTTCTCATAGTAAACAAATATTAATTTTAGTCTTTTCTTTATATGCTGTGAGACGTATTTGATTCCCAACTGAAGTACGTTTCTTGTTTCCATGGGCTTGAAGATACCTAGCTTCGGTGCTCATCTCCAGATTCCTAGTCATTCAAGTTACCATGCAATCCCAATGTTCTCGACTCGCCTTGTTCTATGGGCATTGAAGAAACTTGTACTATATTAAATCTCAGAAATGATACTTTGTGACAAGAGCATTCCTTGAAACACCTCGATGTTCAATATTAGCTTTGAGATTCCTGAATATTTCGGCATCGCGCCGGCAGTTTTCACAGAAAAACCTGGAGCTTATGTTATGGGGCATTTCCCGTTTTGGCCAAGTTCTGTTCTGTGATTGGTCCATTAGAAGGGCAGGTGCATTATGCGATTATCCGTAGAACCACGTGGCACAAAGCCCCTTCCAGGAGCATCTTTACGCAAATTATTAAGTAATTCATGATCAGATACTTACCCATAGGTACATATACATTGGGTTTTCGTACGGTCATATCTGATTATCAGGTATGTGAGAGGCAGCAGTTACTTAATACTTTTCTCCACTCCTATTACTGGCCGGCTTCAAGCCGGGTCACCTACCTGTCCATATTTAGTACCTTCATTTCAAGGCCTATTATGTCGTCTAGAATGGAATATATAGCGATATGGTGTATATACTGAAAATGGATGCATTCTTGTAGCTATTTGAATTTGAAGTTGGAGGTCGCTTCAGGGTGTCATGTGACATGTTTCTAATTGGCAGGGTCTGGAAGGTTGGATCTTAGGGTGTCACATGACAACCCCTGAGATCTCGCAACTTCGAACCTGTATCACTCCGGATAGATATCGCATCAAAATTAAATTTAGATCGTTATGTGTGTAACTGGAAGAGCTATCTAAGAATATAGATCCTGTAAGATTGCACGTAAACTCGACAGTAAATCATCTGTACCAACTAACTTTGGAGAATCGGCCCAAACAGGTACCTACCTACGTACTTCCTCGTTTGGAACCAACACCATGAAACAGTCAAGCTACCTTGTTAGAGAGCAGACCGTGGTCCTCCTTGATTATATCAGCCGCCTTCTCAGCAACTGTATAAACGGAAGTTTGCACGTTAGCGCGAGGAATGAGGGGCATGATGCTTGAGTCAACGATCCTCAACCCCTTAACACTGTACACTCTGAGCCGATCATCAACGACGCCGCCTTTCTCTCGTGGCAACATAGCACATGTGCCGACCAGGTGGTTATCCGTCAAGACGGACTCTCTGATATGCGCTTTGGCCTTTTCTAGCGTGTCCACTTTGGCTTCTCCTGGTTGTGCCCTTCGGCCCCCCGGTTTAAGATAATTAGAAAAGGGAGGTGTCTTGGCAATTATCTCGATAAGCATCAGATGGCGTGCGTACATTTCTATATCCAAAGGATGCGAGAGGTAGCGAGGGTCAATGACAGGCGGAGCGGATGGGTCAGAAGATGAGATGTGTGTATTACCGCGGGATAGTGGGTATTGAAGGGATGCACCAATGCTGACGTAGTTCCCGGGCTTGACATCCTTCGTCATACCGGCTTGCTTTGGTCCGTTGTGCAGATTAACTTGAGCTGGCAGCATGAACAAAGAACCGGTCGACTCTCCGGGGTTAGCAGATTGTAGAAGAGACTTGATATAGCCAAGGTTTTGTCTTTCATACTCGGACATAGAAGCAACATCTAGTCTTTCAACAAGCTCGTCCAAGGACCTCTGAAGCTGTGGCTCTAGCTTCTCCAGAATCTGGTTCATAATTGGCAGGAATGCGTACGATACAAGAGCAGCAGAAGCAAGAGGCCCGGTTTTGTGCTCTTGATACATCTGCATTGCAGCTTGTATCAATTCCGGCTCCTGCCGTAGGAGGATATCTCCTGTCATAACGCCTTCGGCAGCTTCGAAGCTCACGCCTGTCATAATGTGGTCCTGGAGATTCTCTCCCACGTTAGGGTTATTGACTTTTGTGGTGATGCCAAATTTGTTTAGCAAAGACTCGTCACCAATACCGGATAGCTCTAGGATCTTGGGTGATTGGAAGGCACCTGCTGCAAGAATGACCTCGCGACTGGCCTTAACTTCGTGCTCGATGCCGCTTTGTGTCTTGAAAGAGACGCCACGTGCGGTAGTCGTAATACCGTTAGCATTATTAAGTATGATCTTGCTCACAGTAGCATGTGTGATCACTTCAAGGTTGCTTCGGGAGCTTGCCGGCGCGTAGTACGCACTTGCCGCGTAACTACGCGTTTTTGTAACGGGGTCGATGGCAGCTGGAACACTCCACCCACCGATTCCACCGCCGCCAAACGGATTTCCAGTGAAGTTGATGCCTAGTTGCTTGAAGGTTTCGACCCATGCCTTCCCAAGCGGGTCTTCAACAGCACTGGAAAAGCTTGCCTTTACGGGGCCAGTGCCTCTAGTGGACTCGTCCATCCAGTCAAGGCCTAAGTGCTGTTGAACCGCTTCGTCGGGAGGGACAAGGGTGTGGAATTTGCGGAAGTAGGGCGCCACATCATCCCATCCCCAGCCAGGGTTACCGAGGGCCTCCCAAGCATCGAATCCGACCTTGGAAGGAGGTACGAAAACTTCAGCATTCACTGCACTTGAACCTCCTAGGACACGGCCTTGCGGTTGGCCAATTTGTCTATTATTCAGATTCTCCTAGAAGTCCGGTAGTTAGCCTATGCTCGGTAATGCAGTCTCATTTCGTCTTTCAGCAGTATGTATTACCTGTGGTACCGTAATGAAGTCCCAGTCCAGATCAGTCCCTAGAACAGACGACCCTAGTGTTGTTAATATTCAACATGACGAAATGAAGCGTTCAGACCACGAGGATGAGAACCAGTAATGAAGACGATCAAAGGCAGAAATAATAAAACGTACTACAATTGTCAGTATATATCATGAAGGTACATCGTTCTAATCCAAAAGCATGAACTTTACTGCTTACCACATTGCTGGGATAGCAACTCGAGGGTCTTGGAGGGCATTTGCGCCGGCTTCGATAACAAGCACTGAGACACTTGGGTTTTCAGTCAATCTTGCTGCCACTACAAGGCCTGCGGTGCCTCCTCCAATAATAACAAAATCATATTCCTTGCGAGTAGGCTCCATTTTCATATGAAAAGATGATAGTGAGAATTGTTGGTAGTTTTGTGAACAGAGCCGCTGCTACTCGTAGATGGAGAGGTCTGGGATAAGATGCGCACTGGATAGTTTTTAAGTAAAACTTCCTCCAAGCAAAGAGCAAGCAGTTGGTTCCACAACACAGTGTGCTTGAGCGTACAGCCTCGTCTCAAGTATTCTCTTCTAGTACCGGGAACTTAGGTGCCGATATAGGTACGTATGTGAGTTGAGGACCTACCCCTCTCCGATGTTCCTTAAGCCTGCAGCAACTGCATATATTGGTTCTATCTGTGCCAACTAATTCGCAGAACTAATTCTACGCCGTATTAGGGGTTCGCGTAGGAAACAAGGCTTAGATCTGTATTGCGTATCAATGGGGTTGCATTCAATTCGGTGTTACCTCTGTAGTAGCTTACACTTATGTAGGCATATAAAGATGACACCAACAGCGTACAACTATGCTAAGCGATCAAAAAAAAATGAGACCACCTAATAGTACCAACATACACGAACCAACATGTAGGAAGTGGATCAGGTACACATGGTAACTGCAAGGTAGGGGCCTACGATGTAGTAAGCCTCGTGGTAACTTGGATAGGACAAATCGATCTGTTCCAAGTTGTTATCTCTTTAAATTTCTTTCCGTTGAATACCTACCTAGGTACCTATGAAGTGACCTTTTCTTTAATAGGTAAATGTCTTGCTACCTATCCAAAATCGCCCCCTCCCCCAATAGTAGAGGCAGTTCTACTATGACTTGCATCTTCGCCAACAATTGTTTTTCTTTTTAACTATGGCTACCACGAGGACTGTAGATGATACGCAACATCCGCCGCTGGCACCTGGTGGCATTCAAGTTATCATCATATGTTCTGTATTCACCCCGATAGCGATTCTATTCGTTGCGCTTCGTTTGTGGGTTCGAAAGACAACTGGGCAAAAGCTCGTATTGCACGACTGGGCTATTCTTGCGGCGCTTATTTTCAACTGCGGACAATCTGCTCTCCTAATTTATGCATCGGTAACCTTGGGCATAGGACACCATACCTCAGACCTTGCCAGGGATTGGCCTCTTGTCGTTCCTCGCCTCCTGAAGGCCTATGTCGCAGCAGAGCCTTTGTGGATCAGTACCAATAGCCTAGTCAAAGTCAGCATCTTACATTTTTATATCAAAATATTCTCTGTTGAATATTTCCGGAAGATCTGTTATGTGGTAATGGGCTTGGTCGCTGCCTACTGGACATCAACTTTTGTTAGAATGTTTTTCCTCTGCACCCCTTTTCAGGCTATATGGGAGCCAACTTTACTCGAGACGGTTCCAGGGGCACATTGCCTCAACTTGTCTGCAGTATACCTATCGGTATCTATCATCAACCTAATCCTGGATCTGACTATATTCTTTCTCCCTATGCCGCTCCTCTCACGTTTGCATCTGCATATGAGAAAAAAGCTGATGCTTATTGGTATATTTGCTCTGGGTTTTTGGTAAGCCGTACCCGAAGTCCGTTGCTTCCTTTAAGACTGAACTAACCACCAAATAGCGTATGTGTAGTGACGGCTCTTCGCATTTGGTCGGTACTGCGGCTTTCCCTTGTCGACGCTTCGTATACTGTTACTTCGGATGCCGTTTGGTCAACCTTAGAGCCTTGCATCAGTATCGTAAACGCCTGCCTCCCACTCCTTCGTCCCCTGGGTTCTAAAATCTCGAAATCATTTGCATGGTCCACCGTATCAGAGAGGGTGAAAAACAGCTACAATAGGAGTGGCTCAGGGATGCCATCCGACGGACCAGCGACTAACCCTAGGCGTGAAGGGATTCGGGGAAATACACTGCACCACAAGTTCATGCCTTTAAGGGATGTATCCAATATCTCAAATGTTGAAGCAGGTTTAATTTCTTCGTCGGCTGAGCACCAGGCCTCTATACCCCTTGAACCATTAGGGAGGGGCGCAACTGCGAGGCAACCTATAACACACGTCGATGGAAACATCAAAGTTACAGTTGGTTGGCAGGTCCAACACGAACAAAGGGAATTTAGGTAGAAGCATTCAATGAGATTTGGATGAATTATAGACTCTAAAGTATCTAGGTGGCTACATATTTATTTGGTATATTAATGGTGAGCTTCTTAGACGTCTAAAATACTAGCTTCATGAGTAAACTTGTGAATTGGTTACTAGAGCAAGTGTATTGGACACTTACACTAGGATAATTGCTGCTGACAGTTGTAAAATAGGTACCTAGGGAAGCCTGAGCACTGAACGGGGTCCTTGTAACCGAGTCAAGTATGATGGATGACAAATCCACCGTAATACAATAGATTACAGTTGTTCAAAGGCTAAATTTGCAGGGAGGTGATGACAGCAAAAGAGTGTGATATTAGGATAAATTCTAACTAAAAGCCCAGTAGACTTGGGAATTGTGTGATAACTAGGTATCTATACAGGCAGATAGCTATAGCTACCTGCCTGCCAATCTAAGATATGACATAGCCCTGTGCTGAAAACGGTTATAAGCACTTGGAAGAGGATGGCCGTGGCTGACTCAGGAAGCTCAAACCACCTAGTTAGCCAGTATTACCAATTCTCAGCCCCTTTCTGAACTAAACCTATACCTCATTTCTTGCAGTAGGCACGGAACGGGTATAAATAAAAGGAAGGCAGTATAATGAAACCAACCAAAAACACCACAACTTAAATGTGCCTTCATCTGAACAAACATCGCGATATCGTAAAGTCCGGACTCCAATCATAGTGCCCAGCCCAAGGAAGACGGCACACGTGAGGATATCACTCAACTGCCAGAAGCACAAACAGAACAAGGACCAAAATATAACACCCACAGCTACACTGATGCGACAGACCTCCTCGCCAAACACAAGGGGGATTGTCTTCCTGTTGCGTTTGCGATCACCGGCCATGTCCGGAAGGTCCTGAACTTGAAGCGTCGTAAAAACGATACTTGCAATGATTCCTAGCCAGATAAACGCCGTGGGAGTAAGAACTATTTCGTCACCCTTTGGAATCGATTTGCCACCATTTGCCGCAATAACTGTGGATGCGTGGGTAAAGACCGCAAACGCAACGCCATTCAACCCGTTGCGGACGATAAAATTATCATTTCCGCCTCCGAGGTCATTGTACATCCACGTCAAGATTAGCATGAGCATCGACTCCGTCACTCCCCCGACAAAAAGACTCATGCAGAGTCCAACTGGGATAAGTATAAGGAGGAATGACCGGGCTTCTTCTCGGTTCATCAGCCCTGACGGTATTGGTCGCCAGGCTCTATTGACCATGTCTTCTGCGATGCTCTCCTCGGTCCGCTGATTGGCAATATTAAACGATAGTAGGTTGACCCAATTCCACAACACGACGTAAGGAGTGTGATGGCAAATATTCGCGAACGATGGCTTGGGATTTGAGGTAAGCAGGCCGCCTGTTCCTGCTTGAAGCAGACCAACTATGGTATGAGGGAGTATTATGACTTTGAAGTCGCTGTATGTGAACAGAAAACATGACCGAATATAACGCAAGACTGTTGCCCTACAGTGACGCGTTAGCATCTCTTCTCTTGATCTAGTAGCACTGGCTGTTCGTAGCCCATGCTCACCATAGAGTTGTCTTTGTGATAGAGTACCATCCCATCTTATCAGAGCCTGCTTGTTTGAACGAGGGTTGCAGTATAATAGCAGTCCGAAAGAGGTAGTCGCGTATTTGATAATTTGTGTTATGATAAAATGAATTACCTTGTTATATGCTAGTCGACATAGAATTGTTTGCGGTGCATGGAACTGTTTTAATACCTCTACCTGTAATCCTATAATCTCCTCTTGTTTCTCTTTCCTTCCTTGGAAGAGCCTCGCTTCGTCATATGCAGTTAGGTTATGTCATCTCACTAGGTTACCCTACTTTACGTACCGCGTAATACTCTTCACTCCGCATATGATAGTCGCAAGAATGAGGCGCAAGGCGTTAGTTTGCTTCTAAGGTTGGCTGACCATTTACATTACCCATGTATAGTGTCGTGGAACCCCTGTCTTGGATGCATTGATAATACATAGTTTCGTCTGTAATTCACACAGCATTGTCGAGTTCAAGGAGATATTCGACTCTACATACCTGGCCCTCCACCTCCTATCCATTTACACTTGCTATTCTTCCAAATACGATAACTGCCACTTGTGTTATTAACTATGCTGTCAACTGATATCTATATCGAGCCGCTGACTGCTGCAGTGGTTGGCCTAGCAATGCACCATTTTGTCTTCATCAGGGGGGAATGGCATGTCAGAGCCCCCGTTGTTTTTCGTTTTTATCTAGCTTCCACTCTACTGTGGTGTATAGCATATTATCGAGCTTGCGACCGAAGCATTCAGACATGTTCTATCCACTATTTCTTCTCGCTATCAACTCACTATATCACACTCTTAGCGAGCATCGTCATATATCGCTGTTTCTTTCATCCCCTTCGACACTTCCCAGGGCCATACCTAGCGAAGGCTACTAAATTCTGGCATGTTTGGAAATGTCGGAATTCCAATAACCACTTGCTCCTTGAAAAGCTTCGTCACGAATATGGCAATTTCGTTAGAACAGGTGAGAAATTAATATGAAGTTGAATAAACCTCTTCAATTCGCCTTGCCCTTTCGTACAATGATAATTACCGTCCGGGCCAATAGGAATAATCTACTTACGAAGGTGTAGGCCCAAACGAAATCACTATTTTCCATCCTGCCGGACTGAACCTGATTAATAAGCCCGACTTGGTTGAACGAAGCGACTGGTATGACTTGGTACATCCTTCTTTCTCCCTGAACACGGTTCGTAACCAGTATTTCCATGACCGGCGCCGTAAGGTCTGGGAATTTGCTTTCACGAACGATGGTACGAGTCTTAATAAGCCCTAAGAGATGCGCGCTGACCAAGTAAAGCAATGAAAGGATACGAAGAAAGGATCCGTAGCTATGCAACCAAGGTCGATGATTCTATAAGGGGGTCAAATAGGAGCATTATTGACACAAATGCAATAATATACCGTTTCGCATACGACGTTATGCGTGATCTGGCTTTTGCTAAAACATCTAACGATACCGACCAAGAATGGCAGACATCAGTCAACACTATCCATACCGGCCTATCAATTCTAGGACCCTTATCGCCTGCTCCCTGGATTGCACTTCTATTCTTCTCGTTCACCAACCTCCAATTGGTGAGCGACTGGAACAACATGATGGCATACTGTAGAGAAAAAATGGCTGAGCGGCTAGCATTGGTAACGCCTAAGGGCCGCGATATCTCCTCGTGGCTGATCCAAGATGCAAAGTCACGCGGTCAGATCGACTCACCTGAAGAAATGCAATGGTTAAACGGGGACGCCTTCTCCATGATCCTGGCTGGGTCGGACACCACTGCGTCAACACTCATATTCACTTTTTGGCACTTGGCGAAGACACCTAGATATCAGAAACTTATTCATGATGAGATACTAAAGTTCGGCGTACTTTCTCCTCTGATTTCGGAAATGAGTTTCAAGGACTTCGAGAGACTCCCCTTTCTGAATGCATTCATCAATGAGACGCTACGACTACACCATCCCCTACCCACGGCTGGTTCCAGGATAGTACGCCAAAAAGGATTAATCATCGATAACGAGCATATTCCTCCCGGCACAAAAGTAGTAGCTCCAAGATGGAATTTTGGCCGGCATGAAGCCCATTATAAACGTGCCTGGGAGTTTTTACCTGAGCGATGGTTGAACGACTCAGACCTCATTTCAGATCGCCGCGCATTTACACCTTGGGCGGGCGGCAAATGGGCCTGCCTCGGGAAGCAAATTGCACTGTTCGAGCTACGATATCTCATATCCCTTCTAGTGCACCACTACAGCATCTCGCTACCGCCTGGCGACGACGGTTCTAGCGTTGAACGAGATTATAAAGATCAGGTGACAGCATTTCCGGGGAAGTTGAACTTAGTCTTCACAGCTAGGGGTTCCGAATAAGATTCAAGATTTCTATAATCATCTAGGCACTTACCAAAGTTGACTGAATAGTATCCCATCATTTATAATAATATGTTTACCTATCTGTATACCATTCTTAAAATTGATTCTGAGACCCGTATACCTTCAATGTTGATATACGTACGTACCTAAGTACCTACCATCATATCTAGTGGAGTGGATAGGTCACTTCAGTTTATTCTAATGTAAGATTTATTCTTGATAGTACATGGACAGATCAAATTACATGCGCTGCTCAAGGCTCAAGCCATCGTAACTAGAAAGGTCTTCTACTTCGGCAACTATTTTCGTCTTTTCCATACCTACCTACACGAAACTAAAATGAACCAAAGCTGTCAATACTACCTATGTTACAGTACGGATATCATGCGGACTCCCAACATCTAGGCCTCAAGCACTTCTCAAATCCAGCTGTCGAAAGGTCTCCCAACCTCCCATAAGATCGTTTCCCATTTTGGAAGATCAGGTTCGAATTGCGGCTGCATGCCGATACAAGGTTATTCATGACCAATAAGGCAACTTCGATAATACCAGGAAATTCGGGCATCGGGGAGGTGATGTTGGATTGAGACCTACTTCTCAGCTTGTTTCAAGCCTCACCTGCAAGGTGAGATCCTTTATCACATTTGGTCCATAAGGTAACATTACTAAAGTTCCAACTGGAACAATTCGGCCAATCATGATGACAACCACAATTCTCGGCCTGGAGTTCATGTGCAACATATGACGAATCCCTCGTCAATCTGGAACCAACTCTATGCCCGAATGTACCAACTAGTCTATTCGCTCCGAACTTAACGCACCACAAGAAGCCTACTGATACCTAAGCATCCAAAGCTTATCATAGACGCTGCAGGCTGCGTTGAGGGCACCAACCAACACAAAAGGCCTTTAATTCCTTCAAACAACACGCATCAATCAGCGAAGGGCCTCCAATGGCAGTGTTGGAACTTCGGATCTCAACGAATGCATTGCAGGTTTATAATCAATATTGCTCTCCTGATACACCAACTAGGTCCTGTTCAAAGAGGTATTAATGAGCAAGTGAACTTGCTACCGTAGCTTCGAGCGTCCTATACCTATTCCTTCATTGTAACATTTCCTTACCACCTTCTCTTAAAGCTAATACATTGACCTTCATAGACATAAGTTACTGCTACAAGTAGTCTCAGTATACAACTGCACTGTGCATTGAGAGTTGACAGGATTCTGGTACTACCGTTGGCATGAGGTGATACTCGGGGCTACTTTCCGAGGCGAGATTTAGGGGAACCGTGCTAGTATACGTACCCAGGTAATTATGTATCTAAATACAAACTGGTATATCTATTAGGTGTCAGTGCGGTGTAATCGAAAGCAACGTACACGATAATCCGTGGTGGATACTTAGTGTTCTTCCACAGATACTATCTCCGATCGCCACGTGAAAGTACCCATATCTAGGTATATACACTAGGGCACCAAGGTGGGATTTGGTGACTACATGAATTTTTGACTTTGGTGAACTGCACTTGATGATCTTTCGAGTGACTATTCCCTGGGGACTGCCTGGCGCATTAGTGTATCCACGTGAATATTTAGTAGGTGCTACGTACGCAGTATCAATAGGTATCCATAGCAAATCTCTTTCAAACACGCCAATAGAGAAAAGGACTAGTATATCCCTTTTCTGGAGATTTGTACGACTTGTTCTTTTCTTGTCCGGTTGAAAAATCCGGATCGGAGCCGAATCTCCACTTTTAACGGGGCCAAAACCCGGGCTTCCACGTACTCAGACGCTAGTCCTAATAAAGCAAGCTCAGGATTTAGACATTGGAGCGTGCACCTGCGTTGGCCGAACTTTTACCGCACTAGTACGTACTGCGGAAGTGGGGACCTAGCTTCTCCAAGACAAAAAATTTTGGATCTTTTTTTCAAGCTTCAACATTTTTTAACATTACACACGCTACCGAACAGTTATCTCTATGCGCAAGCCCGCGTGAGATCAACGCAGCAGACAAAATGACGCGCGTAGACTTCTTATTACATGAGTCCGCTGTCGGCTATGCCATCTTCAAGGTTGTTCACCAGCAGGACACTGTTGGTCTTCACCTGAAGGAGGTTCAAAAAGCTGGCCAGGACCTCTCCAAGTTCGGCAAAATGGTCCAATTGGTCAATTTTGCGCCTTGGAGGTACGATCAATCGACCTCTCTGGGTGTAACTGACAATAATCGCTGACGATATTAATCTTAGAAATGCTGCCGATGCACTCGAGAACATCAATCTAATCTCGGAGGGTATTCTTCCCGATTACCTCAAGTCCAATCTCGAATTGAACCTACCCCAATCCAAGAAAAGCAAGATCGTACTTGGTGTCGCCGACAAGAATTTAGCTGGGTCTATTAAGGCTGTCTTCCCTGGAGTTGAATGCGAGACCGGTGATACGTCTGAAGTCGTCGCTGACCTACTACGAGGCATCCGGCTCCACGCCGCCAAGTTGCTAAAGGGTCTCCAGGAGGGAGATGTAGAAAGAGCTCAGCTTGGTCTTGGCCATGCCTACTCTCGTGGAAAAGTCAAGTTCAATGTCCACAAGAACGATAATCATATCATCAGGGCCATTGCGACCCTGGACAATCTCGACAAAGGTATCAACCTATTCTCCCAGAAAGTGCGGGAGTGGTACGGATGGCACTTCCCTGAGCTTTACAGCATCGCTTCCGACAATCTTACCTACTCTCGTTTGGCTCTATTTATCGGCGACAAGTCGACTTTATCAGATGACAAGCTTCACGAGATTGCCGCGCTAGTTAATGAAGACGAAGAGAAGGCCCAGGAGATCATCAACAAGGCCAAGATCTCAATGGGACGCGAGTTGTCAGAAGTTGATATGAGCAACATTTCTACTTTCGCCGGCAAGGTCGTTAAGCTCGCCGAGTACCGAAGAACGCTCTACAGTTATTTGGTGGACAAGATGAGCACGGTTGCGCCAAACCTGGCTGCGCTTATTGGAGAGGTCGTCGCTGCTCGTCTCATCCAGAAGGCTGGCTCGCTGACGAACTTGTCCAAATACCCAGCTTCCACCCTCCAAATTCTCGGTGCCGAGAAAGCCTTGTTCCGAGCTTTGAAGACGAAGGGCAACACCCCTAAGTTTGGACTTATCTACCACAGCTCGTTTATCGGCCGAGCGAACCAGAAGGACAAGGGTCGCATCTCAAGATATCTTGCCAACAAGTGCAGTATCGCTAGCCGAATCGACAACTTTGCTGAGCAGCCGTCCAAGAAATTCGGCGACGCTTTAAGACAACAGGTCGAAGACCGACTGGAGTTTTACGCAACTGGCAAGAAGCCAACCAAGAACGCAGATGCGATGGTAAGCATACGTGTAGTAACTAATGTTGAAGTACTACCATATACTAATCCGTGTACAGGACCAGGCGATGGCCGACATTCTCGCCGATGGTCAGAGCATGGCCATCGACACGGAGATGATCGACGGCCCCCTGCCACCTACTGACGCCACGCCCAAGAAAGAGAAGAAGAAGGATAAGAAAGATAAGAAGGAGAAGAAGCGCAAGCATAGCGACGTGAACGGTACGGTGGAGCCAGAGGCGGCCGACGGCGAGAAGAAGAAGAAAAAGAAGAAGAAGCACGCTGATGAATGAAGGGGCATTTCATCCGCAGGGGCTGAAAGGTTCGACGTTGGTCCAGGCATCGGCTAGGCGTTCAGGATTCAGGTGTTGCTTTTTTTTTTAAAAGTCTTTGCTCTCTCTGGCTATGGTTGTGTATATGGCAGGCTCATACCCGTCCTTCTTATGCCGAACTGATAAGATGAAGTGAATATGAGTTTTTTAATCCAGTTAAATCACATAGTGTTGAGTTTCGTGATGTTTCGACCAACCCCTGATCTAACATGTTTGACTGAGGCTCACCGCACGGTCGTAATTGGGAGATATGTTGGCCATTAGTAAAGTGACTACGAATGTAAAACTTACGCCAACTAGAAAGTGTTACCAGTCATACATCTCAGAAGGATTTAGAATCAAGGTACGATGCCATAAGGTGCGATGAATTTGAGTTTCGCGTACTCCGTATCGAAAAAAAGTAACAAGTTATCAATTGCTCTGCGCCTACTACAAGCAACCGTATGTGTTCCGGATGGCTAGCGAGCTCAGATAATCTACCTAGCCACGAAAGTGGCGGTCCCAAACGACGATGGTAAAAAAGTTTCGCGCCCATAACGCCCTTGTAATGCCGTTGCGCGCCGTAACCCCCCTCCCCCTTGGCCAAGCTACATGCCTAGTTTCCTTCGCTTCCGAACTCTTTAGTCCATTCCGAATTTCGCTGGAGATCTTCTCCCGAAACCGTCGGCCTTGATGATTTGATGGCCTTGACGAAGTCCTTGAAGTCTACCAAGGGCTCGAGTAACGTTTCCGAATCAACATCGTCCCATGTCATCTCCTTTGCGCCGGGGTCACCAGGCGAGCAGGGGGTTACAAATGTTTTGCCATCCTTTTGTACCTATAATTTAGATATTAGCAACTGAGAAGGTTATATATGTAAGGGCATCGTGAATGTTACCTCTTTGAAGTGCGTAGCTTGCTGGATCTTCCGTATTGGCTGCATCAGGGCGTCTTGTACAGCAATGGTAATATCGCTTCCTGAATAACCCTCGGCCAGTGCTGCCAGTTTCCTGAAATCCTCGTTCTTCAGCGTAGTCGGCGTTTCTCCGACGGCGAGCTTGAACATGGTAGTTCTCGCACCGATATCCGGCAGGCTGATGTGTACTCTCCGTTGAAATCGTCTTCGAATAGCGGCATCTAACTGCCATGGGATGTTGGTCGCCCCTAATACTAGCACACCTGTCGAGTCGTTTCCAACACCGTCCATCTGCACCAACATCTCGGTCTTAATTCTTCGCGAAGCTTCCGATTCTCCCTCCCCTCGTGGGCCACAGAGGGCGTCGACTTCATCGATGAAGATAATAGAGGGTTTGTTTTCTCGCGCCATGGCAAATAGTTGCTTGACTAGTCTTTAGGACAAGAGAAAGTTAATTGTTGGTCTAAGTTCCTGGAGGAAATATTCAGAAGACGTACCTTTCACTCTCACCCATCCATTTACTCACCAAGTCACTACTGCTTACGCTGAAGAAGGTACTGTTTGCTTCTGTGGCTACGGCCTTCGCCAAATAACTCTTACCCGTACCAGGTGGCCCGTACAGTAAGATACCCTTCCACGGTTGGCGCTTTCCTTGAAATAGATTGGGGAACTTGATGGGCAATAGCACGGCCTCTTTTAACGCTTCCTTTGCTCCGTCCAGTCCAGCAACGTCGTCCCACTTGACATTCGGCCGGTCTTGTAGAATAGCACCAGCAAGGGCATTCCGAAGTTTCTTATTATCCTCGTCAACATCCTCGCCGTTCTGCTTTCCCTTCCCCGTTCCGCCGGTCGATGAACCGTTCGCCCCAACCAAGCCTGGTTTTTTACGTTTTGCATCCGCGTCGGCGAGATGGGCCTTCAGCTTCTCGGCGCGATCCATGTACTCGCCCGTCTTTTGGCGGATCATCTCCTTTGCCTTGGGGTTCTTCTCCCATTTTAGAGCTAGCATAAATAGCTCGAGGGACTGGTAGTATAATTGGTATGCCTTTTCATATTCGTTTCCGTTGTCGGCGTCTATGGCGCGTCTCACCGTCTCGATCGCTCGACCGAGGAAATCGGTGTTGGACATTTTTGATGACGATGGGGGGTGTGTTTCTAACTGCTTTGGTACAGCAGCTAATGGGTCGAATCCGGACAAGAGTTGGGGTGTGTGGAGATAAATGGAAAAGCTTGTCGGGATGTCGAAAAGCAATTGGAGTGGTGGTGAGAAATTCGGAGTGAAAAGTTGTTTTTGTTAAGTTTCCAAGCTTGGAAGTTGTTGAGCCTGTGATGCTAAACTGGCAGACTGGGCAGGAAAATGCAACTGCAACCCGCAACGAAGGTCCAGTCGATTAAGTTATTGCCGCCGACGTCTCATAGTAAGTGGTACTTTCAATTCTGCAAAATATCTATGGGGCAAGAAGTACCTCATACGAAGGTCCCTGTGATAACGTGGGCTAGGTCCACTATATTGCCTTATCCTAGAGGGGTATGTAATGGCGTTTACTTATCGATTGGTTGGCATGGCTACCAGCATTTAAGCCACAACTTCTCTTTAGCAGCCACAGGGAACTCTGAAGATATTCCAAGTCAAGGTTGGGTCAATTCGAAAGTTGACTATCCATTTCACAAATAGCTCGCTATTCTTACTTTGTGCACATCTTGATGACAAAGACTGCTCTCGCATCTTAATTGTCATACACACTATTTCAGTTCACGAAGCTCGATAGGATATCCCTGTACAACAAGCAACGACACAGACCATGGCAGAAGTTCAAGCTCGTCTCCAGAGTCTCTCTGAAGATTACACTAAGCTGCAACAAGAGTTACAAGCAGCTGTCCAATCACAGCAGAAACTTGAGGCTCAGAAACAAGAGAACTCGAACGTCCAGAAAGTCAGTTAACCGATATATATATCATATATCCAGCACTTACATGTCATATCTAGGAATTCGAACGTCTTAAGGATGGTGAAAACATTTACAAATTGGTCGGGCCGGTGTTATTGAAACAGGAGAAGGTCGAGGCTGAGAGCACAGTTAATGGACGGTTAGAGTTCATTGGCAAAGAACTGTAAGCTATGACCTTTCTCAGTTTATTCAGCTTAAACTAGATATTAACATATTCATCTTGGCAGTGAAAGGACAGAGGATCAGATCAAGGAGATCCAAGACAAGATTGAGAAGAAGAAGGGAGAAATCATCCAGACCCAAGCAGGATTACAAGCAGGAGCTGGTGCGCCTGGGAAAGTTGCTGCGAAGGGTTGAGAGTGAAGTGAGGCTGGTCAATTTGCAAATAAAAAACAACTTTCTTGCATAAGACTAATAAGGGATGATTAGACCCTAAGCATCAAGATATAAGCTTGTTGTCTAATAGTCTTTGCTAAAGGTTGAAATACCCTGCTACCTATGAAACCTAATAGGCAAGATTCGAGAATGAAATACCCCTTGCGAATGTCAAGCCACAAGGGAACAAACAGCCTTGAAGGGGTTTGACATGTCTGACATGTGCTGTTATTAAGGTTGTAGACTAGAAGCGTGACGTAATCATGGATGTACCCGACCTAACCCAAGCCGTCAAGGTAAGTACCCCGCGATCTGGTACCTGGACCCCTCCACCGTCCGCCTTTAAAGTTCTAAAGTGCCTGCCTTAAACATTCCAAGCCAGCGCTTAGAGCCGGTCACTTGGTCACAAAGCCGTGTGTCGCAAGTTATTCTTGAGTTGCTAAAAGTTTCCCTCAACATCAACATCTGACCATCCAACTTCGTCGCAAGCTACCACGCAATCTCTCTAGGCACCCACGAACCGAACAATCATATTATACCTACACGTCCGCCGATATGATCATTATCCATTGACTAGATCCGTCGCTGTCGTCGAATCGAATGAAGCTTCACGCCATTGATTACTTCCAATTCCTCTAGCTTGTTCGGCAACGGCCGGCACCCAACATCATGCGAAGATGGCACCGTCTGACCTGGCACCTTTGAATGCTACTCGTCCATTAAATATTAATGAAATCTCCAAGAGAGCAGAGGCATTCTCTTTTAATCCGGACATTCCATTAACGTCATGGCTGCGCACTGCAAATACCCTGAATCAAGAAGTAAGGGCATATTGTCACCTTTGTGTATATCTCCACTATGCAGCGCTGACTGTGTCTTCTTTATATATAGGGAAGAATCTACCTTCAAGATGGCAACTTTGGCCAGGCTTACTTTCTTTACTTCCGATACCTGCACTTACTGTTAAATTATCTCTCCTCACATCCTGATGCTAAAAGCCAGGAGGGGAAACGAGCCCTCAACGAGATTAACAAGTCTATCCCAGACATCGTAACAAATCTCGAAAAGATAAGACCTATCATCAGGCGAGAGTATGATGAGTGGAGCGCATCCGAAGCCAGAAGACAGCAACAACAGCGACGAGCTGACCGCATCAAATCCCCGTCGACATACGAAGAATACACTGTTCAAGATCCAGCTCTTTCCTCATCAAACCGAATACTCGATGCTGGCGACAACCAGGACTTGGCTGTGGAATTGGCTCGGAATGAGATTCGACGCAGAGATGCAAATAGAAAAGCAACTAGACGAACCAATGTCCCACCAGGAGAAGAGCAGACCAGGCGGACGGCAGGGTTTTGGGACAATTGGACTGATGACTTGGCCAATAGACAGGCTGAAGAGGAAGAGCTGTTCAGGAGACAGA
This sequence comes from Annulohypoxylon truncatum, assembly GCF_022578515.1. Taxonomy (NCBI): domain Eukaryota; kingdom Fungi; phylum Ascomycota; class Sordariomycetes; order Xylariales; family Hypoxylaceae; genus Annulohypoxylon; species Annulohypoxylon truncatum. The sequence continues at coordinate 536,470 of NW_025953811.1, forward strand.
TGGAATCGACGAGAAGGGAGTTGGATCGAAGCGATATTCCCCAAAAGGAATCGCGCCTTCCTGTGACTCAAGGGCATTCAAGTTATCGATATCCGTCTATCACCAAGTCCCAACCAATACAATACGAAGCCTTGCAGCCATACCGCAAACCTTCGCCCAGCCCGCAACCTCCGCGTCCACCCAAAGAAGGTATTGCACAGGAGCTTGAACCTAGGCCAAGTTATATGCCCGATCCTCTCACGCCTGAACTCCCGGGTGAAGATCCAATATATCGTGAAAGGAACTTCCTACTCCCTACGCCCCCGCCTAAGGAACATGAAGACCCGCCGATACCCCCAAAGGTACTTGAAGATCCGCCACTACCTCCTAAAAAACAGCAACGACTCACGTTTAAGCCGGCGGCTTATCTCGAGAGTGGGGAACCCATCCGATCGATCTTCTTACCTAGTCAATTACGACGCCAGTTCTTATCCATTGCATCTGAGAACACCAAACGTGGGCTTGAGATGTGCGGAATACTGTGCGGAACCGCCGTTAACAATGCGCTATTCGTGCGTTGCCTACTTATCCCCGAGCAGAATTGTACTTCGGATACGTGTGAGACGGAGAACGAGGGAAGTATGTTCGAGTATTGTATGAATGAAGACCTACTTGTGCTTGGCTGGATTCACACTCATCCAACTCAAACTTGCTTCATGAGTTCCAGGGACTTGCATACGCAGGCTGGGTACCAGGTCATGCTACCGGAGAGCATTGCGATTGTGTGTGCTCCGAAGTTCCAACCTTCGTAAGTAATTTTCCCATCTTCCTTGGCCGAAAAAGGTCAAAATTGTCATGAGGTATCACATGATGAGGCTAACAATTCCGTTAGGTATGGCATCTTTCGTTTGACTCATCCACCGGGCTTGGATCACATTCTTAACTGCAAACAATCAGCTACATTCCACCCTCACAGCGTAGACAATCTATACACAAAGGCACAGCACCCACCCGGTCATGTCTACGAGACTGACAGGCTCGAATTCTACGTACATGATCTGCGTCCAGGTGCCCGCAACAATGCGGTACAACACAAGAACTTCTAGGATATGATTTCTAAGAGAATAGGTCGTGGTGCTCAAGCCTGCACGATGTTCGTGTGTGCTCTTCTTTGCCTGTGTCCTTGGTGTGCACAATGCTTGCTGAACCGGCAGACAATGAGCCGAGTTAGCACCAAGACCAAAGAAGATTGACTCAAAGGGTTTTACGTCTTCTACATTCAAGCTTCCCATTAAGCACTTGATTTACTGGGCATCGGCGGCCTTGGTACTGCATAGCATAGGCGCTCGGAGACTTCGGTTTGTTTGGGACTACAAGGTAGAATCATTGGCTGTGGTTGATCGCACTAGCAGCCTCGAGACTTGATTTTGCGAGGTTAGAGGGTAGATTCGGAAGAGGTAGTAGAAGGAAGTAATTCAATTACATTCCAACAGGATCTAATATATTGTGAAACGTTCACGTCTCCTAATGATTTGAGTAGAAGCACTTTGGATAAATTTGATTCACCACATGGGGGGACTGCCATTGTCATTGCTAATGGATGCAATTCTTCTAGATATGCTGTGTTGCCATATGCCTAACCCATTCCGATGCCTGAACCGTTGTTATGTTTGTTATTCGTACATACATACATTTCCCGCCGTTAGTCGCCATATAACCATATCAGTCCAGTCTAGTGTCAGAAGAAATTGCCACTACATCAAACAATATACGTAAAAATTCCATTTCCGTTTCGGTCGTTTCCAATACCTTTCCCTTCTCTCTCCCCCTTTACTCCTTTCTCTCGTTGGTATATTTCGGTATCGGTATCGGTATCAGTATCTCACGTCCACATCGAAAGACATCCCCTCATCCAGCCGTTCATCATCGGACTCGTCATCGTCGTCGTCGTCGTCGATAATCGGCCGGCGTACGCGTCGAGCACGGCCTCGAGCATCAGGACATGCCGTAGCGGCTATACTGCCACGGCCTTGGGCTGTCGGTGGCGGGACCAGCTCCGAAACATCGTGATGCCGAGCACGTTGTGCCAGCCCTTGCGCGAAGAGCCCGTTCGGGAAACGCTGGTCGTCGACTTGTTCCCGTTGTTGCCGTTGCCGGCCGCCCCGTTGGCACCGCCGTTGCCGCCGTTCCCGGCATCGTGGTGGCCCGCGGTCGCCGCTGAGGGTTTGAGGGAGCTGGCGCGCGTGGAGCTTCCGGAGTTCTCGTTGGGCTCGACGGCCGTTGCGGTCGGGGACTGGGGGGGCTCGTCTGCTCCTGAGGAGGTAGGTTTTCCGGCGGCGTTGGCGGCGGTAGAGTCTAAGGCCTCAGACTCGTTAGTGGTCTGCGCTGCTGGATCTGTTGCGGCCTTGGACTCGTCCGTCACCTGAGCTTGCTGGGCTGCTTCTACGGCCTGGAATTGGTCCGCGGCGGGCGCCTCCACGAGGATGGACGGCACGGCTTCCGGTTCCGGCTCCGGCTCCGGCTCGAGCTTGAGGGCCGACGTGCGCGCCGTGATGGCGGCGAGCTGGTCTAGCGCCAGGTCCCATTCTACGACGTGTTCGTTGCGTAATCGGGCGAATACCCTGGTGGTGTATTAGTTTAGCATCCATAAGTACATGTTGAAGTGACGGTGAAAGCGAGAATACTTACCTCTTCAGCGTCGCGTGTAGCGAGAAATCGCCCAGGAGCGTGATCTCTTGCTTCTCGAGCCAGAAGACGAAGTTCTTCTTCCAGTTGTCGATCTCGGGGCTGAGGGCGGCGTCGAGCAGTTGCGCGGCGGCGACCGTCTGGTCCGCGGCGATCATTTCCCGCAGGGTCTCGAAGATGTAGCGGCCTAGCGTCGCCTGTTGGATCTGGCTCCGGACCTCGGCGTCTTCGATCGAGGCCGCGATCCGCTCCTCGAGGAAAACGCCGGGGGTCGTGCTTAGGCCGGCTCCGAGAACCATGCCGATGACGGGACCGCGGATGGCGCGGCCGATGAAGGCGCCGAGGACGGTGCCGATCGTGACGGTGGCGGAGTTTGTGGAGGCTGCGATGTTTCGGTAGAGACGCTCGCTCTCTTTCTCATCCGTCACGCGGTGCAGACCGGCGATAGCGGAGCCTACGAGGGGAATCTGTTCGGCGATGGCGGCCGCCCAGTTGTCTTTGCTGGAGTTCTCCTCACTAGAAGAAACGGTTAACCCGGGCTCATTCCAAGTCGTGTATTTCCTGATGGCGTATGATAAGACGGTGGAGGCACATGATTTCAAGGTGGGTATTTGCAATGGAGGCATTTTCATGGCTAGTATTGTGGGAGAGTAAACGTACGGTCTGAGGAAGGATAGCTTTCCATTCCGGTTTACGACGATTTCAGCGAGATCTATCTCGGCCGGATGGTGCGCGCCCGCGTAGTCCGCGAGCTCGGCGCTGAGCTTGACGCTATCCAGGCCCTGCTCGAGCTTGAAATCTCGACCGGACCGGGAGTAGTGTCTCTCGCCGGCCTCAAACTTGCCGTTTATGTTGCCGATGTTCTCGTCGAGGTTGAGCTCCGACAGGTAGAGCTTCCCATCGGGGCCAACGACCAGGCCTCGCAGGATGGCATATTCGAGTTGTAAGCTGGCGGTGTAGAATAATAACGAGTCGTTCCTAGAGCGGGTCAGTCATTGATGTCACGAGGAAAAAAGAGACCCTTCAATTGAAGCGTAGGAATATAACTTACAGCTTCTGGAACTCGAGACTGCCGTCCTTATTCCTGATGAACAGGTCTAGGTTGACGGACGTCTCAGGTGCCCATGCGCCCTCCCTCGTCTTCAATTGCGCACGGAGGAAGGGGCCTTGAAGATGGCACGACCAATGCTCCGCACTGTTGTACCATTTATCTATGGTGACGTCGAAGGAGCCGTCGTTGTTGCCGACGTGTTCGTTGAGGTTGAGCTTAGAGAAGGTCCATGAGCCGTCATCCTTCTGCAAGATGGCGGCCAGCCAGGAGCCGCGAAGCTCGACTTGCTTAGAAGTCAGCGAGAAAGCCATCTTGGGCTGGCTCGAGGCGGTGTGTGGGTGTCAGTATAATGGAGCGATGGAGCAGCTGTAAGATAACTTGAGAGAAGAATATAAAGACTCCAGGTCAAGTATCGTGGGAATGGGCAAAAGCAAACCAGTCTTTGTTGTACCCGCAACTTCACTGTCTTGATTTGCTTCCCACAAGTTTTCTGAGCCGACACCAACGAGACATATTATAGTCTTGAATTGACTTCATAACTTTCGCCTTCACAAGCATATTCAGGGGCAGAGGGTTTATTCATCATGCCCTGCCACATGTCTGGGGCCACCTCACGGCGATGCGCTGTATTACAACTCATTCGGTATCCACTTGCCTGCCTATTGGTCGCTTCGCTGCCATAGAGGACGGATCGCGCACTGACATGGCCATATGATCTTAGAACTCAAGACGAAACCGTTTGCGGCGTTGGCGGACGTCAAACCAATAGCTGCGATAATGCATGTAGGTCTTCTGCCTGATGAACCCAAAGCCATCTTTTAGACGTTATGATGTGGCGCCCTCAGAGGAAAAGCCAGCGGTGTGATGACGGCGAGTGGATTCGACGACGATCACATGAATGGTCGGACACACAGTGCATATAATTCGACGAGGGGATCGTGGATTTTTTGACGACTTACCATTGGCTAATGATCCAAGTCTGGGTATAAAATGTCTATAATTAGTAGCTACAAAGCATAGAAAGCATAGAATCTGTATAACTTTCTGTATAAGGCTGTATAAGTAAAGGGACAAGCATCTGAGACAGCCCTGAAATATACACATACATAAAGAGAAAAAAACTGATTCGGGTGGTTCTCTCGTGCCTGTAACCGCGCAGGCCGCGTACAGGAACGGGTGGATTTCAGGGACCTCGTCCAGCGAATCGGAGTATTTCCTCTACTATGACTCCTCCAGCCTGATATACGGACGTAGTATGGGTCCCTGAGCCTGATCTCACCCAATCTGAGCGGTGAGATCGGGGGATTTAGACACCAGGGGGCGCGGATTGAATTCGATGCCCGATAAATTCCTGCAAAACTACGAAAAAAATAATCCGAATAGAGCATGTCGTACGACGCTCAAAGCTATCTATAGGAGATATGAGAGACTAGCTGACTCCTCTGTGGATTATACAGCCCCATCGCCAACCACGGCGTCAAGGTTTCCCTCGGCTTAGTAACGATCTCCTTAGTCGAAGATTCACATGCCTTCCCCATGGTTCTCAAAGGATGCATTGTTAGGGTCCTATCCACCCTGCCATTGATATGTACGATGTGAACTATTCCTTCTTCAAGATCCCCTTTGGCCCATTCTCTCGATCTCCACCACAAGACTTTGGTATCCATCATCCTTCTTACGAAAAAACATCGTTATCAACGTCTCCCAGCCAAACATCGACTTCTCCAACCCCCGTCCAGAATCCACTCAAGAACTTGCCTCCCTCCTCCCCATTACGCTCGTCATAACCAACATATGTATCACAATGGTACTGTAGGCTCCAATTCCTTCCCCCTCTAGTCCTTTCTAGCCCATTAACGGCTTTGCGCGCGCATCCCTCGGTTTCTACCCCTCCTAGAGGGGACCGAAGAGGCCTGGATCAGAAGTCGTCCTGACCGCGTTGTCGTGCTGCAGCCGGGCGTCGGCACCGTGACCGAAAAACGCGGTACGCACGCGTTATCGGGCTAGAGGAAGAGTCATACCGTGGATGATGTGTACGCCGCAAAACCCGGCGAGGCTGGCCGTACACCGTACACCGGACACGAGGTGGCGGGTTTTTCTAAACCGGGGGTTTGGTCCTTTGCAAGGCCTTGGTTTCGTTTGTTCACCGCCTCGAGCCGTGGTGCCGAGGTTGGGCAAGATGGCTTTTTCAGCCACGCGTCTAGCGTGTGCGCTATTAGATAAGTAGGAAATTTCTGCCCAGGTGCTCGCCACCATCACTAGGTACTCTGGAGCTGCGGCCGTCGGTGTATCGACGATTTCTTAGTTTCGGCTACGCACGCTGTCGGCATATCTACAGCCGGCGGTGCGGTTGTTCCACAGTACGGCTTCGGAAACCACACGGGTGCATGTGGTTGCCGTGGTAACGTTCGCGCTCATATAAAAGTGCTAAATCTTGAGTCGCTTGCCACTGGCTAAACGGATTGGACGATTAGATACGATCAGACCTATAGGTCACCCATGAAGTTCATGAAGCATCATCCACTAAGGAGTAGTCTCCCCGCGGTGTGTGTAGGTACCTAGCTGAGGGCCAGAATTGTGCCGACACTATAGGTGATCCTAGCCTCCAAACCCATTTAAGTGCATGCGGTTTCATGATTATCTGTCTGACAATTCAAAATCTGCTTCGGGTGAGACCTACAGAATTGACCATGACAAGACCTGTCTATGGCGCTTGGCAGTTAATGCATACCTATGAAGTTCGGTTTGAACCTGGTAAGTTTATGAAAAGGGGTAACATCTGTCCATCAACTCGAAAAAAAAAATCCTTAGGAAAATATGATCTTATCGCCCTCTTCCCCCCTCATGCTTTCGTCAGACAAAATAGCAGTCACAGCTGAACAGGCTCGTATAGTGTCTATACACAGTGCAATATCTATACGGCACTGTCGAATCCAGTCACTGTTATCACCAACAATATATCCTGGCAGGTTGGTGATTCCTACAAATCGAAATTAGCAGCAATATTTCTGCCTATATGCGGAAGAGTGAAATACGGTTACACTCAACGATATATCAATGTGATGTAGGTATCAATGCAACCAGCAAAAAGCTTGATTATGTCTTCGTATGGCACAGCATGGCTTCACAAGGGCGCCCCCAGACCACCCGAAGACAACGCCACGGCGTTCATTTAGGGCAATAATCAGCCAGCCTCACGCGCGTGAGAAATTATCGCCATCATACGGGTCAGCCTAACCAGGACGGCCAATACAAGTTTATCCAACTTTCTCCGTCCCGTTCAAGAGGCATTACTTATCCCAATTGCTCGAGATGAATATCGAACTCGACGGATCATCCTACAAGTATAGATTAGCTCTTTTCAGCTTGAGATTAACCATGCAGAATGAGGCTACGGAAAGACGACCTCGAAGTACAGTCCCCCAGATTGGATGATTCGTGCATATTTGGGTATCACAGCAGCGCTGAACCATCATGGGTAGGTAGAATCTATTGCCTGTGCAACTCCAACATTGGGGGCTGGTCGCTCCTGGGATGCGACCGTATAATATCAGCGCTTTCTTATACCCGCGTCTTTGCTGTTCATTTCTTTCTCTCTTTTGAGGTTTTATTTCTACTCTTCCGAAGCTCAATTCCGTAAATTTATCACTCAGATCATGGAACAAGGGCGAACATCGGAGGCCCGGTGAGGAATAAAGACATTATTCCGCAGGAAGTCAAAACTCAGCGGCTATGGCTTCCGTCCCGGCCTCATCCGGTGGTGGGTCGGCAACTACCATCACGGCAATATGCGCAGTGGCCATCGTCCTTGCCATCATCTTCGTCGGGCTCCGGTTCTACATCCGCGTATTCACCCGCGCAGGATTGGGATACGACGATTGGCTAATTTTACTGGGCGTCGTTACGGCACTGATTACTATGGTGTTACTTCTAGTGGGTACGTTGATCGATTTATTCTTCGTAGGTCGTCGTGCGCGCAGTCTGTACCTGTGCTTAGTAACGTTTTTGTAGGTAATACGATCGATCCGGATGGGCAGCAGGTCACGGAAAATACGGACCCGAATTTTCATTACACTCACGCCGACACGCTCTATGTCACATACGTATTCTCCGCCACTGTCCTGTATTTCACTACGGTCAGCACAACCAAGCTAGGGATTTTGGCCATGTACTACCGCATTTTTGCCCGAAATAACGCTTTCCGGTACCAGTTGTTTGTCTCCGGAGGACTGGTGGCATGCTGGTGGGTAATTTGCACCATCCTGGCGATAACGGAGTGCCTTCCGATAGAGAAAAATGTACAAGCCCCCCTCAATAACCCGGAGTATTGTCGCAACTTTAACGTCTTCTGGATGGCGACTGGGGTATGTGAGATCTTCATCGATACCCTTATCCTGACCTTGCCGGTGGGAGCAGTGTTGAGGATGAGTCTGTCGTTAAGACAGAAGTTTGCCGTCTCGGGGATTTTTATGCTAGGCTCATTGTAAGTGTTACTAGAGTATATACCCTTACCAGATATAATTAATACGTTAACGGCCTCCTAGTGTTATAATAACCGGAATTGTCAAGGTTGTCTTGGGATATGACCCTCCTAAGCGTTCGCCATCCTTCTCCCAGGCGGAAATATGGTCAGCTATACATACGTGTATGGCTACTATTTGCGCTTGTCTCCCTATATCCAGGCCCCTTATCCGCCGTGTTGCCAAGTCATCTTTTGTTACCAAGACCTCAACCATTCTATCTGTTCGACGACAGACCGATAGCCACCTATCCGAGCGTCGGTACATGATCGAAAACAGTAGAAACCATGATGGCAATGAGCACGGAGGCAATTTTGCCATGGAACCTTTGCGTGGTTTGCCTTCCGGGGAAATAGTTATTCTCCAGGGTCCTTTGCAGCAGCCAAGTGCAGCGCATCTGGGCTCGCTTTCCGACCAATTTGATGACTTGCTGGTACCTCAGGAAACCCCACAGGGTGGTCGACTGTCGCGTCTTCAGAGACGGTCTCCAGCAGAAATGGCGGAATCATCCATGACCGTACAGTTGGCAAGCTATCTTGAATACGGCACGGATAGCAGCGAGACGGTTCATTCGTATAGCGGCCGAGCCTAAGTTGAGTGCGCGTCAGTGTGTATAATGATACATAAAATCTTGAACTTGGCGTGTCTACCACGTGTGCATAGATTAGAGTGTGAACCATCAGCTCTTTAAACGCGTCACCAAAAATCCCACAGAAATCTCATCAAAGACAATTGGTTCGTTGCGGTCTATGTTTATCTCTATTAAATATCAATTGCCTTCTAATAACTTTTAAGGCTGAGAGGGGAGCTGCTTCGCAGACAGGGAGTCAAATATGTCTTCCCGCCTCGAAGCAAAGACCGTTCACGAAACGATGCCGAGATGACTAGCGTATTCTCAAGCATGCTTTGTGCCAATCTTCTACAGAAGCTGAAGCTGTTATAGAATCAGTGCCCAGTTCTGTAAAATATCTTATGGCTAGGTACTTGGTTGCAGAACTTACCAGCCCCTAACATGACTGTAACGTCGTGCTAATCGTTGGTCTAGGGCTCCAATTATGGAAGTCTGCATTTCCAAGAATATTTAACCCACTGGCAACATTGGGATTCCTTTCAGCCTTCTATCGAGGGTGTACTTTCCCTCTACCCATCCAGAATTCAGTTCGAGGCCGTTTCGATTCTTGCGCATCCCCGTTACTCCCGCCGCCAGCCGTTTCTCTTTTTGGAGGCCTTGGGTCATTCGGGCGGATATTAAGCCCGGCGACGCCCTTCAATCCCATCTTTCCGACTGTGCTCTTCTGTAGCGACGGTACTTCGGGTGTGCCCATGCCATCTTGGGCAAATTTGTTAGCTTCTCGCACTAGTCGATTTGAGTCCCAGCCCAGCGGTTTGACGAAACTTTTGTAGAAGCCTAGCCACGCCTGATATACCTTTTCGTGGAAATCTGCGTCTAACTCCTTGGCTATCCCTAGAAATTCCTGGCGGGCGCTGACATCTGGTTTTGCTTCCTCGAACTTGATGTTTTTCAATATCCGTCGCGGAAAGAAAAGCTCGTGCGAGGTGACAATGAAAGTGCCTCGTCCCTCGGCACCCGCACGGGCGGTTCGCCCAAGCCGGTGGACATATGATTCTTTATCTGAGGGGATGCCGACTTGGAAGACGTTGGTGACTGATGGAAAGTCCATGCCTCGGGCGATGACGTCGGTGGCAATGAGAATTTGGCTTTTCGCCTTGCGGAACTGTTCTGTTACATTGGTTCGTTTGGATTGCGACATTCGAGAATGGATGGTGACAACACTAGGTAAGCCAGGACATTTCTCAAGTACTTCTACGTAGAAATCGGCCAGGCGTGCCGTTGGCGCGAATACTATGGCTTTGAATGTATCGTGGCCGACAATTTCGCGCTCTTGACGTAATGCACCGAGGAGAACAGGCCCTAAATCGGAAAAGGTGTTGGCTACGATAAGCTGCTGGGGAACACGCTCGTGCGTGTTTAACTCGCCTTCAGCGATAGTAGAGATAGTCTTGTAGTCCTGAGATAAGGCTAATTGGGCAACCTTTTTGACGTGTTCGGGAACTGTAGCGGAGAAGAGCATGCCTTGTCTCTTCCTGGCGGTCCTGGGAGGGAGGCATTGGATGATCTTCTTGATGGGGTCGATAAAGCCCATGTCTAGAAGTCTATCGGCTTCATCTAAGACCAAGGTGTCAACGCTCTGTAGCCTGTTTTTGACCGAACTGTCTTCTGTCGTTAAATGATCATGGAGTCGACCAGGAGTGGCAATCAAAATATCACAGCCTCGTGAAATTTTTTTCTCCTCTGCGTCTTTGTTCGTGCCGCCGATCGCGATGCATACATTGAAATGTTTCAGGCGTTGTAATAAGGCGCGTGCCTCCTTGGCGATTTGCATTGCTAGCTCTCTAGTAGGTGAAATGACGAGAAGAGAGACTTGGCCATTTAGACGCGCCTCTCTATGGATCATCTTTTGGAGGGCGGGCAATAAGAACGCGATAGTCTTTCCAGTTCCAGTTTTAGCTTGCGCCAACATATCGCACTGGTCTTTTAGTAGAGGATAGATGGTGGCTGCTTGCACTGGCGTCATGTGTTCGAACTTCAGATCTTGCGAGATTGTCGCTAGCAAGACAGGATCAATGAGGCCATCCTTTGCTAGGTCGGCAAACAATGGTGTATCCGCAGGCGTGGGAATGCTTGGGAGGCTTTCTACCAAATCTCCATCTGATGTAGGAACATCTTCCTCTGCATTTGGCTCTGTCTCGACCTGTGCCTCTGCGCTTGAAGCAGCGTTACGCATTGCGTTCAAGGTTGAAAAGGCGCGGGCTTGCGGTTGGCGGTCCTTGTTTTTGCCTTTATTCTGATGAGGGCTTCTCAAGGCTAATGATTGTAAACCACCTGCATTATCAATAGATTCAGATGGCTGAAATTCTTGACCATATGGTTGCTGATGTCTTCTACCTCTGCCAGGTCTGCGGCGAGGCCTAGATGAAGTTGTATTGGGTTCTTGCATGGTGAGAATGGATGAAGTAGAGAGAAGTCTAGTTGAAAGAATAAGGGAGCGAGGAAGTTGGCTTTTTATGTTTATTATTCTCAACATTGTGTGTCGAATATTGTACAAGTTAGGAATTTTAATAAAGTGTCGGACCCTGAACTTTGTTATGAACCATTATGCACCTTCCTTCCATTACTAGGTAGGTAGAGATTTCTTTTGTCGCTAGGCGCTTTCCTTGCGACCATACACAGTACGAATAAAGTAACTAGAATAGGCCTAGTACGAGATCGTAGCCGAGATGTTTCTCCCTTTCCGAGCAAGCGAATAGATATGATTGGTCCGTGCACATCAATTCTTACCAACACTTCAACATCATCAAATCGGCCTAATTGAATCTTTGGATAGATACATCTATGCATGGCGGACATCATAGTCACACAATGCCATCAAATTACCAACTCAAACTAGATCGCAAGCAGTCACAATCAAAAGCATTATAGCAAACCACAGATGAAAGGAAAAAATAGTGACTTCGTCAGCCACCGTGTATTGCTCAGTAAACTATCTAACCCACAAGTCTCCTATGCCCATTCAGGGGCATATGACCAGTTCGAAAGTCTTCCAGTTTATCCAGCGTTCCCTCTCAATTTTTTTTCTATTTTTTGTCGTTTTTTTCCTCCACTGAACCTGCTACCACGCCGAATGTTACATTAAGAGGCGTTGTCAGAGGGGAATCCCAGGTTCTAAAAATGTTGGTCTGTTTCGTTGCATGACTTGGGTGTGATCTGGCGATTGGAATTGTTTCGAAGAGTCTTTGTAGAAGTAGTCCGTGGTGCGTTTGCGTTGATGACTTGGCTGCAACACTTCATATTCACGTGGACGAGATGATTGTCGGTGAGCGGGACTACTTCCCAGCATGCAGGTTATTCGTAACCAGATATCAGATTGCTCATCCGATGATGGCAATTTCTTAGGATCAAAGATTTTGTTGCGGGTGAAATTGGAGATACTACATGCCGTAGTATCAATGCTCCTGCAGTCGGATCGATGCAGTGCAAATAACAATTGTATAGGTTGAATAGCCCGAGTGACAGTATTACCTTGTCTGAATGTTTGCTGTCCACGGGCAAGGTCTTTGGTGAAAGTGCTCGTTGAATTTGTTTCGGGGATGGATATGGAATTCAACCAAAGAAAGTTCGTAGGGAAGAGGGGCGAGTTGGTCGGACAAAATGCTGGGAATGAGGCGACGGCGTACAACGAGTCGTCGATATGGTAAGGTTCCCCTCTCTTCGTAGTCATTCCTCGTCATCGAGTACACACCATCCATGCTTCCTGAAAGTTTGTCTGATGCCAACCACCTCGCATAGGTGGATAGAAAAACGCCCAACGCCGTATTTTGCCCCCTTCCTCGATTTCGTCCAAACGTAAAATATCCCGGTCTCATGTGATTGAATGCACAAAGAATCGCCTTCATGAGATCGAGAAACGATTTGGAAATCAAGGAACCAACGCAGAAGTCGTAAAGGGTATGTTACAAATCACAAGAAGAATCCAGAAGAAATATGTACAGTGGAAATGGGACGAAGCCCACGAGACCCCTGTTGATGCCAGAGTTCCGGCACGAGGTCTGAATGCGTCCGCATATATTCCGGACTTACTGGGGCGGCTGACCCTGGCCTCGGCCGCCACCACGATAGTTGTTGTAACCGCGGCCTCGACCTCGGTTGCCGCCGCGGTTACCCCCACGGCCCACTCCACGGTTGGACTGGCCATACTGGGGAGGTTGCGAGTCATTAAAGTGCCCACCGCGGTTGCCTTGATTACCCTGTCCTCTCCCCTGAGACGACGAGGCATTGTTCGATTGCTCGATGGCCTGTGACTGAGAGCTCGAGTTCAACGACCTAGCAGCGTACGTATTGACCGGTCGGGGGATACTCTCTGGGTTGTCGTAAACGTACAGGCTCTTGTCGATGGTAGCAGGAATCGGCTGGATCTCGGTGCCTAGATCCTTCTCAATGTTATACAAGTTGAATCGGTCATCCCAGTTGATCAGGTTAATAGCTAGACCAAGATGGCCGTATCGTCCGGAGCGACCAATACGATGCAGATAGGTTTCCGCATTCTTCGGAAAGTCGAAGTTGATGACAACGTTCACGGCCTGAATATCGATACCACGAGTCAAGAGATCAGAACAGACAAGATTACGGCAGACGCCGTTGCGGAAATCGTGAAAAACCCGGTTACGGGCGTGCTGTGCCATCCTGGCATGGCTGTAGAAACATGAATAGCCAAGCTCTGTTATCTTCTTAGCTAACAACTCCACACGATTGGTCGAGTTGCAGAAGATAATGGACTGGTTGATCTGCAACTTAGAAAAGAGCGTGTTCAAGCAGTGGACCTTCTGCTTCTCTTCGACAAAGGCATAGTACTGAGTGATACCACGCAGCGTTAATTCGTCCATGAGGTTGATCTCATAAGGTCTTTCCATGTTCTTATCCGAGAAATCCTTGACGGACAATGGGAACGTCGCCGAGAAAAGCATGATCTGGCGATCCTTAGGGTGGAACTGGAGTAGTTGTTCGATGACCGGGGTGAACTCGATAGAGAGTAACTTATCGGCTTCATCCATGATGAACATGGGACATTCGCTGAGATCGGCGACGTTCTTACCAGCTAGATCGAGGATACGACCGGGAGTGCCCACTACTATGTGGACAGGGTCCTGAAGACGGACAATATCATCACGAAGAGTAGTACCTCCGGTCGTGACCATGACGTTGACTCCGAGGTGTTTGCCGAGAGTTTTGCAGACCTGGGATGTTTGCATAGCCAATTCTCTTGTTGGAACCAATATTAAACATTGAATCTTGTTGACCTTGGGATTAATTCGTTCTAGAGCAGGTACGACAAAAGCCGCTGTCTTGCCAGTACCATTCTTCGCTCGGGCTAGGATGTCTCGTCCGGTCAGGCCTACCGGTATCGACTCTTCTTGGATTGGGGACGGTTTCTCAAAGCCAGCTTCGAAGATACCCATTAATAGGTCTCGCTTAAGATTGAAGTCCTCCCATTCCAAGCCCTTGGTGTTTGTCACGTCCTAGATAAGAGATTAGCTTGTGTCTATGTGCTCACAAATCATCCAAGTACAAACCTCTGTTTGTTGTCTGCTGTCACGGGTAGGGATATTCAAGCTCTTCTTCCAATCATCGTTCTGAGTAACATCGTTGAGGGTTGAGGCCCTTAACTTGGCTGCTAAAGAGTCCGTCATTATATCTGTGGAGTCCGCGTTGGTGGTGCGGAATCGTCTTAGATTGAGGTTCGTCTGTGTTTAAGGTGTCACGGTCTAATAATCAACTTCCTGCGCGGACCATGTACCACTGCAAGGTGACACGCAAGGGAAGAATATGATTGTGTGAAGAGACACTGGATGATGTGGTAGAGTGCGAGAGGCTCTAACGGGAACGAACTATCGTGCGTGTGGTGTTGTAAATATCGTGTTAAAGGAGGTTCCAAGGGTAGGTGTGACAGCTGTTTATCGGACGGAAAGGTGATTTGTGCGTGGATTCGTGAAATAGGTCGTGAATTAATCGAAAGTGGATTGGTCCTTTAAAAGTCAGCGGAGCTGTGGGTATTTTCAAGGTCTCGATGACGCTAAGGTACGCAGTATCATCAGCTTCGTACTCAATGGAACAGAACTCAATGAAATGAAACTCGAGCAAAATTGTAAGCGTAAATGCATGGATTCCTCATAGTTGTAAATACCGTTGGCTATAAGATTATCAAGCACCAAGGGAAGGTCTCTAGATAACCTTATATTTAGGCAAACGGTATTGACCATGTGTATGTAGAGGGGGCCGAGCTGGTATTAACTATTCAATACACAAACACAGAAACATACCTTTGCGAAATCCCAATTTCCGTAGCTCGCGAGCCTTACTCGGTCGAATGAAGGATGTGAGAGCGATTCCTGAAACACGTAATGTGCACAAGGTGAAGCTACGATTGTTTGCTTTTGGATAGACCACTAGGAGTAGCGAAAAAGATGGTATATCAAGCGGCGAAAGGATTGTTCAGTAGTCGAGGGTCGAGGGTCGAGGGTCGAGGATCGCGGATCAAGGTCGTTAGTTTCAACGGTGAAATTTATTCTCGATTTGTATTCGCGAAGGAGTTTGCGGGTTAAATCAAAATCTTTGCAGGCTCGAGAAGACAAGTTCAGATGAAAGTCGTTGCTTGCTGTTATTTGTTTTAAAGTGAGTAGTAAGGCTGCAAAGCACCTAAGATGTTTTGTGTGTAATTGTGTAATTGTTGTGGAGCGGGAGAGAGGTAGGGTTAAGTTCAGAGAAGAAGCATCTCGTGGAAGTGGGTGGTGCGCGAGGAGTTTTGGGATTCGGGAGGAAGTTGTTTTAATCTGATCGTGCTGATGGATGGATCCGATGTGTACATAGTATCCACTACAAATTGTTTTCAATGGGGTTGATGCAGGGAAGAGGTACACTATGCATTGACATTTTCATAAGCCACAGGGTCACCTGGGCACATAACGGCCGGACCGGCTTTGACCCGACAGTTAGCAGGGACCTGACGGATGACCCCGCAACGTTGAGGCTGAAGGGGACAGGGAGCTGCGACTGTAAGGTGCGATAAGGGATCTTATCTGCGCAAGAAGGTACTTATAGCCAAGTACCTAATGGTATGACCGCATGACTGCAGTAGCTCTGAGTTAGCGCTAACCTTATAGCGGATAAAATACCTACAGCTGCTTCAGTATGCTGCCGATACGTACCAAATCGGTACATCGGTCTGCCGGTCTGCGCGGGTTTGAGCTATTTCAAACGTACAACGCCGGAATGCTATTGATCTATTAACTCTCTCTTATCCATCCAGGTCCCGAGAAGCAAACCATCACGCTTTCAGTTTTTCTTTATTAAGAACCTCGAATTCCACCGACTATCGTCCTCAACCATGAACCCTTCGCTGAGGGGATTCATGAGCAATGTCCTACATCAGTAGACTATGATTTTCAGGAAGTCAACTATCGCGCTTTGCTCCAGCTCTACTCTCCCCTCCTTCCTTTCGCCGCCGCACCTTTTCAATGGCCATTGCATAACGTCATCATGTAATTCGACCACACAACGGCCTCAATGGCCTCAAAATCGAGACCATGGACATATGACCCCACGAAAACGATGCTACGCCACTGTTTCCGAGGAACCCAAGAAGCCGCATAACTCTTCTCATGAGTACCATGCTTGGCCCTCATCGTCGCATCCAACACCCTACGAGATATTTGACCAACATAGAACTGCGCCTTATAGCAAGTCTAAATTCTATGAATTAGTCAAGCTCTATCATCCAGATAGACACCATCATACATACCACCACTCTCTGTCACATACGACTAGGCTGGAGCGCTATCGGCTGATTGTCGCGGCGAACCAAATCCTCAGCGACCCAACCAAGCGTCGCGCATATGATCTATATGGCTCGGGATGGGGCGGAGTACAGAGTATGGAGAACCTCTACCGCGCCGCTGACAAGTCATGGCGGGATATGCCTGGGAACGCCAGCATGAACGCAACGTGGGAAGACTGGGAGCGATGGTACCAGGAAAGGGACGGGAAAAAGGAAGAGCAGCAGCCGGTGTACATGTCTAATTCGCTCTTTGCCAGCGTGTTGTGCATGTTCGTTATTGTCGGCAGTGTTGGCCAGGCACGACGGGCAAGCTCGAATTCCATGAATCTTGTGGAGATGAAGGATGAGCAGCATGCAGCTATTCGTCGCGATATGAGAAAGCGACAGCTCGATCAAACACGCCTCAGTAGACAGGAGAGAATCGATAACTTTCTGAGACAAAGGGAAGGATGGGAACTAGCTTCATCGCCAGACACTCGCAAACCAGTTGCATCTGAGGGAAAATAACAACTCGGCAACTAGAAACCCCCTAAAAGTTCTACCCTGATGATGCTGATGTACTTACTTGTTTGCGCTATACAAGATATGATACTCGTACAACAGGTTGTATAACCCGAAATAATCATATACTACGGTCTTATATAATATACAACATGTCTTTTATAAGTATACACCTAGAATGACCAAGGACAGAGGATGCAAGCGCGATTGATCTCAACAGCTAAGTCTAGGAACACATCTGCCACTTTACACGCTAATAAGCAATGTGTCGTAAATGAGATTAATAGCACGACCTGGACATCACTTGCTCCCAGATGTTGCAACAAGGTGGAACGTAAGCGTATGCTCCTCATCAATCTTCCCACCAACCGACTTCCCAGCCCAACTATCATCATCCGTGAAAAAGGAGATATCAATCCTCGCCGGGCCGTCCGATGCACCCAGGCTCACAGCCGCCCCAGAATGCACCTTTTCACCAGCGATACTGCTAAGCTTCCACCCACCCCCCTCCGTAGTCTGCTTCTCAAATAGTGCATCGTAGACGCCCTTGGCACTTTTCGCCGTCGTCAGCGATTCGTGGTGGACTTCGACTTTAGCCACGCCCACGGCGCCGGACGGGTGTTTCGCGTTCCCCGGAGTCTCGAACGGGACCCTCATACGGCGAGGCGTGATGTCCACGCACCAGAAAGGCACAGCGCCTAGCTCAAGCGTCTCGCCGTCCTCGCGCTTCGCAAACGCAACGCTCCACTTCAGCACCTCGCCAGCTGGCTTCGTCCTTCCTCCGCGTCTCAGGTCGCCGTACACGATCCCCGTGTTCTGCTCCCGGACCTTGCGCTGGACTTCGCGGAACAGTTTCTCCGACCTCAGCTCCCCTCCGTCTCCCGCGGCCGCTCTTTCCTTTTCCCTTTCGGCTTCGTCTTCCGCCGTCGAAGGGAGCGTGACGGCCCAGTCGATGACCGTGCCCTCTTTCTTTGAACCCCAGTGATGTGAGGCCCGGTCGGCGGGATCGATGCCAGGCACGAATGCGATGAACTCGAGGTACGCGCCGTCAGGCAGGTACACGAGGGTGTTCTCCGTGCGGCCGTCGGCGTGGCGGCCCCCAGAATGGAAGTGGAAGACGTCCGAGAACCACGATGGTGGGGCTGAGAGGAAAGAGTGGGGGACAAGGATCACGATGTGATCGACGAGCGGGGTGGTGTCTGCGGAGGATGCCATTTCGTTAACGCTGTGTAAGTTTAGATATGCTCAATTGGCGGTAGATGATTCGCAGTGGCAAGTATTTGATGCTATATTATATACAGATGTAAACGTAGCATTTATATGTCGTGCTTTATTAGGTTAAATGACGTGACTCATAGCCCGTGGGTATCGGGCTTCACTCGGAGGTAGAGATCTAGTGAGATTAAGGGTGATAAATTCGTATGTATGCACATATATAGCAGCGAAATCGAATCTAGCTTTGGTTCTTAATAGTCGGGGCTATTTCCTCTAGCACTCGCTTCATAACCTTCTCAGCTTCCTTGGGATCGATTCTCTCCTCGGCACCGAGCCTGATCATTCGACCCACCAGGAACATTAGCTTCCCTTGGGGATAGTGCTTGTAGTCTACGAACTGTTTCACAACATCTTCTTGGCCTTCGACCGCGGTACGTGCGAGTTCGATATATTCGTCTTCGTTGAGTTCCTTGAACCACAGATCCTCCTGGTTAATTACCGCGTCGATTGTAAGATAATCTTCCGGTACCCTTCGGCGGAAGACGGCCCAGAGGAGCTCCTTAGCTATTTTGGCAGTGATCTTTCGCTGATGGAGGTAGAATAAGATATCGGCAAGGTGTCTGGTAGGCACACGGTCGCATTGGCCATCTTCTGTAAACCCTAGGTCTAGCGCGTCGTCGTCAATGCGTGCTGAAGTTAGACGATCTAACTCGTGTAGGGTCCAGTTTGCCGCAAGCTGGTAACCAGACAAGTATTTAGGTGAATTTGTGTCTGATCCGAATCGTTCGGCGAGAAGATGAACGACATTCCAAAAATATTCAACGCGCCTTCCTCCATCGAGTGCCACTAGGGACTGTGCATCTTTAGTCGAGAGCTCGAATCGACGAATTAGTTCTTCAACCTCGGCATCGGGGAGTTCACCCATAGATTCACGGAGATGGTTGACTAGATCGTCGCCAATAATGATAGGGGCTAAGTCAGGGTCTGGCATGTATCTGTAGTCAACCTCGCCTTCTTTGCCACGCAATCGACGAGTCTCAGTCGAACCAATCGACCATCCACGAGTCTCGCTTGCTATGATCCCACCTGATTCAAGAACAGCGATCTGTCTATCCCGTTCGGCGATAATAGCATCCTCGACGGCCTTCAAACTGCTTAAATTTTTGATCTCAGTCCGCTGGCCAAGGGAGGCAGAAGGATCATCATTTCTTCGAACAGAAACGTTGATGTCTGCGCGTAGACCACCGGCCTCCATGCCAGAAACGCAAGCATCGGCGGCGTTTAATAGAATTTGGACCTTCCTGACCAGAGCAGCAGCAGTAGCCGGATGGTGAATATCAGGTAGAGTGATAATCTCGATCAACGGGACGCCGGTACGATTAAAGTCGACCCAGTGCACGTTGCCGGGTTGTGCCATGGTCTTAGCCGTATCCTGCTCCATCTGAATTTGTTTAATTCCAACGGAAATGCCTTCACCATCCTCCGCCGCGATTCCGTCCCGAGGTTGGAGTGCGATTTTGCCATCCCGCGCAAATGGCTCGTAATACTGCGTGATCTGATATCCCGATGGCTGGTCCCAGTGGAAATAGTGCTTCCTATCGAACCTGCTTACATTTTGTATGTTACAGTCAAGAGCCAAAGCAGCTCTCAATGCTGGAATGAGAGTTTCTTTCTGAAAGACAGGTTGACTGCCCGGAATGGCCAAATCAAAATAGGCGACGTGGGAGTTTGGGGCGTCGTTGAAAGACGTCGTAGCAGGCGAAAAGAGCTTCTTTGCAGTATTTAATTGCGCGTGTATCTCAATCCCCACGGTGAGCTCCCAGCCGTCAACCACTTGGTTATTTATATTCTTTTTCTTTTTTTTGCCTGAGGCCTTGAGCTTCTTCGCCTCGTCCTTTAACTGCTTCCTCAGAGGAACATGATGTGGCATGGGTGCAGGATCGAGGTGGGAAGAAGCGGTTTCTGCGTGGGCAGCTCGGCATTGGGAAAGCTGAACTACTATAGGAATAGTCCGAGCCTGTGCTCGGAGACAACCTCTCGCAGATAATTGGCCATAGAGCAGATATCTGCTTAGGGAAGCGACTCTAGGCCGCGGCATATCGATTTCCAAGGTTGGTAGAAATGCGCATTGTAATTGTGAATTGAAAAATAAAAAGATCCAAGATTAAAGCTCAAGAAACCCAAAAGCCCCACTCTGTATCATTATCTTATCTTGTGGGCCAGTGGGTCTCGGTAACGACCAGCAAGGTGTAGGGCAGGTGCTAGTGACGTTGGACGTTAAAAAGTTGGGACCTAAGCTCCACTGAACCAGATCTACGGATAGTGGACCGGAGTAGGTACTTTCACATTTAGTGCATTCAGTGCTTCTCCTCGTCATTTATTGCATCTTACAATCTTCATCTTCAATATCTCGAAATCAGATCATGTCAACAGCAACATCCCAATATGGAAATAAACTGCAGCTAAAAAGGATAGAGTGCCAATATGTATTGAATCAAAACGAAACTAAAGAAATTAAGGGATTATTGGATACGGTTCGTCACCATCAGCACACGCGCCATGTGGCCTAGGTCACTATCGGAA
Source organism: Annulohypoxylon truncatum (assembly GCF_022578515.1). NCBI lineage: Eukaryota > Fungi > Ascomycota > Sordariomycetes > Xylariales > Hypoxylaceae > Annulohypoxylon > Annulohypoxylon truncatum. The sequence goes on from NW_025953811.1 coordinate 557,415, forward strand.
TCACTTCGCGTCACTCACGCAACTTCATGAGCCAACCAATCATCTACTGTGTGATATCTGGACACTTCCATGCGGCCGACTGATAATGGGGGTCTTCTCATTCATCGTTTGGGGCATGGTTTGTCGCATCTCCTGACCAACCCGAGGATTATGATGGCCAAGCATAACCCTTTTTCGAACCCCTTACCCAGCAATCCTTCCTTTAAGACTCGAGGGGCTCCCCTCCACAGCTCTTTTTCCTTATTTAATATCAATATAGACACCTTATAGGACCACATACTCTTCTTTCATTTCATGGTGTGTGTGGACTGGCGTCGCAGAATTCCATCATGTTCAACCATCGCCATCGCGCCTCGTGTACTTTCCATCTCCGCCAGCCACATGTCCTTCGAGTAATGATTTATAGCGTTTAGCAGCTTTTTCTAGCTCGGGTTTTACTTCTTAATGCATATCAATCTCGGATATCTGTCACTCTTCTGTTCGTCTATCGTCGAGCTACTACCTAGCTATTACCTAATTAGGATATAACGTATGCCCATATACCCACGTTCTTGTTCTTCATGAACGGCTACCTGCAGCCCAACATTGCGAGGTATGCGTGTTTCACGCCGTGTTCGCACATCTTCTCTTTCCTCACCGCGGGCCCAGAAAAAGTCCATCTTGTCAAGAGTAAAAAGTTTTTTCTCAAGGGCCGCGCCTTGATCTTTGCTGATGTCGTTCCAAAGACATTATCGTTCCTCTTCCGTCCCGGCTGCCATCGATCGCGGTGCCTCTCGGCACGTCGCTTCTGAGAACGCAATGGCTGACGATCAGAACCATATCCAGCGAGAACTCCCTAACTTTCAACACCCTTTAGCTGCGAGGAGGAAAAGCATACCAAGACGTAACACCGATACCAGACCCTGGGAACCCACCTTAAAATATGACCCCAATAACCCAAACAAAGCCCATAGGAGATTCTCCAGTGTTTTAAGGGCTTCCCCTGAGCCTATACCGGATCCTACCAACCTACCTACGTCACTTCCCACTTTCGGCGAAGGGATGGGCAACAGTCAACAACCGGGGCGGGGCTTTGGCGCCGAGGATCTCAACCGGCTTAATATCGCAGGAGACAATGACAACCTCTCCAACTTAAGTACCGCGTCAGTCGCATCCACAAGCCTGGCAACTGGCGGTCCAAGTTCGCATGGTTCAAACGGCTCTGGTAGAAGTGGCATTACAGAGAGGCCTTTCCAGAACGGAGACAACATAGGGAAGGCTAAGTCGAGGCGTAAGAGGTTTCCCCAAAGACAACCCAATGCCCTTAACTTTTTAGATTCCGACTCCCCTGTTTTGACAGAGGAAAGTATTCTGAGGTCAGTGGAAGAGGCAGCTCGTCGATCGCCAACCTCTCTCCAAGGCCAATCGCCATCAATCCGCAGCGCATCCACTGCGACGACCGGCTTTAGGGACGACGCTTCAGAGAACGTTGGTGAGCATGAAACCGACCGAAGCACAAGCCCCGAGCGCGGCGTCGAGGATGGTCGTCCGAATGGTGGACCTGGGATGACATCGGGTCCGAATAGGAAACGAAGCTATGGATTCCCTGACGTCCCGCGCGGGAACTTCGAACGTCCAAATACACCACCAGCTGAACGCGCTCCACGAGACCCCAATCGAGGTCGGCCACGACCTGCTCCAGCACCAGAGAGATTGCCTTTGACGGGCTATGAGCTGCTTGCCTCGAAGCTTTCTATTTCGCCAGCAAATCAATCTGGCCCGCATCTCCGACCCATATTTCGTCGGTTTGAGATGTTGAATCACAGATTGTTGCTTTATCTACAGGATGAGATTTGCGAATTAGAAGAGCAACTCCGTCGACTTGACGCGGCGGATACGCAGAATCGGCGCATACCAGGGCCGGATTCCTTCTTCCCGGCGTCACGAAGAGCAGAGTATATGGCGGGTGGTGAGCTCTATTGGCATAAGACCGATATCCTCGGAAAGATTGGATTTAAGTTGGAACAATACAGTAAGACCTCACATTCTATAAATCGCTTCTGTTGTAGTAACTCGCTCATGTGGATGACCATCTAGACCGCCTACTATCGTCGTGTAGAGAAACGCAAGGGATGCCAGTTCCGTCGTTGGAGGATATCCATGAATATCGCAGCTACCTTGCGACTCACGCTCCTATCGCCGAGATCGAGAGCCGTTTTCTTGATATATCAGATGATCTAATATGCGTTAGCGATGAGTACCAGGAGGTAGTCGAGGACGAACCAATTCCAACTCCAATCCCACATCCAGGTTTCACTATGGCAGAGCCTCGAGCCGTGTCTCCTATTAGGTCTCGACCTGTCTCACCTTATCAACAAGACAGGCCTGTCTCACCATATCGGCAAGATCGGCAAGAAGGCAGCGTCATAACCGTCGACACGGTATACGATGACAATCAAGTCATACTATTGTCTATAGCGGTCACAGTAGCTGTTATCCTTCCCATCTTGACGTTCTTAATCATTCCAGGATACCCTGGCAGGTTGACGGTGGTTATTCTAGTCGGCCTCGGTATTCTAGGAGCTCTCTTCCAAGGGCAGATAGTGGCTATTCGCACCTGGGAGCTCCTCACCTGCGTCGGTCTTTATGGCGCTGTGATGGCCGTTATCGCGGGGATTGTGTAATCGGCATGTTTATTGTGTTCAGGCGCGAACATAACTAAGACAAGTTAATGTCTAATTTTTATATCGACCTACCTACTGTCTCTACAGACATACAGGGGATTGGGATATATATCGGATTATGTCATATGTTAGGGAAATATGGGGTTAGGAGGAAACTGGCCATGTTGACAACGCTCTTTGGAACATTTACTTGTATAAGAATTTGCAGGAATGGGCTTATGTCGTCAGATGTACGATACAGAGGGTACTGGACAAGAGTCCTTGGAACAATCGCTAATACTGTAAAATACTGATGTATACTCAGTGTCTCAGAAATTTGACCGAGACAGAAAAGGATAATGAGTCATGAATTGATATGAATTTGCTAAACGTACCGAGGTATTATTAGACATCAAGATTGATGCCTAAGACTAGAAAACGATCGAGCCTATCCATCAATAGGTAGGCTTTTTTGTAACCCATTCACATCGCAATAGGTAGCGTAATTGAATTCGTACTCCGAGGATACTCTAATTGGAAAGCTTATTTCAATCCTACCAAATGCTATTAGTCCTCGAACTAAAACCCAAGCCTTACACCAGGTAATCCCCGGATCATCTTACATAAGGCTTGTGAACGGTTCTGGGGGACAAGAGGATCAAAGCTTCTATAAAGTCCAGTTTTGACCTGCTACAAATGGCGCTTGTGACGGACTGGTCATATCATCTGCACTAGGTCGCAGGTTTTCTGACTTGTGGATTCTCGTCTTTTGGTGGTTTGGCTCAATTGGCAGGTGGGACTACCAAGCATAGGGTTTAGTCCCTACGTCCTAACAGCGCCTTTGAGGTAACCGATGAATCTACCTATGCTCATCTAGCTACCAGGGCTTGATGTAGTTAGGAAGGAATATAGGTACCTAGGTAGGCACATTAGTATACTCGAGACCGATATATAGGTACCTACTGTGCATCCCGCCTTTCGGTTTCCTACGAGATTCCAATATTCATTTCCCGGTTTGCTAGTGTCCTGGGATTAGTTGTATTGCGGATTTACTAAGCAACTACTAATTGCGCAAAGTTCTAGAGGACCATTCACGTTTAGGGTATTATTATAGAGGCATTATTTGGATAACCACTTTAACTCAGCTACAACCTATATACTCACGTGATGCCCCTATTCATCCTCTAGATCACGTGACATACGGTGTATTTCATAAACATGTGGGTACACGAGTTTACGTAAATTCGATGACCTTAATTCTGATAATTATCAACTTGAACCATCACTTTCAAAGGCATCGTAAACAAATCCTCCCGGGCCGAATTTCGCTCTAATTATGCATGGCATGGTCGACATGGCGATTACCGGATATTGCTTTCGGTATACGAGCTTGTTCGAACTGTTGTCTGCATAGGTCTCGTGTCAGTTGTGTTTTATTCTGGTGTAGAAGGTTTTTTCTTCTTCTTACAGACAACTCTCCCATTCAGGGTGAAATAGTAGGTCCCGTTCTTCCCGTTCACGCCGCATCCGATCGTATCTCCCTCGGCATATGTCTGGGGGTAACAAACCGCTTCACCTTCCTCCATGATGACTCCATCCCCGTGGAACCCAACGGTGCCCTTCAACCATCCTGGCCAACTGTCTCGGAGATCGTCAAACTCACCACATAGACCGATGCCTGCAACGGTTCCGCTGTCGGGGCCTTCATTTTTCAATATCTCTATCTCGAAATACGACAGACCCATATCTCGCGGTGGGAAGGCGTGGTCTGCACGGACATTTATTGAATCGCCCGTATTTCCTGCACAGAACCGTCTATTAGCCTCCGTCTGCTTAAGAGGATTGTGGGAGACCCAAGGTTTATTCTTTGTTCTTCTTCATACCTGTGTATCTAACTTCGAGGTCGCTTATGATTTCAAATTCTGACACACGGTTACGTTGGAACCATGCTTGTGGTGACTTCAGACATGTCGGGGAAAGGGTTTTTTTCTCTGGCAGTTTGGGTACAGGATCAACCCACCACACCGTGTCTCCCCCTAGCTGGTACAGCAAGTGGTTTAGCGTCCACCGGTCATCATCTTCGCACAACGATGCCGGTTTGTAGAGCGGCTTAAGCTTTTCCCAGCCGGCCTCTGAACCTATCTCAAGGGCGGCCCGCAACGCCTTAAATCCATCACCTAGCACGGCTAGATCGGCGCCTAGTTTGCTTAGGCATAACTTGAATAATTCTTTTCTCTTTTCACTGAAAGGGTACAAGGGAATCATCTCAAATGCGGATGGGTGGCCGTCGCCTTTTCGCAAGAACGGGTCGACTTCAAACTTGAGAAGATCCGGCACAAAAGACCACAGGCCGTCCAAGAGGGCGGCCTCTAGCAGTGTGTGCCCTTCGGATGATCGACAATTCGTGACGTCGCGGTCTTTTTCTCTCTTGAGGAGGCAATTTACGCTGTTAATTTGCCCTTCATCGTACGCTTTCCATATGGCGGTTATCCGATCCTTTGTACTCCACAACGCCTCCTTGACCTCGTCTTGCCACTCTAACAGTGCGTCTAGTAGGTCCTGTCCGTTGTCTCTCGTGGCTGCGATCTCGAGATAGCTGGGGGTATCATCAAACTTATCTGTTACGCGTATTCCAGCTCGCAGCAGTTGGTCCACAATATTGCGGGCGCCCCCATTGAGGGCGATGTGTAGCGCCGTAATCCCGTCTGAGCAGCGTGAGTTTACGTCCGCCTCTTCATCTAAAAGCTCCTTCACCGACTCGCTCCGCCCCCACTGCGTGGCGCGCATTAGGGGCGTCCACTGGTCGTTGTCGGGCGCGTTGACGTTGGCACCTTTATCGAGCAGAAACCTGGTCATTTCTACGTCATCTGCGCCCGCGTGCAGCGGTGTCCAACCAAGGTTATCGGCGATGTCGATCTCGGCCTGGTTTTCTATTAGAATCTTTACGATCTCAAGGTTACTTAAGTACGCAGCCCGGAACAGAGGTGTCTTTCCGTCGTTGTCCGGCTTATTGACGTCGGCGTGGTTCTTAACTAGGGTTTTCACGACCTCAAGGTTGCCGTTGCTCGCAGCAAAGTATAGGGGCGTCCTCCCTTCGATGTCCTGCTTGTCGACCAAGTTCCTTTTATCGATGGTCTCCTTCTTGGCCGCGGCTTCGAGGAGCACTTTGACAATCCCGATATTGCCCTGGTCGGCTGCAGCATGTAGAGGTGTAGACAGGTCCCGAGCCTCTCGTGCCCAATCCGCACCTTTCTCCAGCAGCGTGGATACGACGTGGACATTATCCTCTTCGTTAGAGGCTGCGTAATGTAGGGGGGTCTGGTCCCGCTTATTAACCCTGTTTACCTCAGCACCATTCTCGAGTAGGATGGCGACAGCATCGTCATCCCCTTTCTGCGCAGCTGCGTGTAGTGCCGTTTCTCCTGAAGGGTTGGTCGTGTGTAAGGCGGCTGGGTCCCTGCCGAGCAGGAAGCGGAGAGCGTTCACATTTCGAGCCTGGGCCGCTATCACCAACGGCGGGTTGGTCTCGAAGACGTCAGTGTTCACATCCGACTTCCGCGTCCAGATTTTCTCAAATAGATCATCAGTCCCGTACTTGATGGCGTAGTGTAAGGGCGTCTCGTGGTTGTCGTTCTTAAGGTCTAGTCTTGCCCGGTCGAGTAATATGCTGATGGTATCATCGAAGCCCTGGCAGATCGCGTGGTGCAGGGGCGTCTCGCCGTCCTCATCTTGTGGGTCTACGTCTGCGCCGCTGCTCAAGAGTAGATTCACCATGGCTGGATGTTGTACCGCTAAGTGGAGAGCGGCGTACCTGTCTCGAGTGTATGAGTTGATAAACGCACCCCTGCCAATCAGGAGCTCAGCAATGCGAACATAGCCATAATGAGCAGCTATATGTAATGGGGTCCATCGGGCTTTATCAAGGTAGTTGGGATCAGCACCTTTGTTGAGTAGGGCCCTGACCACATCTGTCCAACCCCTGCGCACAATCTCAGATAGGGGACTGTAGTCGCTGCTGCATTCCATGTCTATGTCTCTGATTTGTCGGATTAGTGCTCGTACTACTTCCACATGGCCGTTCTCCGTGGCAAAGGCTATCGGTGATCTTTCCAACGCCTGTAGATCGTTCTGTGCGCCCTCGTCAATGAGATATTCCACCATTAGCGCGTGGCCAGCGCCCGATGCATGATAAAGAGCTTCCTGGCGGGCGGTAGATATGTTCTTCGAATCAATATTGGCGAGTAGCTGCCTAACAATGGCCACGTGTCCGGAGGAAGCCGCCGCGACTAGACTCTCATCGAGTCTCGTTTGAACGAGGGAGTCGCTCGAGAACGAGAGTAGGAACTTCACGATGTCTAGGTGTCCGCTCTCCGCCGCTGCCTGAAGCGGCGATTTGCCTTTCGTGGGCCAGATGTTGATCTGCGCATCCGGCTTCTTGTTTAGGGCATTGACAAGCTTCTTGGCGACGTCTAGAAGACCGAGCCCGCAGGCTATGAGAAGAGCCGACTGAGATTTCGTGTTGAGAATTGTTGGGTCTGCGCCCTGGTCAAGTAGAACGGTTACCATTTCCTCTCCGTCATGGACGGCATAGTGGAGCGCTGTCCATCCGGTCTCATCAGTAAGGTCGAGGTCTGGGTGTTCGTTGACCAGCGTACGCACGACGCGGATGAGGCCGGCCCGGGCCGCAAGGATTAGCGGCGTGCGCCCCTGATAGTCCCGAGCGTTGATATTGATACCATCCTTATCAAGTAGTAGATTAATGGTGCGGCTTTCGCCACCGATGACCGCCTGGTGTAACGACGTACGGCCTTGTTCGTCGGTGGCTGATGCGGATGAGTATTCCAAGAGCACCTTTACAGCATCGAAGCATCCTTGCTGGGCAGCCATGTTGAGCGCCGTTATAACATTAGAATGGGTTCCAGATATGTCAAGGGGCTGCAGGAGCGTCTTTAACATCTCAACGTCGTTTCTATGCACCGCGGCTACTAGTACGTCGATGTCGACTGTGTCATGGTCATCCTCACTTACCAGAAGGCTGCGCGGGACCGGCACACCCGAATCGCTCGTGTGCTCGTCTTTCATGCTGGCAAGGATGCGCGGAAAATCTAGCTCGTTGGAAATTTGTCTGATCGTAGGATTGTCCGGCTCGAAACCTATCTGTCGGTAAATATTTCGGTGGTAGAGCTTGTACCACTTGGTGACTAGCCCCGTGTTCTTCAACATTGCCATGACATTAGAGTCGAGGGCGGCATCAGCATCTGCTAGGCGGTAGTGTACCGGCCATTGTGTCGCTGCATACCCCAAAAAGTCCAGGATCGGTGACTTTCTCGACCATGTCTCATACTTCCACGAAACCTGAGCTAAGCAGTCCGTCCACGAGACACCTAGCGCTTCGATATTGCCGAGAAGCTGCGTAAGATACTCGAGGCATAGGGTAGCTAGTTCTCCGTGAGATAACAGTCTGAAGGTTTGCTGATTCGCTTGCTGCCTTATCTCCTGCTTCGTATTTTGGTCTGCCTGCTGCTGTTTCAAGACTATTGCGGTTGTGTCCGCAACTATGAAAGAACCCTTTACTGAGGAGCTCATAGGGTAAACAACTTGGTTTTCTAGCCGAAGTATCATACTCAAATGTCGTTGGATGTCGTCCGCGATCGATACCGAGATACTCGAATGCATATGTGCAATATCGAAGCCGCGTTCCTTTATGGCTACTGCAGCGGCAAGCTCCTGGACCCGCAGCGGCCGCTGGGCCTGGAGGGTCCACGATACCGCCAGCCGGCACCAATTCAGGATTTGCGACCCTTTCTTCTCCAAATCAGCAATGCTCTGCTTGTAGATCTGCTCCTCTGTTCTCGGCCACTCCTTCAAACCTAGTTCAAGCGCTTCCGCTGTCGAAAGCGAGAACTTCTGTGACAGCTGCTTTATGTAGAGCTTAGCTGTAGTAAAGGATCCGTGGAAAGGTATTAGGCTCTTGAGGATTGTATCCTTGAAGATAGCCACATTCCCATTGCCTTGGGTAATTGCCAGATCATTCAGCTGAGTCTCTAGGAATTTATTGAGGGACGTGTCCGCCGCCTTCCCCACATCAATGATGACCCTCGGTGTCGCACAGTCAGTCAATCCGTCTGGATATTCGCTCTGGCCGAAGTCCTTTCCCTTACCACTGCTGATGTATATGTAGTTTGCTCCGATGGATGAGAGGTACAACAACAGTCTCCGAGATAGATCTGTGATATCTGGGGCTAGATCATTGATGTTACTGCTCAGGATGATGACTTTCGACTTCCGATTGTGCCGGAAAAGCTCCAAAATAAACGCCCATAACGTGTCACCATTCCACTTTGGCTCTTCGGCGTGGTCTACGTAGAAATTCCTCAGGCACCGGAAAAGGGACGGCACCTGCGAAAGCAATTGGTGCGTCAAGGATAAGAGAACCGATTCAGTTGAGAGCATAGATATTGGAGATAACCCCGCCAACACGTCCAAGACCACGGCTTTCTTGAATTGTCGCCTAATTCTTTGAGTTAAGAGCTTCATAAGAGTCGACTTTCCATGTCCCGGTGGACCTATGATGTGTATCGAATTTGTCCCTGGAGACGCATCTATGCTGAAGCCTTTGATCTGGTCATGGTACATTCCCAAATCGACAGCTTCCTCCGTCAAGTTCCCCAAGTTTGCCTCATGGATGAGCCACCTAGACGGCGCTATCAGTTGCAGGCAGTTGATAAAGTCTTCGCGCACGACATTGGAACGTACGTCCTCGTTAAACCACGAATCTGTGATGCACAGATGATTAGAACGGGAACGCCAGACAGTAACCGAAACAATGGTACATAAGAACTGTATATACCAATGTTGAGGAGTCTAGGAGGTGCTAAGCTGTCTCGGAGCAGCTCTTGCGCTTCCCTGTCATCGATGGCAAGATTTACCACGGCATCGTCTGTTGTGAGAGCAAAATTCTTAATGAGTGAGTCCCCTGACAGCGTGTCGTTACACTACGAATCTAGTCAGTCAGAGTCACCTTGAGACTCTATTAGGTCCTTGACAAGTGCCGGGTACCAGACTATTACCAGTTGGTTAACCAACAAGTCCAAACCAGCTCGGTCAAGGAAATTGGAAACGTGGTATCGCGACGCTATACAGTAGAAATCGGATGATGTAGACTCAACCAGCGTTGCTAAGACCGAGAGGATGGATGTTTTCCAGCCCTTTAGTTTGATCCCATTCGCCGAAACCATCTTATCGAGAAGACTTTCCCAGGTATCAAGCGTGGGGGCTATGTGCGGCGTTGAAATGAAGACCTTGGGTTTTAGTGTAAGAAGCGCACCGTAACTAGCAGAGTCGAACTCGGCATTGTTATTGACTTACAATATCTGAAGTGCTCACGGCAACATCGTAATATCGAGGATTAGAGTTCGCCAAAATCAGTGCCTGCCACGATTCTTCTGGTTACCACGCCACCTCTCTCACCAGCATTTTGTTTAAGAGCCTGCCTACCTGCTTGATGATAATCCCACCAAGACCATAACCAACCAACAGGACGGTCCCCCACTTTATAAAGCGGTCAGAAACAACTAATAAGATGGAATAGAAACTGATTTCTAAGCCTTACCTTGTTCCAACTCAGCGTTTTCTCCCGTATGGCATCTAAGAGACGGTATGCCTCGTTCGAGAAGCCGTTGGCCGAGAGAGCATTCTTGTTTGACGTCGGTCCAGCCTCGAAGAGCGTGAACTCGAAGACGCGGGCCTCTGGAACGAGACTAGTTAGTGATCGGAGAAGGGGCTTGTGCTCTGTATCTTTCTCAGCCTCATCATTGAACTGCATAGTATTATGGCCAGGTAGCCCGACGAAATAGATACTGCCCGAAAGTCACCAAGCTAATCCTAGGAAGAGAATCAACGAAGCCAAGACTTACTCGTATAAAAGCTCGAGGTCCTTGGCTGCCATAATGCACGATTCGTAGGGAGCTGGACGACTAGCATCAATGTAATGATGACACTGATGAGAAAGCCTAGGCTTGTTGTACTTTGGAGCAAACTAAGTGCATTTTTCTAAAATAGAGGCACACCTGTGCGGCTCATGTCCTCTACAACCACAAGCGCACGCAGACCTTCGACCGGCATAGCAGGACATGGATTTGAGAAACACCAGGGGGAGTACGGCGCCTGGGTTGATGTAGCAGTTTGGAATAGAGCTGAAAGACGTTCTGCATTAGTGTGCATAATATTGCTCGTTTTGTACCCGATACATCATGCAGAACTGCTCAATTAGGACCCGCTGCCCTTGTTCGATGCAACCTCTTACCCCCTAACCTACCGAACAAACCCCAACCCTTCGATGTTATGCCCCTTGTAAATTTGATTTTTTTTTGTCTATTGGCTCGCTCTTCATTTCCTAAATATTGCTATTGCATATCTTTCACTATTCACGTCTATTCCTTTCGCTACCTACCTTACATAGCACCGCGGATAACTCGGGAGTTGATTATGTAGCCTTGTCTTCTCTAGCTGTGTGGATCCTGGTAATAGACACGGCGTCACCCAACTGACGCAAGCTGACAGACCGAAGGTTACTCTCGTCAATCTCCGGGTCGGTGGGAGTGCCACTTGGTCCGTAGAACTGAACGCCGCGCTTGAAGATAACTGGGTCATTCCGGCGGTCTCCGATCAGCTGGTGGATAATCCAGGAGGTCTTATAACGGACGTCAGCCAGGGCATCGATTGAAAAATAGCCGCGGAAGCGAACAGTGTCTTCGTGCAGCCGTAGCAGGATGGCGGTGCGGAAGTCCCGTATGACACCTGACTTCTGACTCTCGTTCTCATATAGGCTGAGGGCCACCGCATTGCGCTTGCCATAATTGCGGCCTCGCCGAACCCGTGCCCCCGTTACTATCGCTCGTTTCGCTCGGTCCGTCGTCTCCTTTACTTCCCATTTGCCCGTGAGCGATACTTCGGCCCCAGACGCGCCCGCCGACGCGCCTCCATCAACCGAGCGTGTATCCTCCACAGTCACTGACGTCTCCTCATAGCTATACTCGCGATCCGGCCATACTGCTATCGTTTCCGGATCGTACAGCAGCGGCTCTTTCTCGTCTTCGAAGTGAATCGTCACCTGCACCTCCCGAAACCGCCGTCGCTGGTTAATACCTTGGAAGCGGAACCCAACCACTATTAACGTGGCCGCCTCGCCACCCGGAACTTCTTGGCCGTGGATGACCTTGAGTAGATCGGCTTGGATTAGAAGGCCCGTGGTTGTATCATCAGTGATGTTCTCCCGCTGAATCTCGTCGCCTTGGTTTAGCGTGTGGAAGCGCGCTTGGGTCCCCGACGGAGCGGCCGTGAATCCTACCGAGATCCCCTCTTGAACTGGCTGTTGCTCTTCTTCCATTGCGTTTTTTCTTTAAGTGATCAAGTGATCTGTCTTAGTAATGACAGTGACGGCTAAGACAAGCCACTTGTCCAACTCTACTTGTAACCGACCTATTTTCAGGTTCGTCAACTCTCTTTAATGGGGATTGATATGTTCGGTATACTTACGTATTGAGGAAAAAAACCGCCCCCACCCCCTTTCTCACCCCCCCTGCAATCCCATGACATTCGGTATGCACATCCTACCAAAAAGGAGGTAGGAGTTGTACTGGGTACCTTCACATCTACTAGTCCCACCTGTATTGCTACGGCCCCCTTTAGTATTATCGTATGAGACGTTACCGAGTAGCAAGGATAGATGCTACAATGGAATATGCCAAATCCAAAGTCCAATACTTTAGGTACCTAGGTATCGGTAAGTAGGCACTTTTAGCTGCGATTATCACCTACATGATAAACTTGGGTAGTATCGTCGCTTGGAGCTGTCGTTGTCTCCGGTCATATCCTGAAGTCACTCTCCCTATTTCGTAATGCTTATTGAGTATTATCAACATAAGGTAACTTCTATCTACGAAACACAGCAAAGACGTTGATAGCATCGTCCGTCTATGGCCCCGTTGGTGTATTGACTTGGATAGCAGCACTGCTTATCATCAACGCTTCGCGCTTCTTCATATCGTCTACTCCTTCCAAGGCGTTTTGTGTCCCTTTCTACCGGCGCAGCTTCAGTGCGGCTCTAATCTACGCTTCAAAATGTCACTAGAAAACGGGTATGGCAAAAAGGATTCTAAACAGAGGACATTAGTCGAAATTGCCGCATCATTCCAAAAAAAGGTGAGCGGCGTTAAAGGACTCGACCGCACTGATGACATCCAAGAGTTCCACACCGCAATCCGCAAGAGGCTAACGAATGAGCTGGTGCCGGAAGAAGAGATCATCGATATACTTGACCAGAAGAACGCTGATTACGGTAAACTCCTCCTTGAACCAGGCCATTCGTCACGTAATATATTTCACCAAGTTGCGGATCGCCTAAGCAACTCGACAGAAGCAGGCGAGGAAGATAAAACGGTTGCCTCACGCCTGTTCCTCCAGCACCTTGTCATCAGCTACCCGAATGTGCTCACATTACATGATGATGTGGACCTCACCCCCTTGGAGGTATTAGCCAAGAAGAAAAAGTTCATTATATTTCTTATTGCCGGCCTTGTTGTCCCCGACGAGACCTTATCGCAGTTGAGGCGCAAGTGCGACAAGGGGGTACCGAAAATTAGGCCCAATGCAGCTTTAAAACAAGATGCATCCCCTAAATGTGACATTAAACTTCACAAGATCTTGAAGACGCGTTTTCGAAAGCCTGGAGAATCTGACGACGTTTGCTTGCACCAGCTGATCGATGAAAAAAAGCTCGCTGATTCAGATAAGATCCTACGACAGACCCTCAGAGAGATATTCCTGGGTGACACGTCGAGAGATAACAGAAACACATGTCTCCATCACCTCCTCAATGACGAGACTATATTTACCGCGGAGGACGCCCCCAGAGTGGTTGAGACTTTCCAGCGTTTGATCAGACTATGTCCCGACTCGCTGATGAAAGTTTACGACCGAGACGGGCTAACTCCTCTACATAAGGCTATTCTTCTCTACAAACTAGATAACTTCGACTTTGAGCTTCTCAACACGATCATCAAAGAACTATTCATGCGATTGCCCGAGTCTCTATACAATAACGTCCAGGGAAATCCGAGGAAAGTCCACTACAATAAATCTCCCTACGCGCTACTTGAAGAGATGACACCGCCCTCTGGGTTTAACGTAAGAGGAAACAAAGCTAAGTGCCATGCCGACATCAAGCGGGTTTTGAAATATGCCTGCATCGGTGGGGGTCGCACACGCGAACAGATGAGAGAATATCTGTATGGCGAGCAAGAAAATGGTACGTTATCCAAAAATTGGCCAGCAGTTCAGCTACTTAAAGTACTGCAACTCAGCCTGGCCCCTTTTTACCAGATTGCCGAAATTAACATTACGTACCTCTGAATTAGCCCCCAAGTTATTTCTCGACCTAAACTACGTGAGTGGTGGTGTGAATAAGAAATACCTTGAGATGATGTCACAAAAAGTCAACCAAACTTTCGAGACGGTCCTTGAATATGTAAAACTGCCACAGATTCAACAAAAGCCGAAGCACCTACTTATAGCCGGGTCGGACAGCTCAGCTGTAGCGAGCAAAGCTTCGAGTGTTGTGGGAAATGAAGTTTTAGAGGAGCCCAATCCCTACTCTCAGGTATTTGACTGGCTGCATAGGAAACAAGGCGTGGAGAAGATATTTAATGTCATTGTTGACGATCTCGGAGACAGATCTCACAGCGACGAAGCCATCGTGAAAGCGCTAAAGCCCTTCGACGTTGAGGTATGGGACTGGAGGAAGTTTGACATGTGCAGCAGCACCATTCAGAAGGCTGCGCCAAAAGTGCGTCGCATCTTCCTCCACGCCAGTGGAAATAACGCAGTTCTTCGAAGCTGGTCTTGCAATAGGGGACTCGTTCAGCTTAAAAAAGTAAAGGGTGACCCTTTCCCTCTTTCTTCCCCTTTTCACCGGGCCGTAGTCCATATTGTAATACAACCATACTACTTTTACAACCCAACATCTAACCTTTTTATCCATAATCTAGCTTGAAGAAATCACGATCACCATGTATCCAGATGTAAGTACAAGCACCCTCCTCCGATCTAAAATGGCTTAGACTTACCATTCCCGCAGAAACGCGAGTCGATCGAAACACTGGGGGAATATCTGAAAGATTTCCACGAGACCTTTTCCAAGAATCGATGTGACCGCCAGCCAAAGATCACGATCTTGGGTCTCGATGATCTATCCTCATCTCCACCTCCGCTGGACAGAACAGTAAGGCCAACTAATACAGGTCAACAATCCGAGTATGTTTTGCACGGGCCCACTCTGTTAGCCCATTTTATACACCTATGCTTGAAAAGTATCTAGTTTTTTCTAACTTGTAATGCGTTAGGGATGCATGGATCACGAACCTCATGCCGTTCCAGAAAGCGCTAGAGAACTGGGCTGATGATTATGATAACGACGACAAGGAGAGCTATAATGAGGAGGACAATAATGGGGATAGTGGACCACGGGTCAAGATCGCACTAATCGATAATGGTGTCAATATTCGTCACAGGGAGGTTGGCAACATAACGGCCGGAGAGTCGTTTTACGACTCGTCCTCTCCGAATGGCTTCCGCGACTTCGTCGCCGATCCGTCAGCCCACGGAACGCAGATGGCTATTTGCATTCGCAAAGTCTGCCCCATGGCGAAGCTCTACGTCGCTCGTCTGGATGACTCTAAGGGTCAGTTTACGGTTGCGTCAGCTCTCAAGGTAAGACACGAAGCCAACTATATACGTCTTGTTGAGTGGGGCAATGCAATCAGAACGTATTGAGAAATAAACAAGGCAATGACTGACCGGAACATTTCAGGCGCTGCAGTGGGCTACCAAGATGAAGGTAGACATCATCTCCATGAGCTGGACATTCAATCAAACGAGACACCCAATTGAGATAGAAAGAGCAGCGTTCAAAGGAGCGATCGAAGAAGCATCGCGCAATAATATCCTCCTTTTCGCAGCACTTAACGATGCAGAACCCGATTCAGATGTGGCTAATTTTTACCCTGTCGGCCTGCCGGACGTCTTCAAGATCGGCTCGGCGAAAAAGTGGGGTGCCAACGCCGATTTCAATCAGGAAGGCAAGTCCGACTACCTATTCCCGGGCCAGGAAGTGGCGCTTGAGGACCCCGACGGAGAGACACTACACCCGTCCGGCAGCTCCCTGGCCACAGCGTTTGCGGCCGGCATGGCCGGATTGATCCTCTACACGATGAAGTTGCACTTAGTGAGCAAGGACACCGAAGTGCCCGAGCAGGATAGGAAGAAACGGCTGGCGGATGCCAAGACCAAGATCGGCATGACCAAGATCTTTAACATCCTAGGCGAGAATCTGCCGAAGAACATACCTAAAGACACCCCTGTGGCTTTCCAGAAGAACCACTTCCCACATACTATCAGCTCCCTTAGGGAGGAAAGGTTGAGGACTATCCGAACGTTTTTACAGCGAATCGCGCCTCCACCTATTGACATTTGAATGAGAGGAAGTTCTGAATGAAACTTGAGCCTTTCACTGGAATTACTTGTAGAAGGAGTATAATGATGTTTACCTGGCTTAAAGGCATCTTGTTTAAGTAAGGGAAGGTACTTAAAGAATATGACATTGGAAAACAGCAATGAATATTCATGGAAATACTTAGATACGCTTCAAGTATTGTTCTGATGTCATTTGAATACCCCTTTTTACCTTTCAGGGGTTATTCCTATGGTCACGTGGTAGCCCCTTTTCTCCCGCGCAGTTGCACTTTGCTCAAGCATATGTATCAGCTAGACACATAAGCGTCCGCACAATGACCAAGTAATTCTCAATGAGTTACTAACTGCACTTATTTCCTTATGTTCATTAAAACGTCCTTGATTGCCTCGGTAGGGACTAGTAATCTGGCTCCATGAAACGCTTTATATCGTGGCCAATCCCTCAAATTCAAAATACTTGGTCTACTTATTTAAGTATTAGTATCGATACTCAAAAGTCATAGATGTTTACATAGGCATATTATTGTTAGTAAGAAACACTGCCACGATCGATTGCAAACCTCGGTACATATTATTGATGTGTTGTATGGTTCGTACGTATGTTAGTAGGACAAAATAAGGTAGAAGTAACCATCGTTTAGCCTAACAGTAGGGTTCTGAAGTAATTCCTCCATGAGAAAACCAACACATGTTCAACATGAATATAAATGTATCAATTTTTCTTTGTTGTTTTAACTTGCGTTTGCTGCGCCACCAACTAATCTGGCTGCCCCGCGGACCTCCTAGAATCTCCAGGCATAGCCATAGGTAGATGGTCTCCCATATCTCTTTTGTCAGGTACCTGGAGAGTGACTAAGCCATTTGAGCAGGTAGATAAAACAAGTCACTGATGTGATGTGATAACGTGGTTGTCCACGTCCAATATCTTGATAGAATTTGGTAATCAATAGAGAGTGAGGCGACTAATAAGTTTAACGCAATGATTTATTGATGATATTATCGCTTCTCATATCACCTCATAAAGAGATCACATTTTTGAGTTGGTAAAACTTTGGGTTTACCGTTATGCATGGCTGCTCTTTATTTGATTCGCTAGCCAGCAGCGTCGGATGTGACAGCTCAGCCCGTGGTGCTGCGGCCTAATTCAGGCTGACTCTGTAGGCTTCTACAATTCTTAACTTCTATTAAATCAGCTGGAGGACAATTTCAAATCCTATTCTATTTAGTGTCTAGTGTTATTATTGTCTAGGACATCAGTATACCTTCATTTCGCCGTTTTGTCACTTCTGATCACTATGGTGCAGAGCAATGGGTCTCGGAAATGGCCGTGCGATTGCGCATCAGTTTTTGACACCCCGCAATCGTTTGGTGAGCATGTCCAGAAGACTGGCCACATGAAGCCACGATGGTGCACTTTATGCCATCGCCTTTTTGCTTCAAAGGAAAGCCTTGGCCAACACAAAAGAACTGCCGCAAAACATAAGAAGAATCCTACTGTCCCACCAAAAGTCAACGTCAATACTCCTGTTTCCGATAAGAAACCCCAGGTAGAGAAACCCAAAGTTTCTCCAAACAAGCCGGCGCAGGTTCCTAAGGCGACCAAGACACCTAAGGCAGCTAGAGGTGTGACGAACGCCACGAAGAACCCCGCTAAAAGTACTGTTGCTCTCCATAATTTCATGCTCTACAGACCTATGTAACTGACAAAACAAGATTGCACAACTATTAGTTCGAATGCCAGCCAATCCCTAAAGGTTGGACAAATGTCCATGTCAACCTATCAAGTGGCACCCTTGACAGAGCTATTGAATCCTCTCGCAAAGAACTACCCATGGGCATCAGGATGGCAAGAAGCAGATATCATCCAGACCGCAACTTTCCAATGCCATAGTGAATGTCGCTTACTGGACCAAGGCTATTACACAGGTGATCCCTCTTATAGGGGAGGTCAAAAGTTTAATATCAGAAAGTTTGTTTCGACACCGCCAAGGGTAAATGGCTCGGTGAAACGAAAAGCTATTGCGCTGGACTGTGAAATGGTCGGGATTAGGGGTGGCAATCAAGAACTTGCCCACCTTTGCGCCGTTGACCTCTTTACCGGGGAGGTCCTCATCGACACTCTTGTGCATCCTACCGAACCCGTCGAAGACTGGAGAACCCGATGGAGTGGCGTGACGCCGGCCAAAATGGCGGTTGCTAAGGCGAGCGGTAAAGCCCTGGATGGGTGGCCGGCAGCAAGAGAAAAGCTTTTTGAGTTTGCGGACGCTGAAACCATATTCGTCGGCCACGCTCTAAACCATGATTTAAGAGCATTATATATCGCCCATAAACGAGTCATTGACTCCGCTATTCTCATCGCAGAAGCTGTCTTCGGGAGGGCACAGAGGTTATTAAGTCAGTGGGGCTTGAAGAATGCGACTCAGGAGCTATTCAATATCAAGATACAGACACTTGAAAGTGGCCACGACTGCTTAGAGGACGCGCTTGCTGCGAGGGAGTTAGTACTTTGGTGTCTCAAAGAACCCGAGAAGCTATCGGAATGGGGTAAGAATGCTTTGGTCAAGTATGATGAGGAAAGACGAAAGATATACATGCGCAGACGAGCGAAAGAAAGGGCTAAGAAGGAAAAGGAGGAGAGGGAGAAGGAGAAACAACCATTCTTCGCACGGTCATCTATCGCAGCACGCAGCGATGAGGGTAGGGAGAATAATTACGGCGATTATTATGATGACGACTACGACTATGATTATTCTCAACTCCATGGGAGAGGGGACATTGGAATAGTTCCTTTTCATGATTATAATCATGGTGAGCCTCATGGTAACGACTCACTGTGAGAAGATCGAGACTACTAATTGGTATGGGATCTCTCAAAGTACATAGATCTTAGCTCAACAATTTATTAATTCTATGAGAGAGAGGTCTTATCTATCTTTGGGTAACTCACGTTTCTGTTATGGAAAGGATTATTATTTGGTAAATTTTTATTAATTTACTTTGACAAAAATCTCCCCTGACAGGATTGCGGTGAATCTCAGGGCCTACGATAGTCCGGGCTGCCGGACTATTATTTGTAAGACAACCTGCAAGGTCTTTGTTTTGCTGTGCCACAATCAGTTTCCACTCTATGAGGCACAGGGAGATTGTATCTGAAAGCTTCTCAATGCCTTCTGGACTTCCCTGATGCCAACATCAAAGTATTGGACTGTTGATTCAATTGTGATTTAGTTTCATCTGCCAGCCAAAACTTACCTACTTGGACCATAACAATGGGTATCATGATATTCAGTGACAATTAAGGCCCGTGGCAAAGAGGAGGGGAAGTAAGGGGCAGTTGTAGCTAGGTAGGTAATTACTAGACTTCTAGATCAAGGTGTAAAATGTGGTGTACTTTTGTCGACCCTAGTAATCCGGCACGGTTCCGTATTAACGTACGTATTACCAAAGGGAGACTACCCAACATGTGCCAACAACACTGGCCCCACTTAAACCTATAGGTAACTATTGAAATCTGTCTGTACTAATACGAACCTTGGAACTCATAAAGAAAATTTGCGGCTTTTCTTCTTCCCTTTATCCCAAGCAGGACCTCGCAATCTCTCACAATGTCCATCATAACCAAAATTCGAAATGCTCTCACGCAAAACTATCCGCCTCGTCCAAAATTCACCGAGGCGGATATCCCCAGCGGCTCCCAGAAAGGGAAAGTATTCATGGTAACTGGAGGCAATGCCGGCATTGGCTTCGAGTTGTGCAAACTCTTGTTTCGATCCGGTGCCACTGTGTATATGGCCTGTCGTTCTCAAGTAGGTATGATCCCCTGAACCCCCATCATCAAATACTAAACACATATCTACGCAGGAAAAAGCAAGAGTGGCAATCCAAGAGATCCAAAACCATTACGGCGAGAATGCGCATGGAATGGGCCAACTTAAGGCACTGCACCTGGACCTCAGTGACCTTCCTTCCATCAAGGAAGCGGCTCGACAATTTGCACAGCAAGAACCTAAACTTGACGTTCTCTGGAACAACGCGGGCATAGGTGGAAATGCTGCCAAGTTTGGGGAACACACCACCCAGGGACTCGAGCCGCTCATTGGCATAAATTGTGTCGGGGCATTGTTCTTCACGGAGCTTTTACTCCCGCAGCTCACTGCTTCGAGAGCCTCCGAAACCGCCGGCAGTGCCCAACAACCCACCGCTCGTGTAGTCTGGGTCACTAGCGCGCTTGCAGACACCATGTCACCGAAAAATGGAATAGACTTCGACAGCTTAGACTCGGGGATAAAAGACAGAGTCGCCAACTACGCCGCCGCTAAAGCAGGTGTCTGGATCTTGGCCCGGGAATTTGCGCGCCGACACGGGAAGGATGGAATCATCAGTCTTCCCGTAAATCCAGGCAACGTCAGAGCTGGATCGTACAATGGAACTGGTGCTTTCCTTATGTGGATATTAAATACCTTGATGTTGTACGATGTAATCTATGGGGCTTACACAGAGGCCTATGGCGGACTTTCTCCCAGCATTACATTGAAGGACAATGGTATCTATATTATGCCGTGGGGTAGGGTACGCTATGATCATGATACACCACGTCAAGACATTATCAAGGCAATGAATTCCGAGGAAGAGGGTGGGTTGGGCTACGGAAGAAAGTTATGGGATTGGTGTGAGGCGAAGTGGAAGCCTTATGTATGATGCATCTAAAGATTGAAGCGGCTACCGTCTGGAGAACGTAGTTCATCTAAACATTGTGAGGTTAAAAAGAATATCTCTTTTGTTGGTACAATACTATAATTTTCACAAAACCGGTAGCTGTACCTTGGCGGTATCACATGTCCGTTAAATCTGTAAGCGTGGAGGGTCTTACAGTGATCTTCAGAGGGCTCTAGCCAACTATAATTAAGACTTAAATGGGTGCCAGTGAAGCTCAGGGGCTGCTAGCAGCCCGTATAGAAGATTGCTAATTGTAATGGAGCTGTAGTCATGCTGCAAAATCGAGAAACTGAACCGTGAGACCTGCATATTGTGCCCCAAGAGTGGCTGTCACTTAATAGGTACCTATGTATTATTCAATATTAATTTCAATGTTATCCGTACCGGAATAGAGTTCAATACACGTCGTTAACCTTCTATTCATTTTCGTGGAATCGCTCCTGACTGCCATCGTGACGTTTATTGTTTTAGGAGCAAAAGGAAGGTATATTGACCGGCAAACTCAAGGCTAGATCATCTCTAAAACTTACGAAAATGAGCCGTCTCGAATGCCATAGTTATTACTTGCCTGACTTGGCAAAGTTTGATCAAGCACACGATCGACCCCTTAAGCCTGTCTCGCCCAATATGCTGGAATTCTAGATCACCAGTACTCCATCATCTTGGGTATAAGTACCTCCCGGTTGAAGCGCCATAACAAGCTACTGTACTGTGTGTGGAATGCAGCCCCAGTATAAAACATACTTCCACCCAAACCACCTTGTAAGGCGGTTAGTCGTTTGAAAAAGCCACCCTTGATATCTTCCGGCGCAACTTGGAGATGGAACGGCGAGTGAGACTCAAATATGAGCCACTCGGGCTTTGTCAGCGTTGCGTTCTGAGCACGCTGGATCGTGTGGATTTCTCGTTCGACATATGACTTGACCTGATCGAGAGTCAAGGTCGGGTTATTGGCGCCAAACTTGATCCACCAAACATCGTCGATAGTGCCCACGGGGCTGAGATCGTATAATGCGGGTAGGACAGGAATATTGAACGGAGTGCCGGCTGCCGCATTCCACGAGGTAAGCGTCTGGTTGAGGCCAACATTCTTGACCAGACCGGTCCAGTAGCCGTTGGCGGCTATGTAGCGAGAAAAGACCTCTTGCTCTTGGTCCGTCAAATCCCAGCCGGCCAGATTGGAAAGCTCGGGGGGAACCGCAAGTACAACTTGGGTGCAGGAAAGAAGCTTTAAACCCTCATCGCGAGTTGATACTAAGAGTTCGGCTCTACTACCTTCGGTCGTAAGGTTTTTCCGCCGGTTGCTAGAAACCACAATCGATTCAAGCAAGACGTTATCGTAGGAGATATAGTCGCCTGCTCTGCTGTAGATCTCCGAGTTGTTACCGTGGGCATGCGTGAGGTATCCATCCGTCAAGGCACGTATATCCCCAGTATTGAAATATTTGACAGCGTAAATTGTGGGCACATGAAGTAGATCTCCCATGCCTTGGGAGATTTGATAAATCGTCCGGAACGCAGCCGTCAAATTGTACTTCTCGATAAAAGCACCATAGGGCATGTATAGATCCTCCGGAACTGGATCTGGCAGATCATAACCGTGTAGAATATAATCGTATTGCGATAAGATATCTGACATCCGCTGGAAAGCATCGGTTACCGCGTCGCTGGTGTCTGTTTGAAGGAGAATATCGGTTCCATCTCGAAAATCTACGTCTGCACGCAAGGTTGCGAACATGGCCGCAGGTTGAGACGTGTTTGCCGGTTGACCTGGGACATTCCACTGTACTGCCGACATATTCAAGAGCGGCAAGTTCAGCTTCTCGAAGAAGTCGTACACAACTGAGAGGGGTTGGAATATGACAACTCCAATATCTACGAGGCTATTTGTCTCGGGATGTATATAGGTGTGTGTATCACCTCCTAAACGGTTGTTTCGTTCAACAACAACGACGGTCTTGTTCAGATCAACAAGTGAGACAGCCGCATGGACTCCGCTTGCCCCTCCGCCCACGATACAGACATCACGTTCAATGACTTCACTCCATTCTCCAAAATTGTTGTCGAAGATTCCCCAGCTGTGAAGGTCAGTTGCATGGACATGACTTAGGAGAGCGAACAATAATATGGACAACATCTTAGCTTGAAGAGTTTATGGTAAAGTAGTACAGTAGTGGATAGAAATATAAAGGAGCAACATAGCATACCTAGGACCTACATGTAAGTCTGGCACCGGACAATTACACGTAGGATATTATGAGGCTTGCCTAGATCTGCTTCTGATATCCTTGTACTAAAACTACCTTCGGCACCCCCCCTCTGAAGGATACGGCGGGCTGAAGTTAGTGTTAGGAGAGACATCTTCAGGAATATCTCGGGACACTTTGCGGCGAATTCCAGACAGGGACCCAAAATGAGGCAAAATACAACATTATATCAATTTGGAATAATACCCTGCCTCGAATAGATCTACATCTAGAGTAGGAGTAAAATGCATGTGAGAATGTGTCACCCTGTGGGGTATATGGAATGTCTTGACCCTTGAAGAATTTATTGGTTTAAGCTGGGGTGAGGGAAAGAGGATGAGGGTAGCGCCGAGAGAAGTGATGAAAATGCATTGGTCTTTTGCGCAGTATAATTTTATCAAAAATGATAGTTCTTAGATGCCCTCCTCAGCGTGTTGGTGATGTTGGCATAGTCGCCATACGGCAGCCTGTCTTTCAATGTAGGCATACGTGGTGCGGATGGATGGATGGCCGAAGCAGTTGGAGTGGCACAGCAGCAGCAGGTTGCAGTTGGTCCTCCTGCAGTTAGAGGCTTGGAGGTGTACAGGCCGTTGGGTTAGAGTCGACAAGCATTTAAAGCCAGGGGGCCTTGCCGCGGTAGCGGATAGATGCGTGCCTCCGGTATCAATGTACCACGAGTGTGAGCGACAAAAGTCTTTACACTGCATCAGTACTAGGTACCCAAAGGGCATATTCGTTTATACAATCCGTAGCATATTTATCGAAGTTATCACCCTTTCGGTTCCCCAGCCAGCTTCTTCTCGCTTGGTTCCGCAGAAATTCATATCACTGTTACCAACGTGCTTTATACTTACCTCCTAGTTTCGAATCACGCTTGCGACTCCGCGTTCATGGCCGTCGAGCCCACACCGGATGGCTCACGGATCGAACCGTACATGTCGGACACTCAAGATAGAGAGGACTCACCGTCCGGTCACCCACCGCAGTTTTGGCTTATTATTGTCGCTCTTAGTTTCCTTGCCTTCATTTCGGCAGTAGATGTCACTATCATCCCTCCGGCATTGCCAACAATTACCCAGGAGATTGGCGGCTCGAAGCAATACGTTTGGATCGCCAACTCGTTCGTCTTTGCCTCAACGGTCCCACAGCCTCTTGTCGGCCAGCTATCCAATATCTTTGGGCGCAAATATCCCGTTGTCGTGTCGATCGTTCTTTTTATCGTCGGCAGTGGCATCGCCGGTGGTGCGAAGAACGCTGCCACCCTTATCGCCGGAAGAGCTATCCAAGGTGTTGGGGCTGGCGGCATCTACGTCTTAATCGACATTGTCTGCTGCGATCTAGTGCCCCTCCGCGACCGTGGCAAATATCTCGGTATTGTCAATGCGTGGGCTGGTGTTGCTGCTGGGCTTGGTCCTGTGATCGGAGGTCTTCTGGCTCAAGCCAACAACTGGCGCTGGATTTTCTTCCTCAACATTCCGATTTGCGCATTGCCCTTGATCACTATTCTTCTCTTTATGAAGGTCAAGACCGGCGACGGGATCTCTCATAGCATTAAGAAGCTGGATTATCTGGGGAATATCATCTTTATACCCAGCATAATTTCTCTCCTTTTTGGTCTAGTTACTGGGGGTATCGACTACCCTTGGTCATCATGGCGCATCATTCTGCCACTGGTTCTAGGCATTGCCGGATGGATAACCTTTCATTTCCAACAACACTTCTTCACGTACGGCAACAATGCCAGCGTACCATCGAGACTCTTCAGCAATCGGACTTCCGTGGCGGGTTATGCCATGACCTTCCTATCTGCTGTTTGCCTCCAAACATCTGGATTTTTCCTTCCTATATATTTCCAAGCTGTGGTTGGGACCACCGTCGCGGATTCCGGTATTTACTTCCTGCCTACTACTATCGGCCTACTTTTCTTTGCCGCCATAGGTGGCGTCCTGCTTAGCAAGTTTGGGGCCTATCGACCGATCCACGCAGCATCGTTCGCCCTCTCCGTTATTGGCTACGGCCTCTTTACAATATTGGGCCAACGCACACCAAAGGTGGCGTGGGCATTCTTCCAGCTGATCTCCGCTGCAGGCCTCGGCTCTACGCTGACCACTATCCTCCCCGCGATTTTGGTAGCTCTGCCAGAATCAGACGTGGCGTCAGCAACAGCGGTGTTCTCATTTATCAAAACATTCGGCTTCACATGGGGCGTGACGATCGCATCCATCATCTTCAATGCTGTGTTCAACAACAACCTATACTCCATTTCATCTCCCGCGTTGCGAGATCAGCTTGCGGACGGTGGCGCGTATTCTTTTGCGAGCCAAGCATCAAATGTCATCGATACGGCAGACGATACTGCCTGGGGCGAGGCGAGGGGGGTATACATCATGAGCCTGAAAGCTGTCTGGTGGTTTGGCCTAGGTATTAGCGCGGCGGGCCTATTGTTGGTTGGTATGGAAAGACACTTTGAGCTAAGCACCGAGCTCAAGACAGAATACGGACTGAGTAATGATGGTCAAGCACGACCAAGTGAGCCAAATGAAGTGAAGGGCAACGGGACAGTCCATTGCGACCCTCTGCCTGCCCCTAGCTTGTGAAGCTTAGGTTGATCTTTCGTTCGATGGACTGTATCTTCATCCTCTGGACTACCTCCTTTAAGAAAATTCCGACCAATAATAACACCATCATTGCTTTACTATGTAAATAAATTTTTTTTAACTGGTCGTCATAGATACATGTATGGGGTACGGTGCAATATTGACTAACAACACCCAACACATTAACGGGATTTTTAACACTTTATAGGTAATCAACCCAACTATTCAGCGTGACAAGCTCCACAGCTTCATCTCCAAGTTTTTTCAAAGCCCAGGTCAAATGTGAATCGTGAATCAGCTTTTGGTAACTGATCCTATCAAACCGTGGGGAACTTCATTGGCAGCCGGCTACTTTACAACCCATAGAGGTTCGAAGTATTTCCTATGCCGAATTATTCAATTAAGCATAGTTATTTCGCAGTGGTATAAGCTTCGGCTTGAGGTAGCTCCCTAGTGCCCCATTAAATTGGCACGGTGCTGCAGTACTTAGCGACACCGATGGATGGGCCAGCTAGGTAGGTAGGTAGTATGGTAGTGACGGATCCCTGTCAGCCCTATATGATCCCAGTAGTACCACAGTAAGCGGAACATGATCGCAGTCCACCCTTTCAGCCTCCAGAGTCCAGATCATTGTAAATATCACCATCAAAGCTACGTAGGTATCCTTGAGTTATTGATAACGGAAAACCGGCTCAGTTCTTGGCGAAGGATTCTCAGCGTGGTGCTGATTGCGGGACGGTGGCTGTCTACGATATAACATGCTTTTTGATCGGGGTGTTGGTGTCACAAATTTATAGATACATAGGTACTTATACAGTTGGAGTAGTCTTGGCGTTCTAGCATTGATCTGGCAGACCAGCAATGAAACTTCTAATCCTTTCATACTATTGGTGGCTTTGACAAGAAGGAATCAGACTTCAGCACCGCCACACAAGACTCAGAACCTTAATGTTACGTCCAGTATGCACGCGCTAGTCAAAATGTAGTCTGAATCAACGAGCGTGTAACACGAAATGAAGAGATATATAACTTATAACTAACACGACGAGGACAATTCCATTCGATGAGATACGACATTGTAAACTTCGCCAAGAGGCCGAGCTCTGCCTCAATTGACGCCGAGTCCTACAGAAAGCTCCTTCAAATGCATCTTGATGTGAAGCGGACCATGGTATTTTTCCTTGGCAGCACCGTCGAGCGCCACGAGAACCAACGGGGCTGTTGGGCATCCTCCAGCTCGCAGTCATAATTCAATATTATTTGCGCCATGATCACTTTCATCACCGCCGTCGCATAATATCTTCCGGGACTATTCCGCGCGTTAGCCTTGCTTGGGCCACACCTAAAGCTACGTCAAGTGGGATGCATGAATGTGGCGGTTAACATACCAAGCCATTCTCCCCGTTCCCCAAACGTGCCAGGCGTGGTCTACGTCGGTAAGCTTGGACGGGCTTGGCTGTCTGAAATTCAAGTCGCCAGTAGTATCTGACTCTCCTACTGCGGTCTGGTTTGCGAACCGGAAGCCATAGAAAGTAGTCGGCTCGGGATAATGCTCGGCAGACTGCA
Organism: Annulohypoxylon truncatum; assembly: GCF_022578515.1. Classification (NCBI taxonomy): domain Eukaryota; kingdom Fungi; phylum Ascomycota; class Sordariomycetes; order Xylariales; family Hypoxylaceae; genus Annulohypoxylon; species Annulohypoxylon truncatum. The sequence goes on from NW_025953811.1 coordinate 584,712, forward strand.
TTATAGCGCGGACGGGCGTGCAAGCCCACTCACCGGGAGATATAGTGGTGCCATCAGAGAGGGTGAAGCGCTGGAGAGCAGCTCGTCGAGTACTCACTGTGAAGGTGGTCAGATGTGACGAACAATGCAATACATGAAGGTCCTCTCGGTGCGCTCCGAGTTCTCCCAAGCATTAGGTAGGAAGGACTGACTTGACTCTACAGGCGTTAGTCGCGCAGACTCTTTGATGAAACTGTCAAGGAGCGGAAGTCCCATTCCACTTCCTTGGAATTTCTCATAATCCGCAACACATTCCTGCAGGAGTGGCTCCTTGTAACTCGGGTGAAGACAAAGGTCGTGGACTGCGAATGTTATCGTCTCAAAATCGGCCGGATTAGTATATGTCGCTTCCGAGTTAAAGCGTACACTATCATAACTTACAGTAGCCATTGCATGCACAGAGCCAAACCAAATCGCCATCAGCTCGTGAACTATACGCTCCGGGGTCCAGGGCCGTTCGCGCGGTGATGTCTCCATGATCCATTGAATACAATCGGCCTGCGATGCCGTATCAGCAGTCTGTCATTGGAAATAATAGTACTTAACTCTATGTACTTACATGTTGTGGCACAGTTTGACCAAGATGCTTCTGATCTCTTTCCCGACACCGCTCTTCTGCTGTTTCTAGCAGAGTTTGAAAGATGACTTCGTGGGATTTGAGTCGCCTTGCTATCAGGCCCCCAATCAAACTACGAGATAGTTAGTTGAGCTAGTTTCTCCCAGCTTGTGTGATATCGACATGAGGGGAATCCATACGGTGACAAGAACCCTGGGAGCAACTTGACGATCTCAGCGCACATAATAGTCTCTTCAATGTACATCAGGGCAGACTCCATGAAGTATTTGTTGTTTGCTAAACGGTACTTAGCGGGGCTTCCGGAGGAATCGATCATGGAAACTTGCTGGGAGGCAATATTAGCATGGGTCTTGTACTTACCGTGCTCCTTGCCGAAGAATGAGAGGGCATTCGAGAGAACGACAAGTTGTACTATCGACGGATAGATCGGAATTTTGAATGAACCTACGTAAGCTTTTGTGAGTGATTCAAAAAGATGACTTTGTCTTCATAAACGCTGTGAATATGGCTCACCATTCTTTTCTCCGTGCGCTAAGCCTAGTTCAAGGAACTGTTGTTGGACGACAACACTGAGCTCTGGAACTATTTGAGGCACGTTGTTTGTAAGGAGAGTGCGAAGGGCCCGGACAAAGCCAATTCCCTCAGTCCCCCTTCGGTCAAACCAGTTAAAACCATGCATTGTGTACTTGGGTTGAAGCATCTAGGACGCTTGTCAGTATAAGGTATTTAGTTAGCTAATGGATAATTTGATTACCTCCTTCGACGCAGCTTGGAGGGACAATACTGTGTCCGGAGCCGAGTCAAGTTCTTTGATATGTTTTCTTGACGACACGAACACATAGCGATTTTCTGGGGAGAATACCTCGAAGGGATTTCCATTGGCCTGTGAGGTTTTGTATCAGCGCTATGTTTCTCGCTTGGGAAGAATATAAGTTTTCGTCCACTTAGCAATATACCTTGTTGAAATTGCGCTCGATGATGTGTGTCCCGTCAAACAAGTACATCCAGGCTTCCACACGCCGACGAAGATGACTGTATATCCCATTGATTTTTGGGATATGTCGGAACTATATTCTGGTTAGTTAAGGTCAAAAGACTTAGCATACCCAAAAGGAATCAAAACTTGCCTCGGATTTTTGAACTACGGTAAAGAGGATAAGAAACCCAACGCAGACACCGCCAATAGTGGCTAACGCTGACTGGGACGAGTTAATCGAGAAGAAATCCATAGTTCCTAAGTCACTTGATAACAATATATCTCTCAAATGGATGCGTCGACTGGAGGCTAGGCTTGTTGAAATGTATGAATTTATGAGCAAAATCTATACTGAGTTTGACTGCTCTTTTCTCCTTTGCCATACTTTCCCTCATGTCATCTGCTGGCGCTTCTCCGGTCATATCAGACCTACTCACCTTTGTTGGCTTGGGCAAGTGGTGTTATCCCCCGTCATCTCGCACGCCCAGGATAGGACTATGGCCAGGGTGCCGCCTGAGACCCCTTAACCTAATGTAGTGTAACGACAACAACATCTAGAAATAGCCACTTATCTAGGTACCTCATAGTAGAGGTCGATTATCTTGTAATCATAACTAGACTACGCCGCAACATCCCATTGTCAGCCACCATGCCAGTATTAGAACGTGATAAATGATACGCTGCAGCCGATAGTTTAATCCGTCCCACATGGTTAGAAGGATGTGTTATTCTTATAGCCCATGGATGAGTCTATGCACAGTTGGATCAATAGAATAGGGGTGCATACGGGAATCAGTCGTGCCAGCATTTGTGGTCACTAACGATGCTCCAAGTTATGCCAAGGAACACCGGAGATTTTGGAGCTTCCTAGTATAGTAATATTAAACGATATATTACTTCCTACTGTAGTGTATTATTTGAGTGATAATATGGTGTAGTCGAAGAGATTTGCCCCCAGGGCATTGCACAGACAAAACAAACAAAACAATTGCAATTTATTTGACTGCCTCAAACAAACATAAATAATTCGAGAGTCCTGTTTGTTCGCCA